>NC_051863.1:195970720-196299470 GCF_015732765.1 Culex quinquefasciatus
AAGATGGTGATAATATTCTATTAACTAATGGGGAAAAAGCTCAAAAACTTGCTCAGCAGTTTGAGAGTGCTCATAATTTCAACTTGAATGTTTTGAGTCCTATTGAAAATCAAATTTCAATAGAATTTCAGAATATTGTTGAACAAGAATTTTCATCAGATGAAGTTTTTAATACGGATCTGCATGAAATAAAATCTATTATCAAAAAATTTAAAAATATGAAAGCCCCTGGTGAGGATGGCATTTTTACATTTTAATTAAAAATTACCAGAAGCAACTTTAAGTTGCTTGGTCAAAATTTTCAACAAATGTTTTGATTTGGCATATTTTCCCAGTAGTTGGAAAAATGCCAAAGTAATTCCGATTTTGAAACCGGATAAAAATCCTGCTGAAGCCTCAAGCTATCGGCCCATTAGTTTGCTTTCATCTATTAGTAAATTATTCGAAAGAATAATTCTTAATAGAATGATGACGCACATTAATGAAAATTCAATTTTCGCTAATGAGCAGTTTGGATTTCGCCTTGGGCATTCAACTACTCATCAGTTGTTGAGAGTTTCAAATTTAATTCGAAGCAACAAATCTGAGGGCTATTCTACTGGCGCTGCTCTTCTTGATATAGAAAAAGCATTTGACAGTGTTTGGCATAAAGGATTGATTGCGAAATTGAAAAAGTTTAATTTTCCGATTTATATCGTGAAATTTATTCAAAATTATTTGACGGATCGTACTCTGCAGGTATGTTATCAGAATAGCAAATCTGATCAACTACCTGTACGTGCTGGCGTCCCTCAAGGAAGCATTTTGGGTCCAATTTTATACAATATTTTTACTTCTGACTTGCCTGATTTGCCCCCAGGATGTCAGAAATCACTTTTTGCTGATGACACAAGCATCTCCGCCAAAGGCAGAAGCCTTCGTGTCATCACAAGAAGATTACAAAAGCTTGGATATTTTCAATTCTTATTTGAAAGAATGGAAAATTACTCCAAATGCTGCAAAACTCAACTTATTATTTTCCCTCACAAACCAAGGGCCGATTTTCTTAAACCAAAAGTCATCACATTATAAAGATGAATGAGGTAAATTTAAAGTGGGAGGATCAAGTCAAATATCTTGGACTTGCTTTTGACAAAACCTTACTTACAAGGATCACATTGAAAGTATCCAGGTTAAATGTAACAAATATATTAAATGTTTGTATCCACTTATAAACAGGAATTCTAGACTTTGTCTCAAGAATAAACTGTTAATTTATAAACAAATTTTCAGACCTGCCATGCTTTATGCTGTGCCGATCTGGACAAGCTGTTGCTTAACCAGGAAGAAAAAACTTCAGAGGATTCAGAACAAAATTCTGAAAATGATTCTGAAACTTCCTCCCTGGTTCAGCACCAGTGAACTTCATCAATTAGCCGAAGTTGACACTTTGGATGTTATGTCCAATAAGATAATTGATGCATTTCGACAAAAATCATTGCAGTCTTCAGCTGCATTGATCCGCTCTTTATATAGTTTATAAGTTAGTTTTAAGGTATCCCTTTTCCCTTTTGTACATGTAGGACCTCCTACATTTGAAATCACTGAATAGCGAAAGCTACAATATTTTCATGAATAAATGAAAGTTGCTAGTATTTAGAATTGAGGTGAAAAGTCATCGTTTGTAATTGGACACTCAATAATATTTTAACTGAATGAATGTACATGGAAAAGAAATTTGAATAAATATAAATTAAAAAAAAAAAAAAAAAAAAAAAAAAAAAAAAAAAAAAAAAAAAACTTTCTTCATACCATTTGCCGATACTCGGGAATCGGTTCCGGAGTGGCCAAAGTGTCAATAAGTTAGCGTATAAACCTTCCTTGGACTTATACGAACCCAACGCAACAAAGAGCATCTCGATCCGACCTTCCGTGTTGAATTGATTCGCGTTCGAACAAAACCGTCGAAATTTTTTATATGGAAGAGAAGATTATGAATCATTTAGTCACATTTTCATCCACTTCATGTCAAAGAACTGTAGAAAAGCCCAACCACAACGTTCTGATTACTCCCCACCCGTCTGTGGTTGGTGGCCACGGTACAGAAAAAAGAACCAATTTAGCTTCCATAAATGGCCTTAGATATTAACAAACGCAGCGGGATGCCATCGGGCCGCGTTGGTCGTCCGAAAACGACGACGACTTTTTTGAAGTGGTCCAAAAATCATGATACGCCGCCATTAGTGCGCTCTAGCATCCCCGACTTGTACCATCTCCGTCCTCAGCCACATGCTAGGTAGACTTACGGTTTGCCTTGAACTTGATGTTGATTCTCTTCTCCGCGGTCCGACGATGCCTTATAAGGTGTCTCTGGGATGGTTGACTGGTTTCTTGGAGGCTGCTGAAATGCGTTCGCCTTTTTTTATCATCGAGGTTGTACTCACATCCTTTGGCTTGCTTGCCGATGGAGTATTTATTGAACACCTGAGGATTGTTTGCGCTGCTGCTGCTGCTGGAATTCCAGTCTGATCGAGAAGACGATCTGCGGGGTCTTTGCATAACGCTCAAGGCTGAGCTTGAGAGGATGAGACTTTTTTTATCTTAGCTTATGAATATGATTTGGTTTAAAATAAAATTTTATAGCAACTCAATAACAGCCATGAATAAAAAGACCCATAGGATGCAGAGACGTTATTCTTGAAAGTCCAGCAACACCAAAAGTCGGACCAATTGAACCTGGCTGACCTCGAACAAACTCCCGATGATGAGGTTTTTGCACCACGTGCACGTGCAACCGGGAAAACGTGGTCAGCCCAGGCCAGCAGTGCGGTTAATCCTTTGGCCTTTGCTCAAAGGGCACAACATACCCGAGACCAGCATCCCCCAGAAAGGAATGAATCTCTTGGGAAAGAAGACTCATAAAAAACGCAAAAAAGCGTAAAACTCAGCAAGTTGGAAGCTCTGAACTTTCGTACAAAAAATCTTTGAATTAATCCCTAACAGATTTTTACTCGAGCGTTTACAATGTAAACTTTTGCATCGATTAAGCAAAATCATGTAATAATCGTAAACTGGGGAGATATTGATATCCCGTGGTAACTTTGATAGGACTTTCAAATGCCAATCAAATTTACAGCTGACCGTATTTGAGTATTTCTGGAGCAACATTTGAAAGGGGCGGTACGACATTGCTCTTACGGCCTCTCATTACACGCGTTTAAATTGGACTAGAGGCCGTAAGAGCAATGTTGTACCGCCCCTTTCAAATGTTGCTCCAGATTTTTTGTTTACAAAGGGTGACAAGAAAAAAATATTTTTTTTGAAATTCTTAAGAGATTTTCCTCTATTAAATAAAATATCAAGCCCACCTTGATTTAGCAGCGACTCACACAAAGTCGACAAAGGTGTGTGTCTCGGATGAAACGCTGTCGACTCTGTACGCTAAACAAAAATTGTTAAAACAATGAACATATAACTGATTTGCAGTTTGATCTTTCGCTACGATCAATACGTTTTCTAGAGCAAAAAAACAACAATTCTGGAATTTTTTTTTAAAGGTCCTATGAACCAAATTTTCAATTTCTGCTTTTTGGGTGTTTTTAGAAACGCCTTTAGTCAGGGGTATTCAAAAACACCCAAAAAGCAAAAAATGAAAATTTGGTTTATTGTGAAGGCAGACAAAAATCAAAATACGAGCGCAACCTGTCAAAGCCTGTTGCGCCACGGGCTGATGTACACGCTTACGACAAACCACTCAATTTTTGTATGGCGCAACAGATTTTTTGCGGAACAGAAGAGATGCGCACTTCGGTTTGGTGGTGCGCGGATAATATAGGGCCTTTTAAAAAAACTCCAGATTTTGTTGAGCTTGTATTTAAAAAAATATTGTAATTTTTATTTTGAATTTCTAAATTTTTCAACAGGTTTGTTGAAACATTCGTTGAACAAACTATAGAGTTATCTACGTGCGCATGTATTGCGTGTACGTACACGAAAAAGATTGAGGTTAAATTTTGTACCGGCCAGCAAAACAAATGGCGTGCTAGTGTGCGTGAGAGCAGGCTTAGATAACTCTATGGAATAAGTAAGTCAATTTTGATTTTTTTACATTTCACGTTTGGCGTGTATCGAAGTAAACAGATTTGCTTGTTTGAAGCGAAGAAAGAGCTGTCAAAACAAAACAGAAACCGGCTTTGAAGTTACCGCGCGAATTTTGACAACAAAACTTAAAACTTATCTAAAAAGTTACGGGAAATATGTGTATTAGAAAAATGTTGGCTATTTATTACTTCAATGAATTGTGCTGAAATGACCAAGTAAGTGATTAGTAAATTAAACATGCTTAAAGCCCTCCTCAATATTGTGGAAAGCACGAAATGATTTAGCCTAACTTTTTCAACAACCAAACGAAAACCCATGCTAACTTGCTGTCGGATCTTATTCCGGAGCGACCTAAATTTCCGTTTTATAGTCTTTTTCCTAGCTTGACTGATCTTTTAAATTATTGTTCTAACTTTATTTCAGTCCTCAGTACAGCTTTGCCTTCAGCAAGAAGTTGATCGAAACATTGGCCAAACATTTCGAGGAAGTCCAACGGGACGAACAGAGTGGCTGGAAGCGGATCGCCCTTGAGCTGAACGATTTCGACGGCGTGCCGCTGCAATGCTGGCAAGTGCTGAGGGCGTACTTCAAGAGAAGTCTCGTGTTTAAACTTTCCAAAACGCGATTCACCGACGATCAGGAGCTGATCGACCGCCTTCAGTATCCGTACCTACGGAAGGTGTACTCCATCACCGTCAGCTTCGTGGACAAGGCCCCGAATGAAAAGGAAAACGCCGAAGACAACGTACTTTTCACCAAATCTGTCCTCGATGGAACGTACGATCCGGCTGTGGTGGCCATGTACAAGCGTTACGCATGCAAAGGAAGGAGGGTTTCCGTCTACATCAACGTGAACGACCCACGGTACAAGCTGCGCGCCGACCAGCGAGAGCTGCTGATGCAAATCGAGCAACGAAGGGCACGTAAGCACAAACCAGTCCGGCAGTTGGAAGCTGGCGTGTGGCACGATGCGGCCAGCGGTTCACGAGTAGGTGGCACGGAGGGTGATCCGGTGGTGATCGAACAGGTCGCCAGTCCAGTGCAGAAAGCGAATGGTTCTGTCCGAAGACTGCTGGACGACGAATCGCTCGATATCAACACCCAGGAGTACGAGCAGATGATGAAAGATTCCCTCGAACCGCAGCTTCTGTCGCTACCCAAAAGGCGTCGCTTCACTATAGACAGTACCGTTGATTCCGAAGAGGAGCAGGACGAATTAGAAGCAACAAGTGTCATCGATTTGACCTCGTCCGACAGTGAATGCCAGAACAGCATCGTGTTCGTAGATCCAAACGATCAATTCGCAAACTCTCTATTCAATGCCACCCATGATCCGTTGCAAATGTCCAACGCCCAGCTTGAGGCCAACTCCCAAGAGTCCCAAGTAGGTGGGGGAAAGGACACAGTTACGTCCGAACCTCTGTTTACGCCGTCCAGCGGCGAGAGCGCCAAGAACAACTCCGAACATCCTGTTGAACCGGAGCAAACTGTTTCGCAGGAGCCCGCTAGAAAGGCAGAGGTTCAAAATGTGTCATCCGACGCCGTACCCGTGGTTCAATCTTCCTCCAGTGCGAAGGTAATCCTGACCGGTGGAAGAAAATCGCCGATAAAATCTTGAATATTTTATCTTTTCTAGACATTAATGGCCGACATCGCTGCAATAACAAACCAACACGAAGTGCCTCTACAACTCCCCAACAAGGCTCCGATTGACGAAGAGAGGTCGACAGCGCCAGCGTCATTGGAGGACCTCGTGGCCAAGAGTCAACCTCCGACGTTGATTCTGAAGGAAGAACCATCGCCGGCAGGGGAAAGTCGACCACCGGTGACGGTGAAAGAGGAATCGCTGGACGATCCTCCCGCCCGGTCGGCGAAAAAGGTTGGAAACAACCCAGCGGTACCGAGTGGATCCGGGAGTGGGGAATTAGCTGTGCCGTCGACCAACGCTGGATGTGTGGCCCGGACTGCCGACAAGGTCGCTTCTTCGAATGCAAAGGTACGTTTAACTTATAAGATCAAATGATTAAAATATTTAAAATGGAGATCAAAATTACTCCCATGCACAAAAAAAGGTAAGGGGTTGTCCATAAACGACGTAACACTTTTAAACCGCCCATATTATTTCTCCACCTTCCAGAGAACGAACATAGGCACCATGTTTTGCGAAATATCAAAGGTGCAGTGCTTTAGTTGTCACCAGAACCCATTATTTTGGGTGCTTATAATAAGCACCCCAGTTTGAAGGTGCTTATTTTTTGCAAGGTTTTTTTTTAATTTAGGCATTAGATTGATGATATTTGTATGTAGATTTGGAAATAATTGCTGTAGGTGTAAGTTTAAATGTTAATCATCTTGCTTCTTGGCATTTTTTGGAAACGGGAAGAATTGCCAAAGCATTTCCCTCAGCTCGGGTTTGACCTTGCGAGAATTGACGGATGACATTTTTGAAAAGTTTCTCATAGAGATTGAGGGACACAAGGGGATTGTGTCATGCGTTCAAAGTGGCTTTTCATTAGATCTAAACAGCTGCTCCAAGAACATCCTGTATTATTCACGGTTCATTATCATATTCGTCTGCCTCATATTTTTGAAGGATTCAGTGCCTCCACGCCAATTGACCCTATTTCGGGTCGCATGAAGACAGTATTTTTTACCATTTCGAAAGTCTGCTCAAAAATAGGACACGAAGCAGTCTTTTTCTCAAGATCTACACTCACAATTCGGTCACTGATGTCTAATTTTGGCCACATTGTAACATGCCATTGCTCCTTAAGAAGTACAGAATCTTCTAGGAACTGACCAAAAACCAAGTTCTAAATGACAATGTTGACAACAATATTTTTTTCTGTGGTAAAAAAAACAGGTCATAGTTACCTTGTTTGAAAAATATGCACCAGCACCGCACCCAAATATTTTAAAGTTCGGTGCTTATCGTAGTTACCTTACTTCAAGTGCAGGTACTTATTTCCCTTCCCTGCCACCTTCCTAAGATTTTTCTTTTTTCAAGTATTTAGAGGCCTTCCATCTCCGAAAAAAAACTCCAAATCCAAATAAAAATGTCCACTTGGTTTATGGATGGTCTCTTGTCATGAATTAAAGGGGATACGGGAAGGTCCGCCATGGTGATTCCACGACTCTCGTTTTTTGAATGCATTTTTAAGAAAACCATCATATCTTAAAAAGTTCTCTGTTTGGCAGATGGAAAAGAAGACGTAGGCAAACAATCTGTCGAGTTTGAACATTGACTTTAGTCGCATAGAAGTTTTTTGTTGGCCAACCGACAGCAGCTTCCGATAGTCTGCCTTGAGAATAAAATTAACCAACCTTTAACCTCACTTATGCCAACGGTCGTATCGCTTGCTTAGGGCGACTCCCAGACCTTTACCTTGTACAACTACCAACTCCACGCGATGCTTTCGCAGCCTTGTTGTTTAAATTCGATCAAATTTGGCCAAGCGGTCAGTTTGATCGAGTTCCACAATAGGGTTGGGAAAAAGAGCCTGCGGTTTCGCTACCTTTTTCTAAGTAAGTTTAGCATCAACACTTCCCGTGCTTCTAATCCTTATTCCTATCCCGGTGTATGGTGGAGATGGGAGCGGCCGGCAATGGATGGCTTTCATGGTGCTGCCTGTCCTGTTCGGGTAGAATTGGTTTTAATTCCCTTTAATCAATTTCTATGCAACCTGAGCTGGACAATCATCACACATACATGAAGAAATCCAGTCTGCAACCCGCTAAGATCACCAGCTCCATGCGAATGCGAATGCGAAAATAAAAGTTTTTTGTTAGCCAACGTCCAGTTTCACCTTAAGAATGTTTTAAAATTTCATGAAGGTAGAAATTTTATTAAAAACTGATTAAAAAAATTAACAAATCGTAAATTAATTCATTGAAAAAATCTAAAATTTCAAAAAATTATTCGTTAAAATCAATAAATTCTTTTTTTTATTTCTAAAACTAAAACATTTTTATACTTTGATAGTTGATTGAAATATTAAAATTCAGTATCTAAAAAAACGATATCTTTATCTTTTAAATATATTAACTTCCAGATTTTTTTCTAAAGGACCAATAAACTATTGTCTCTCATGTGTTTATAGGACCTAATAATATAAACTCTAGACATGTAAATTTTTAAAATTTAAAATTGAAAAATACACCCACTCTAATTTAATTTAATTTTGTTTATTTTTAAATTTTCAAATTAAAAAAACTCAAAAATATTAAATATATAACTAAAATTTCTAAATTCTAAAATTCTTTAGTTATTAAATAATAAATTATTAAATATTATTAAATATTAATCATTAATCATTATATAATGAAAATTCTTAAATACAGACCAGACTCTTTTATCCGAAGCATCAATTTTCGAAAGTTTCGATTATTTATTTGTACCTTAAACTGGGGTCAATCGGGACACATGGGGCGAATTGGGACAGCAGTTTTAACCATGTTGGGGCACAATATTTTGATTTTTCTGGTTGGTTTCGGTTAGAACATACTCAGGCCAACAAAATGTGTACATCCATTTCCAAATTTAAAAGCTTTAAGTGCTCTAAAAACTGCTGTCCCTATTCAGACTGTAGTCCCGATTCACCCCAGATTACGGTATTTGTATTATTTGTAAGGGACATTAGATAATGGATAGCGAACAAAACAAATCGTATTTTTTTCTTTCCTTACTTTTAACGTGAAGACTTCCATCATTGCCATGATTTTTCGTTCAAAGATATAAATTTTGCGCCCCTATCAATATTTTGACAAAATTTCTTCTACAAAATGTTTAGAATACTACCCAACACATGCTGATTCATTTTGGTAACGATAATCCCATTCCTTGCGAAGTTATGGAAATCGTCATTAATCAATGATTGCCAACTAGGATGTCAATGACTGTACCACAAAATTATATAAATTTTGAAGCACAATTGATTAAGATCAAAAATTCCTTCAATGGCTTCAAGAAGGCAACAACCGACACATGCTGATTCATTTTGGTGCAGAAATTCGTTAAATTTAATGAGATACAGAGCATTTTAGAGTGATGATTATTTTTTATCGAAAATGATCAACGGCTTCACCTTAAGGTCGTAGATCAGGGGTGACTTCAGTATGGCCCGCGGACCCATTTTGAATGATCACCTGTTAAGTGATTTTATAATTCTTAAAATTAAGGTTTAGTTGACATTTATTTTCTTGTTAATATAAAACTAACGAAATAGATATTTTGTTGAATCTATTTTGTTGAAACAATTTTACACGTGTAAATGTGATTGTAAATTTCGTAAATTTCGTCAAAAACTTAAAAAAAAATTATGGGTTCTGAAACGTTCAGAATTTACTAATGTGGAAAACTGCAAAGACAGCAAAAATAAAAGTATTCCATATTAATTGAAGAGTCATGACGCAACATTTGTATGGGCTGAGCCCCAAACTTTGTAGGCACTTATAAAAGCCCCTCCTTGGGATTCGAACTCGTGACATTTTGGTTACGAATTGAGTACGTATCATGTGATTCAGCCTGACCTAAATTTTATGAAATATTATTAAAATTGGAAGAATATCAATTTCGCAATTCGCAATTTTCAGTGTAAGAACGGGCCTTGACCGATCTTATGCACCAGGTTCCCGACGAACACGCACTGCCCTTACACCTACATCTCACCCTTGCTCTGAGTCAGTACGAGCAACACGCTAGAACACGCTTTGAGTGTTCGTGCCAGGCATGCACACCTTCTTTTCCGGTTACGCCTTTTAACTCGGCCGGGGGTGGTACATTACGTAGGGTTTGATGCAAATAAGCGCATAAATAAACGAGTGGAAAAGCGTTGAGAAATAAGAGAATCAAATGAGTAAAATCGAAATCAAATGGAGGATAGTAAACAGAAGCCGCGTTAGAAAATCAGTGAAACAAAATAAACAGAAGGTAGGTGGTAGCTGAGAATGAAGAGAAGAGAAACCCCGTTGTGCGATGTTTCAGGTACATCCACAGCAGTTGACTCAACATACTGCGAATCAAAACAATACCGTCTACAATCACAAATTACTTCCCTGTCCCACATTGGCGCGCCCCTTTCATTTAGCCGTCTCGATTCTGACCCACGGCGGTCAAAGATTTACGAGCCGTTTCCACAGGCCACCAGCTAGGTCATCATGAGAACCAAGCCAACGTGGAGGTAACAAAATAGGACACTTGCAAGGAACCAGAGCCATGCTGTTTTGTCCAAACAGCACTACGGATGTAGTTGGGCTCCTTCCGGGATGTTCCTCGCCTGGGTGTCAACCGACGAGTATCATCAGTATCATGCACCCTAGGAAGAATATCAATTTACATTAAATAATAAAAAAAAAAAATGAAAAAACAAGATAAGACCATTTTTCTTTTCTTTTATTAAATTTTTTCAACAACGATTGTTTTCAGTTACAAAAGTATCAAGCATCCATCAACCTAGACCAGACCGTGGAATATATTTTATTTAAAAAAATGTTGGTTAACCTTAGGCATAAAATTGCACTATTTTTGATATTTGTTTTTAATTTAAAGTTGAACCAACTGTTGAATTGTTTTTATCCCTAATATTTAAATGACGAAAAAATACCTACAATTTAATTTTTTTTTGCATTTGGCCCGCAAGCTTATGTGAGCTTCAAATTTAGCCCGCCACTCGAAAACTTTGAGCACCCCTGTCGTAGATGGTGTCATTCAATTTTGGATTAATGACTGTTAACGATGGTTCTGGATACAGAGCCCAGAAATAGTAAATTGTAATGAAAAACTAATCACGATATGAAAAATGCTTTTACAAACAACACCTATTTTAGTAAAATTTTAATGGTCGGATTGCCTATTAAAACACCCCGAAGCTCGAGAAAGAGGGGAATTTGTATGGAAATTCCGCCTTTTCTCGAGCTTGGGAATTCTGTGGAAGGAGTGCAACCGCGTGGTTGATTTCTTTTTTGCATTTCTTTTGTTTCACTTGTGGTCCCGTTTTGAATGCAGTTGGTGGTCATTGTGTTAATTAAAATTGATTTTCTTCAGTTCTGTGTTATCATAAACATTGAAAAAAATCTTAATTTTGAAATTTATGCCAAAGGAAATATCAGACTACGACAAACAAACTCGCACTTTTTGAGAGTTTTGCAGTTTGTCGGCTTTGTTTGCAGAAATGGCAGCCTGCATACCTGTTTGCGAGTTTGTTTGATTGTCATAGTCTAATGCCTTCTTAGCTATTCAAATAACAACATAAAGAACAGTCTACGGTCGATGATCCAAATATGTTGATGACTTAACAATCCGGACTCGATTATTCGAATCAATAATTATTTTTTTTTTGTTTGTCTTATTTTTGATTGTCGAGCTTCGAAAGGCAACTTCGGATAATCGAGTCTGGACTGTGTTACGATCGCTTGAAATTACCAGGGGTGACTAATTTAACTTTTTGATCAACAGAGCACAACCGGAACGATTCCGACCGAACAGCGTACCATTACTGCTGAGCAGGTTTCTACCAAGACCGTGGAGGAAAAACGGCCAACCGTGGTGGAGGTGGCATCACCGCCGATCAAGGTACGGAAATCCGCCGTCGTAACTGAATCCATGCATTAACAAATGTTTTTTTTTTTTCTCTTTTCTAGAATGCGGAAGATCTTTTCAACAGACTATCCGGCACAGTAACTGACGGACCTGGAGGCGACTCAGCAGCGGTTCAAAGTGAGGAACCTCCGGTGCCGTCATCTAACGCTGAAAACGAACTCCACGCTCCTTCCGTTGAGATCGTACAAACGCAACCTGAAATAGCTGGGACCGCGAAGAAAGTCCAACCAGCAGTTGTGAAGGTGGAACCGCCGGACAGTGCCAAACCGAAGATGACCATTTCGGCTGTAAGGAAAGCGGCGGTCGCAATCTTGAATATCGCTTCTTAAAATTTTCGTTTTTATTGGTTTTCTAGAGCTTGCTGGCGGTATTCGATAAACTTGACGCAATGTTCGACGGCTATCATGCTACGATCACTGTTAGTGGAACACGATCGGCGTCGTCATTCGACGCCGTACACGTGATCCAGTCTTCCAGTGCAAACGCTGACGTTGCGAGGCCGGTCAGTGAACACACTACAACTCAACAACTCCACAGCAAGACTCCGGAAAAGACGAGCAGCGTCGAGCAGGGATCGCAAGTTGGATCATCGAAGATCGTTCGTGAAGAGGACCTCGTGGCCAAGAGTCAACCTCCGAGCTTGATACCGCAACAAGAACCGTCGACAGCAGATCCTGACGCTCGACCCGCACAGGTTGGCTCCGTGAGTGCGTCAACCGACGCTGAACACATTGTTCCGCCTGTCGTTGAGAGCGCGATCGCCAAGCAAATCCAACCAGTAGCTGTGAGTCCGGTCAATGAACAAACTGAAGGCAACCCAGCGGTTCAGAGTAGCTCCGATCCTGAAAATGCGCCTCTACACCTCCACAACAAGTCTCCGGAAAATACGAGCAGTGTCGAGCAGGGATCGCAAGTTGGATCTTCGAAGATCGTTCGTGAAGAGGACCTCGCAGAGGGAAGTCGACCAACTGCAGATCCTAACGCTCAATCCGCAGAGATTCTTGCGGTTCTAAATGGCTCCGTGAGTGAGTCAACGGACACTGAACACGAAGTTCCACCTGCCGTTGAGATCGTCCAACCCCAACAGAATGAAACCGGGAAGATCACTGGAAGCACTTCTGAAAATGCTGCGACCGCGAAGCAAATCCAACCAGGAGTTGTGAGGCCGGTCAATGAACACGCTGAAGGGCCTGGAGGCGACCCAGCGGTTCAGAGTAGCTCCGATCGTGAAAATGTGCTTCAACAACTCCACAAGAAGTCTTCGAAGGTCATCCGCGAGGAGGAACGCGTGGCCAAGAGTCAACCTCCGATCTTGATTCCGCAAGCAGAACCATCGACAGCAGAGGGAAGTCGGCCAACTGCCGACGTAGCTTCACTTCCCACCAAAAGTCCGCCCAATCGATCCTCAACAGAAGTTGTGCACGAAGTTCCGCCTGCCGGAATGGCGCCGACCGCGGAACAAATCCAACCAGCTGTTGTGAAGGCGGAACCGTCGGAGGCTGGTTTTTCGAGCTTGTTGGCGTCGATCGATAAATATTTAGCGCTGTACGACGACAGTGACAGCGATTCCCCCGCTCCTTCAGTTGCAAACTCCGGCACGAAAAGCGGTCCATGCAGCCCGGACGCCGGTGAGATCGCTACCTTTAGTGCAAAGGATCCACAGATCAACTCCGGACCGATCTCAACCGAGCAGTGCGCAACGGGACAATCCGATGTTGTGAAGCCGGTCAATGTACCGAGTAGCTCCGGTCATGTAGATGCACCTCAACAACTCCACAACAAGGCTCCGGAAAAGACAAGCAGTATTGAGATCATCCGTGAGGAGGACCTCGTGGCCAAGCGTCATCCTCCGAGCTTGATACCGCAAGAAGAACCGTCGACAGCAGAGGGAAGTCGACCAACCGCCGACGCAACTTTGCCTCCCACCGAAGATCCTCCCGCTCGACCCGCAAAGGTTCAACCAGCAGTTGTGAAGGCGGAACCGTCCGAGAAAGTCAAGACGACTAGTTTTTCGAGCTTGTCGGCGTCGATCGATAAATATTTAGCGCTATACGGTGCCTTTGACAGCGATTCCCCCGCTCCTTCAGTTGCAAACTCCGGTACGAAAGGCGGTCCGTGCTGCTCCGACACTGTACTCGTGGTTTCTTCTACTGGAAGCACTTCTGAAAAGGCTGCGACCGTCGATCAAATCCAACCATCAGTTGTGGGACCAATCAATGAACACACTCAAGAGCCTGGAGGCAACCCAACGGTTCAGAGTAACTCTGATCGTGAAAATGTACCTCAACAACTCCACAACAACGCTCCGGAAGAGACAAGCAGTATCATCCGCGAGGAGAACCTCATGACCAACAGTCAACCTCCGAACTTGATTCCGCAAGAAGAACCGTCGACAGCAGAGCAAAGTCGACCAACCGCCGACGCAACTTTGCCTCCCACCGAAGATCCTCCCGCTCGACCCGCAGAGGTTGTTGGACCGGTAGTATCGCCTGCTATCGAGATCGCGACCGCGAAACAAATCCAAACATCAGTTGACGCCGGTGAGACCGCTAGTGCAAAGGATCCACCGATCAACTCCGAGTCGATCTCAACTGAGCAGCGCGCAACGGGTCAACCCGATGTTGTGAAGCCGGTCATCGGGCCCGGAGGCAACCCGGCCGTTCAGAGTAGCTCCGGATGTGAAAACGTGATCCAGACTTCCGTTCCGCAGGGTAACACTGCATCATCGACGTCCAAAGCTACATCAGTCAGCGAAGAGAGCCTTCCAAACAGTTCAGCACAATACCGGTCACAAGCATCAACCTCCGGTGAACTCGTTCCGGGTGTAAGTACTTACGGGGTTCAAACTTTTCTCAAGAGCTGATGGTGATAGAAATCGATCGTAATTCCTCGATTTACGATTGAGAGAATTTTGATACGTGTTCGAAGCTTGCAGAATGTTCAAAAATTTTAGGTACCGTCATCAGGGGTGATATTGGGTCTGGGGGTGAGATCGGGTCATACAAATTTCGGCATTATTGTGGCACCCCTGATGATGGAACATGTTTATTTTTTTTAATTTCTGAAATTTTCTGAATTTAAAAAAAAAAATATTTTTTAACGTTTCTTAGTTTTTTTTAATCTTGTTAATTTTTTTTACTCTTTGATTTTTAGAATTTTTCAAATCATAAATATTTGTGTTGTTTTTTTAAATTATTGAAATTAACTTTTAATTTTATTTTTTTTTTATCTTCTTTTCTTTTTATTCTTTGATCTCTGAATTTTTGTTTTTTTTTTATTTTTAAAATTTGATAAATTTATTTTTTTTAGTTTTTTTTTATTTTTGAAATTTAAAATTTTTGATGTTAGGTTTTATTAATTAAATACATTTTTTGAATTTTAAATTTTTCCTTTTTTTTATTTTTTATTTTTTTACAGTCCAGACTCGATTATCCGAAGCCTTGATTATCCGAAGGTTTGTATGGGACTTCGGATAATTGAATCATGACCAACTTACCTTTAACATCAAATTTGAGTTCTGCGACACCACTTTAGTCAAATTTGAATATTTGATTGAAAAATGCATTTTTTGCCTTCCTCACATTACTGGGGAAAGGCAATAAAATCACTCGAAAAATGAACTTATTAATTTGTGTGGTGATTATTGCATTCGATCGTAATTTCTCGACTCACTATCGGGATTTCTCGTAATGACTTACCATAGACAAATCTCGATCTACCATCGAGAAATTACGATCGTAATTTTACCGTTGAGAAATCTCGATCGTGGATCGAGAAATTACGATCTTAATTTGTAATTCCATATTTTTTATATTTTTTGAATATTTTTTTGTTTAAACGGAATTTCTTAAAAATATTCTGAGCTCAATATTTTTAATGTAAAAAAATAACAAAATTAAAAAATCAAAAAAAAATCAAAAGCTTCAAAAATTTCAAAAAAGTCAAAAGAATTCAAAAAATTTAAAAAACTTTAAAAAATAAAAAAAATAACAAAATTTTCAAAAATTTCAAAGTTTTTAGAAATTTTAAGATTTTCAATCTCAAGAATTTCAAAAATTTCATAAAATTTAATTTTTTTTGAAAAAAATACAAAAATATTAAAAATTGAAAAAAATTCAAAAAATTCAAAAATTTTAAAAATTTCAAAATTTTAAAAATTTCAAAAAATTTAAAAATTTTAAAAATTTTAAAAGATTTAAAATTTTTAAAATTATCAGAAATCTCAATAATTTGAAATGTTTCAAAAATTTTAAAAATTTCTAAACTTAAAAAAAATTTAAAGATTTCAAAAATTTCGGAAATTTTAAAAATTTCAAAAATCACATATACTTATCGACACAGAATCACGTTCTGAGTAAATGTCTGTGTGGTGGGTGGGTGGTCAAAAAATTGTCACTCGATTATCTCCAAACTGGATGAACGGATTTTGACCGTATAAGTCTCATAGGTCTCTATTTGAAATCAGCAAGTTTAGTTAAGTACTTCAAAAGTTATGCTTAACGAGGCACATCAGCCGGAAACCCGTCCTCGAAATTTTTTTTTCTAAAACTGATATATCTCGAAAACTATAAAACATATCGATATGATTTTTGATTTAGCCCCTAGAGTTTTAATTTCTGAACAATTTGCAACTAAGCAAAACTATTTTTACAATACCATTGTTACAATGTTGGGTCCGAGAGTTGAATGTTGCATGCTGTTTTTACACTCTACATATTGTTTTTTGATCGTGTAACCCCAACAGGGCAAAACCACATTGTCAGTCCAAAAGGAAGTTGGTACGCGCTTCTCAAGACAATTATCTATTCATTGAATATAAATTTGTTTTGATATGAGTTTTCGTTTTTATAGTAAATATTCTACAAAAAAATATTTTTATCCAGCCCAAATCATGCAACAGGCACGCGACAGGCAATTTTGTTGCATACAACAGAAGTGGCAACAGCGCGTCATGCTAGCCTGCTGCTCAGCACTCGGCCAGCACGCGGCACAGCGAGAACAAAGGAGCCAAATAGGGCCGACTTCATATTTTTGTACGCTTTTAGGAAAATAAATATTGGACGACAAATTTCAACATATTTTTCACTGAAATAATGCCAACAGTAAATTATGTAATAATATTTTGCACTCTAATAAAATTTATTGATGTTCCATAGCGAGATGGGAGCGTACAATTCGTACTCGGCTAAGCATTTTCATTATGCAACCTGAAGAAAAAAAGTGAATGAAATGTTATGTAATAATAATGTAATTTGAAACTTCAAATAACACTGGTGATTTCAAAAATGAACAGTGTTTATTCTATTGAAAATTTTGATAATTTTGGTGGACTATTGACCCTATTTCTTCTCTGCTAACTTGCCGGCCCGGCTGGCCTCGGTGTGTGATTGTGTGTGCGTGTGTGTAGGCTTTGTTTTGTTGCAATCATTGCAATCAAAGGCATGGTTTTGGATTTATTTTGGCATTCACGTCGTTATCGACTGGTAAAGAGAATGATCAAATTAGATAATTTTTACAAAACAACAAAATTACAAAATTACAAAATTACAAAATTACAAAATTACAAAATTACAAAATTACAAAATTACAAAATTACAAAATTACAAAATTACAAAATTACAAAATTACAAAATTACAAAATTACAAAATTACAAAATTACAAAATTACAAAATTACAAAATTACAAAATTACAAAATTACAAAATTACAAAATTACAAAATTACAAAATTACAAAATTACAAAATTACAAAATTACAAAATTACAAAATTACAAAATTACAAAATTACAAATTACAAAATTACAAAATTACAAAATTACAAATTACAAAATACCAAAATTACAAAATAACAAAATTACAAAATTACAAAATTACAAAATTACAAATTACAAAATTACAAAATTACAAAATTACAAAATTACAAAATTACAAAATTACAAAATTACAAAATTACAAAATTACAAAATTACAAGAAACAAATGAAACAACTGATACAAATAATACAAATAACACAAATAATACAAATAATACAAATAATACAAATAATACAAATAATACAAATAATACAAATAATACAAATAATACAAATAATACAAATAATACAAATAATACAAATAATACAAATAATACAAATAATACAAATAATACAAATAATACAAATAATACAAATAATACAAATAATACAAATAATACAAATAATACAAATAATACAAATAATACAAATAATACAAATAATACAAATAATACAAATAATACAAAAATACAAATAATACAAATAATACAAATAATACAAATAATACAAATAATACAAATAATACAAATGATACAAATAATACAAATAATACAAATAATACAAATAATACAAATAATACAAATAATACAAATAATACAAATAATACAAATAATACACAAAATACAAATATAACAAATAATACAAATAATACAAAGAATACAAATAATCAAATAATACAAACAATACATATAAAACAAATAAAACAAATAACACAAATAATACAAATAATACAAATAATACAAATAACACAAATAATACAAATAATACAAATCATACAAATAATACAAATAATACAAAATTTCAACATATTTTTCACTGAAATAATGCCAACAGTAAATTATGTAATAATATTTTGCACTCTAATAAAATTTATTGATGTTCCATAGCGAGATGGGAGCGTACAATTCGTACTCGGCTAAGCATTTTCATTATGCAACCTGAAGAAAAAAGTGAATGAAATGTTATGTAATAATAATGTAATTTGAAACTTCAAATAACACTGGTGATTTCAAAATGAACAGTGTTTATTCTATTGAAAATTTTGATAATTTTGGTGGACTATTGACCCTATTTCTTCTCTGCTAACTTGCCGGCCCGGCTGGCCTCGGTGTGTGATTGTGTGTGTGTGTGTGTAGGCTTTGTTTTGTTGCAATCATTGCAATCAAAGGCATGGTTTTGGATTTATTTTGGCATTCACGTCGTTATCGACTGGTAAAGAGAATGATCAAATTAGATAATTTTTACAAAACAACAAAATTACAAAATTACAAAATTACAAAATTACAAAATTACAAAATTACAAAATTACAAAATTACAAAATTACAAAATTACAAAATTACAAAATTACAAAATTACAAAATTACAAAATTACAAAATTACAAAATTACAAAATTAAAATTACAAAATTACAAAATTACAAAATTACAAATTACAAAATTACAAAATTACAAAATTACAAAATTACAAAATTACAAAATTACAAAATTACAAAATTACAAAATTACAAATTACAAAATTACAAAATTACAAAATTACAAATTACAAAATTACAAAATTACAAAATTACAAAATTACAAAATTACAAAATTACAAAATTACAAAATTACAAGAAACAAATGAAACAACTGATACAAATAATACAAATAACACAAATAATACAAATAATACAAATAATACAAATAATACAAATAATACAAATAATACAAATAATACAAATAATACAAATAATACAAATAATACAAATAATACAAATAATACAAATAATACAAATAATACAAATAATACAAATAATACAATAATACAAATAATACAAATAATACAAATAATACAAATACAAATAATACAAATAATACAAATAATACAAATAATACAAATAATACAAATAATACAAATAATACAAATAATACAAATGATACAAATAATACAAATAATAAAAATAATACAAATAATACAAATAATACAAATAATACAAATAATACAAATAATACAAATAATACACAAAATACAAATATAACAAATAATACAAATAATACAAAGAATACAAATAATCAAATAATACAAACAATACATATAAAACAAATAAAACAAATAACACAAATAATACAAATAATACAAATGATACAAATAACACAAATAATACAAATAATACAAATCATACAAATAATACAAATAATACAAAAAATACAAATAATACAAATAATACAAATAATACAAATAATACAAATAATACAAATAATACAAATAATACAAATAATACAAATAATACAAATTATACAAATAATACAAATAATACAAATAATACAAATAATACAAATAATACAAATAATACAAATAATACAAATAATACAAAAAATACAAATAATACAAATAATACAAATAATACAAATAAAACAAATGATACAAATAATACAAATAATACAAATAATAAAAATAATACAAATAATACAAATAATACAAATAATACAAAAAATACAAATATAACAAATAATACAAATAATACAAAGAATACAAAAAATCAAATAATACAAACAATACAAATAATACAAATTATACAAATTATACAAATAATACAAATAATACAAATAATACAAATAATACAAAAAATCAAATAATACAAACAATACAAATAATACAAATAATACAAATAATACAAATAATACAAATAATACAAATAATACAAATAATACAAATAATTCAAATAATATAATTATTTAAAATAATACAAATAATACAAATAATACAAATAATAAAAATAAAACAAATTATACAAAGAATACAAATAATACAAATAATAATATAAATAATACAAATAAAACAAATAATACAAATAATACAAATATTACAAAAAATACAACAAATACAAAAAAATACAAAAAAAACATAAATACAAAAATACAAATAATACAAATAATACAAACAATACATATTATACAAATTATAAAAAAATAACACAAATAATACAAATAAAGCAAATATTGAAAATTTTACAAATCAAACATCAAATACAAATAATACGAATAATACAGTTTTATATATAATATTTGTATTATTTATTATGTATTATTTGTATTATTTGTATTATTTGTATAATTTAAAAATTTGTATTTTTGTTTTATTTGTTTTATTTGTATTGTTTGTATTATTTGATTTTGTATTAATTGTATGATTTGTATTATTTTGTATTATTTGTAATATGTATTATGTATTATTTGTATTATGTATGTATTATGTAATTATTTGTATTATTTGTATTATTTATATTATTTGTATTATGTATTATTTGTATTATTTAATTATTTGTATTATCTTGTATTATTTGTATTATCTATAATATGTAATACTTGTACACCTTGGTATTACCTGTATTACTTGTATTACTTGTATTATCTTGTATTATCTTGTATTATCTTGTAATATCTGTAATATCTGTATTACTGTAATATTTGTATTATCTGTATTATCTTGTATTATTTATATTATCTGTATTATCTGTACTATCTTGTATTATCTTGTATTATTTGTATTATTTGTATTATTTGTATTATCTGTATTATCTGTATTATTTGTATTATTTGTATTATCTTGTATTATTGTATTATTTGTATTATCTGTATTATCTATAATATCTTGTATTACTTTATTATTTTTATTATCTGTATTATCTGTATTATCTTGTATTATCTGTATTATCTTATTATCTTGTATTATTTTATTATCTATTCATCATATCACATCTATATTATTTGTACTTATGCCCTTCTATTTCACTCTTGTACTTTTGTACTTTGTATTTTCATTCTTGTATCTTTGTCTTTTGTACTTTTTGCACTTTGTACTTTTTGCACTTTGTACTTTCACATTTTACATTTTCATCTTCATTCTCTGCATTTCATTTCTGTATTTTCAGTATTTTTGTATCTCTGTTATTTTTCATATTTCATATCTTTGTATCTTCATTTCATGTACCCATCTTTTGTACCCCTCATATCTCATTCCTTTGCATTTTGTATTTTTGCATTTCCTATATCTTGTTATCTTTTGTACTTTTTGTATTCCTATTCTCTTACTCCTCATATTCTCTCACATCTCTGCCCCCATTTTGTATTTTTTGCATTTCTCATTTTGCACTTCATATTTTGTATTTTTGTATCTTTGCACTTTGTATTTTGTATTCTTGTATTTTTGCACTCTCACCTGCCCTCATATTTTTGCATCTTTCATTTTTGTATTTTGCATTCTCTATCTACTCCTTTGCATCTCATTCTTTGCATTCTCAATTTGCATCTTTGTATTTTTGCATCTTTTGCCTCACTTTGCCTTTGCATTCATATTTTGTATTTTTCTATCTTTTGCCTTTCACTTTTTGCATTCTTTGTACTTTGTATTTTGTATTTTTGTATTTTTTACACTTTTGTATTTTGTATTTTTGCATTTTGCATTTTTGTATTTTTGTATTTTGTATTTTTGTATTTTTGTATTTTTGTATTTTTTATTTTTGTATTTTTGTATTTTTGTTTTTATTTTGTATTTTGCATTTTTGTATTTTATTTTGTATTTTTGTATTTTTGTATTTTTGATTTTCACACTTTGTTTTGTATTTTTGTATTTTTGTATTTTTGTATTTTGTATTTTGTATTTTGTATTTGTATTTTTGTATTTTGTATTTTTGTATTTTTGTATTTTTGTATTTTGTATTTTTGTATTTTTGTATTTTTGTATTTTTGTATTTTTGTATTTTTGTATGGTAGGTAAAGTTTGTTTATTTGGTATCGATTCAAATTACTAAAATTTGTCTTATTTAGGGTTGCAGAACTGAATATTAAAAATATCACAGAAACGTCATTTTTCATGATTCGATGGTTCGAAGCATTTGATAACTCTTCGATTATCGACAATACAATATTAGAGCAATCTACTAACTTCCACGACACTTCATCGAACGTCCAAAGTCAGTCACGTGAGTAGCTAGAGACGTGGCTGAGTCGTCACGTGAGTAATCACATGAAAGACTCTTACGTAAACAACTCCGTTACCAGTCACGTGGACAGTCACGAAGCATGTCGAAAAACCTTAAAAATCATGCATTCCATTGAATCAAAACTAGAAACAATTCAACCACTAAGACAGGATGCGTATAGAGATATCCATGCGCGAGAGTATGTTAGTTTGTTTACACACGAGAACCACGTGCTTACAATTTTAGCCAATCACAATCGATCAAATTCAAAACAATACTCCTGGCGAGCCTCTGCTGCTGGAATAGGGTCAAGTACTCGATCGATCACAGACATAAAATAGTAAACTAGAATATATAATTTTATTATATTGAAGTGTGTTCTAACAATTGTAAATATATTTAGCATTTTTCTATTCATTTTTATCTTTAGTTTGAGAAGGAAAAATTGCTCAGCAAAAGGGATGATAATGGGCTTTGGTCTTTGTGAGACATCTCAAAATTTTATTAGCAAACGATACATTATTGCGCATGTGTTTTCAATATGTTAGTAAAAATGTTGATGAAAAATATCAACTTTCTAAAATGTATTTTCATAGAGAGCTAAAATGTGAAGTCTACCCTATAACGTTCCTTTGTCTTCGCTTTGTGCTGGCCGTGTGCAGCAGCAGCAGCCAAGAATAGTGCGCTGTTGCCATTTTTGCGCTGCGCAACTGAATTGCTTGTTGCACTTGTGTTGCATTATTTCAGAATATTCAAAAAAATATTGTAAAATCACGAATTATTACAAAAAAGTGTACTAAACCAATAATGGTTGAAAGGTATTTCAATCAACCATCTTCAAATCACTCTACAGAACAATCCAACCACCTCAAAACGTTGCACGACATTTCTTCGTGATGTCGCATGCAACATTTTTGAAGAAGAAGAGAACAACTCCCCGGCTGATGTGGGCCCTTAACGAGGCACATCAGCCGGAAACCCGTCTTCGAATTTTTTTTTCTGAAACTGGTATATCTCGAAAACTATAAAACATATTGATATGATTTTTGATTTAGCCCCTAGAGTTTTAATTTCTGAACAATTTGCAACTAAGCAAAACTATTTTTACAATGCCATTGTTTCAATGTTGGGTCCGTGAGTTCAATGTTGCATGCTGTTTTTGCACTCTACATATTGTTTTTTGATCGTGTAACCCCAACAGGGCAAAAACCACATTGTCAGTCCAAAAAAGGAAGTTGGTACGCGCTTCTCAAGACAATTACCTATTCATTGAATATAAATTTGTTTTGATATGAGTTTTCGTTTTTTATAGTAAATATTCTACAAAAAAATATTTTTATCCAGCCCAAATCATGCAACATGCACGCGACAGGCAATTTTGCTGCATACAACAGAAGTGGCAACAGCGCGCCATGCTAGCCTGCTGCTCAGCACTCGGCCAGCACGCGGCACACAGCGAGAACAAAGGAGCCAAATAGGGCCGACTTCATATTTTTGTACGCTTTTAGGAAAATAAATATTGGACGACAAATATCTTTCAACATATTTTTTCACTGAAATAATGCCAACAGTAAATTATGTAATAAAATTTTACACTCTAATAAAATTTATTGATGTTCCACAGCGAGATGGGAGCATACAATTCGTACTCGGCTAAGCATTTTCATTATGCAACCTGAAGATAAAAAGTGATTGAAATTTTATGTAATAATAATGTAATTTGAAACTTCAAATAACACTGGTGATTTCAAAATGAACAGTGTTTATTCTATTAAAAATTTTGATAATTTTGGTGGACTATTGACCCTATTTCTTCTCTGCTAACTTTCCGGCCCGGCTGGCCTCGGTGTGTGATTGTGTGTGCGTGTGTGTAGGCTTTGTTTTGTTGCAATCATTGCAATCAAAGGCATGGTTTTGGTTTTATTTTGGCATTCACGTCGTTATCGACTGGTAAAGAGAATGATCAAATTAGATAAAACAACAAAATTACAAAACTACAAAACAACAAAATTACAAAAATACAAAAGTACAAAATTACAAAATTACAAAATAAGAAAATTACAAAATTACAAAATTACAAAATTACAAAATCACAAAATTACAAAATTACAGAATTACAAAATTACAAAATTACAAAATTACAAAATTACAAAATTACAAAATTACAAAATTAAAAAATTACAAAATTACAAAATTACAAAATTACAAAATTACAAAATTACAAAATTACAAAATTACAAAATTACAAAATTACAAAATTACAAAATTACAAAATTACAAAATTACAAAATTACAAAATTACAAAATTACAAAATTACAAAATTACAAAATTACAAAATTACAAAATTACAAAATTACAAAATTACAAAATTACAAAATTACAAAATTACAAAATTACAAAATTACAAAATTACAAAATTACAAAATTACAAAATTACAAAATTACTAAATTACTAAATTACAAAATTACAAAATTACAAAATTACAAAATTACAAAATTACAAAATTACAAAATTACAAAATTACAAAATTACAAAATTACAAAATTACAAAATTACAAAATTACAAAATTACAAAATTACAAAATTACAAAATTACAAAATTACAAAATTACAAAATTACAAAATTACAAAATTACAAAATTACAAAATTACAAAATTACAAAATTACAAAATTACAAAATTACAAAATTACAAAATTACAAAATTACAAAATTACAAAATAACAAAATAACAAAATTACAAAATTACAAAATTACAAAATTACAAAATTACAAAATTACAAAATTACAAAATTACAAAATTACAAAATTACAAAATTACAAAATTACAAAATTACAAAATTACAAAATTACAAAATTACAAAATTACAAATTACAAAATTACAAAATTACAAAATTACAAAATTACAAAATTACAAAATTACAAATTACAAAATTACAAAATTACAAAATTACATAATTACAAAATTACAAAATTACAAAATTAAAAATTACAAAATTACAAAATTACAAAATTACAAAATTACAAAATTACAAAATTACAAAATTACAAAATTACAAAATTACAAAATTACAAAATTACAAAATTACAAAATTACAAAATTACAAAATTACAAAATTACAAAATTACAAAATTACAAAATTACAAATTACAAAATTACAAAATTACAAAATTACAAAATTACAAAATTACAAAATTACAAAATTACAAAATTACAAAATTACAAAATTACAAAATTACAAAATTACAAAATTACAAAATTACAAAATTACAAAATTACAAAATTACAAAATAACAAAATTACAAAATTACAAAATTACAAAATTACAAAATTACAAAATTACAAAATTACAAAATTACAAAATTACAAAATTACAAAATTACAAAATTACAAAATTACAAAATTACAAAATTACAAAATTACAATGTTACAAAATTACAAAATTACAATATTGCAATAACATTATACAAATAATACAAATGAAACAAATAATACAAATAATATAAATAATACAAATAATACAAATAATACAAATAATACAAATAATACAAATAATACAAATAATACAAATAATACAAATAATACAAATAATACAAATAATACAAATAATACAAATAATACAAATAATACAAATAATACAAATAATACAAATAATACAAATAATACAAATAATACAAATAATACAAATAATACAAATAATACAAATGATACAAATAAAACAAATAATACAAATAATAAAAATAATACAAATAATACAGATAATACAAATAATACAAATAATACAAATAATACAAATAATATAAATAATACAAATAATACAAATATTACAAATAATACAAATAATACAAATAATACAAATAATACAAGTAATACAAATAATACAAATAATACAAATAATACAAATAATACAAATAATACAAATAATACAAATAATACAAATAATACAAATAATACAAATAATACAAATAATACAAATAAAACAAATAATATAAATATTACAAATAATACAATAAATACAAAAAAATACAAAAAAAAAACATAAAAACAAATAATACGAATAATACAAATAATACAAATAATACAAATAATACAAATAATACAAATAATACAAATAATACAAATAATACAAATAATACAAATAATACAAATAATACAATATCAATAATACAAATAATACAATAATAAAAATAATACAAATAATAAATAATACAAATAAACAAATAATATAAATATTACAAATAATACAAAAATACAAAAAATACAAAAAAAATATAAAACAATATAATTAAATATCAATATACAAATAATAAATAATAATCAAATAAATAATATTAAATAATACAAATAATAATAATACAAATAATAATAATAATACAAATAATACAAATAATAGAAATAAAACAAATATTATAAAAATACAACAAAAACAAAAATAAAAACATAAAACAAAAATACAATTAATACAAATAATACAAACACATATTATACAAATTAAAAAATACAAATAATACAAATAAAGCTAAAATTATAGAAATCAATTATATAATACGAATAATACAGTATTATTTGCATTATTTGTGTGATTTGTATTATTTGTATTATTTGTATTATTTGTTTTATTTGTATTATTTGTATTATTTGTATTATCATCTTTGTATTTTTGTTTTATTTATTCATCCGTATCATCTGTACTTTCATTCTTTAATATCTGTATCATCTGGTAATATCTGTAATATCTTGTATCATCTGTACTATCTATACTATCTAATATCTTGTAATATCTATACTATCTAACATCTATAACATCTTGTATCATCTTACTATCTGGTACTATCTGTACCATCTATAACATTCATAATATCTATAACATCTATAACATTCTATAATTATCTGGTATCATCTGTACATCTGGTATCATCTGTATCATCTTATACCATCTTGTACTATCTGTACTTTGGTAATATCTGTACCATCTTGTACATCTATATTCATCTGGTATCATCTGGTACTATCTGTAATATCTGTACTATCTATACTATTCCAGTGATCTGGTAATTATCTATCATCTTGTACATCTATATTATCTGCTTATCTTGTACATCTTAACATTCTCATTCCCTATACTTATTCTATCTATTCCATCCGCATCATCTATACATTCTTATCATCTGTATTATCTGGTACCATCTGTATCATCTATAATTATCTGTAATTATCTGTAATATCTGTACCATCTATACCATCTACCATCTATATCATCTATACACTTATATCATCTGGTATATCTTACTTCTTTGTATCATCTGTAATTATCTTATAATATCTGTGCCATCTATACCATCTTTAACATCTGTAATATCTTGCATTATCTGTATTATCTTACCATTCCATCCTCCATTATCTGTACTATCCAACATCTATTCTATGCGCACATCTATAACATCTATAATTCTATCTCACTCCACTCCTCATGTACTTTTCATTCTTACACTTTGCATTTTGCACTTCTACTTTGCACCCCCATCCCTGAACCCCACTTCATCTCACCCTCTGCACCCCCACTTTTTTGCACCCTGCACCCTCACCCCCTGCACCCCACCCCCTGCACCCCACCTCATCTCACACCCCCACCCCACCCCACCCCCATCTCACTCCCCACCCCCACTCCTGCACTCTTCACCCTCACACCCCAAGCACCCCCACCCCCCACTTTGCACCCTCACACCCCCACTTTTGCTAATCCCCAGCACCCTGCACCCCCACCCCTCACCCCTGCACCCCTTTGCATCCCCCTGACCCTCACCCCCACCCCCACCCCTCCTTGCACTCCCACCCCCACACCCCTGCACCCCCTGCACCCCTACCCCCACCCCACCCCCACCCTCTTGCACTTCACCCCTCTGCACTTCTACATCTCACTTCACCCTGCACTCCCTTGCATCTCTGCACTCTACCCCATCTCCCACTCTGCACTTCTACCCCTTGCACCCCTCACCCCCTCAGCACTCTCACATCTCTGCACTCCCTGCATCTCTGTACCCCTGCACTCTCTGCACTTCTGCACTTCACCCTTACCCTTTGCACTTTGCACTTCACCCCCTTTGCATCTCACACTCTGCATCTCAGTACTCCTTGTTAATTCTCTGACTTACCCTATCATCTTGTAACATCTGTATCATCTAACATCTATTATCTGGTAATATCTGTACCATCTTGTACCATCTATACCATCTATTCTATTATCTACTATTTCCATCCTCTGTACTTTGTCTTAATTGTTTCATCCGCATTATCTTGTATTATTTTTATTATTTGTACTATCTTGTATTATCTGTATTATCTATAATTATGTATTATGTATTATTTGTATTATTTGTAACATCTGTATTATCTTGTATTATCTGTATTATCTGTATTATTTGTATTATTTGTATTATCTGTATTATTTGTATTTTGTATTATTCACCATCTTGTATTATCTGTGTTATTTGTATTATCTGTAACATCTGTAACATCTATATTATTCCCATCCTCCTATTATCTGTAACATCCGTATTATCTATTCTATTTAACATTCATTACATCTACCTTTATTCTCATCTTGTACTCCTTACATCTTTGCATTTTTGCATCTTTACATCTCTACTTCACTCCTTACCTCATCTTTGAACCCTCACACTCCCTCATATTTCCCTCATTTCATATTCTCATCTCACATCTCAGCATCTCTTTCATACCCTTTGCATTCTCATACTTGTACTCCTCATCTTTCATTCTGCACTTTGCACCTCATATCTCTTTACATTCTTACATCTCACATTTCACATTTCAGCATCTCATATCTCATTTCACTTTTGTATTTTTGCATTTTTGCATTTTGTATTTTTGTATTTTGTATTTTTGTATTTTGTATTTTTGTATTTTACATTTTCGTATTTTGTATTTTGTATTTTATTTTATTTTTGTATTTTATTTTTGTATTTTGTATTTTTGTATTTTTGTATTTTTATTTTTGTATTTTTGTATTTTTGTATTTTGTATTTTTATTTTGTATTTTGTATTTTGTATTTTTGTATTTTGTATTTTATTTTTATTTTTGTATTTTGTATTTTTGTATTTTTGTATTTTTGTATTTTTGTATTTTTGTATTTTTGTATTTATTTTTGTATGGTAGGTAGAGTATATTCATTTGGTATCGCATCAAATTACCCAAAATTTGTCTCATTTAGGATGCTGAACTGAATATTAAAAATATTACTGAAACGTTATTTTTTCATGATTCGATGGTTCGAAGCATTTGAAAGCTCTTCGATTATCTACTTTGGACTACGGCACAATATTAGAGCAATCTACTAATTTCCACGACACTTCATCTAACGTCCAAAGTCATCATTTCATAAGTCAGTCACGTGAGTAAGACACGTGGCTGAGTCGTCACGTTAGTAATCACATGAAAACTCTTCCGTAAACAATTCCGTTAGCAGTCACGTGGACCATCACGGAGCATGGCGAAAACCCAAAAATCATGCATTCCATTGAAACAAAATTAGAAACAATTCAACTACTACGACAGGATGCGTATAGAGATATCCATGCGCGAGAGTATGTAAGTTTGTTTACACACGAGAACCACGTGCTCGAAATTTCAGCCAATCAAAATCGATCAAATTCAAAACAATACTCCTGCAGGCCATGGCGAGCCTATGCTGCTGGAATAGGGTCCAGTATTCGATCGATCACTGACATAAAAAAGTAAACTAGAATATATAATGTTTATTATTTCGAAGTGTGCTCTACCAATTGAAAATATATTTTGCAATTTTCTATTAATTTTTTTATCTTTAGCTTGAGAAGGAAAAATTGCTTAGCAAAAGGATAATAATGGGCTTTGGTCTTTTGAGACATCTCAAAATTTTATTAGCAAACGAAATATTATTGCGCAATATATTTTCAATATGTTAGTAAAAATACTGATGAAAAATATCAACATTCTAAAATTTATTTTCATAATAGAGAGCACAAATGTGAAGTCTACCCTATAACGCTCCTTTGTCCTCGCTTTGTGCTGGCCGTGTGCAGTGGCCGCAGCCAAGAATGGTGCGCTGTTGCCATTTTTGCGCTGCGCAACAGAATTGCTTGTTTCACTTGTGTTGCATTATTTCAGAATATTCAAAAAAATATTGTAAAATCACGAATTATTACAAAAAAGTGTACTAAACCAATAATGGTTGAAAGGTATTTCAATCAACCATCTTCAAATCACTCTACAGAACAATCCAACCACCTCAAAACGTTGCACGACATTTCTTCGTGATGTCGCATGCAACATTTTTGAAGAAGAAGAGAACAACTTCCCGGCTGATGTGGGCCCTTAACGAGGCACATCAGCCGGAAACCCGTCCTCGAAATTTTTTTCTAAAACTGATATATCTCGAAAACTATAAAACATATCGATATGATTTTTGATTTAGCCCCTAGAGTTTTAATTTCTGAACAATTTGCAACTAAGCAAAACTATTTTTACAATACCATTGTTACAATGTTGGGTCCGAGAGTTGAATGTTGCATGCTGTTTTTACACTCTACATATTGTTTTTTGATCGTGTAACCCCAACAGGGCAAAAACCACATTGTCAGTCCAAAAAAGGAAGTTGGTACGCGCTTCTCAAGACAATTATCTATTCATTGAATATAAATTTGTTTTGATATGAGTTTTCGTTTTTTTATAGTAAATATTCTACAAAAAAATATTTTTATCCAGCCCAAATCATGCAACAGGCACGCGACAGGCAATTTTGTTGCATACAACAGAAGTGGCAACAGCGCGTCATGCTAGCCTGCTGCTCAGCACTCGGCCAGCACGCGGCACACAGCGAGAACAAAGGAGCCAAATAGGGCCGACTTCATATTTTTGTACGCTTTTAGGAAAATAAATATTGGACGACAAATTTCAACATATTTTTTCACTGAAATAATGCCAACAGTAAATTATGTAATAATATTTTGCACTCTAATAAAATTTATTGATGTTCCATAGCGAGATGGGAGCGTACAATTCGTACTCGGCTAAGCATTTTCATTATGCAACCTGAAGAAAAAAAGTGAATGAAATGTTATGTAATAATAATGTAATTTGAAACTTCAAATAACACTGGTGATTTCAAAATGAACAGTGTTTATTCTATTGAAAATTTTGATAATTTTGGTGGACTATTGACCCTATTTCTTCTCTGCTAACTTGCCGGCCCGGCTGGCCTCGGTGTGTGATTGTGTGCGTGTGTGTAGGCTTTGTTTTGTTGCAATCATTGCAATCAAAGGCATGGTTTTGGATTTATTTTGGCATTCACGTCGTTATCGACTGGTAAAGAGAATGATCAAATTAGATAATTTTACAAAACAACAAAATTACAAAATTACAAAATTACAAAATTACAAAATTACAAAATTACAAAATTACAAAATTACAAAATTACAAAATTACAAAATTACAAAATTACAAAATTACAAAATTACAAAATTACAAAATTACAAAATTACAAAATTACAAAATTACAAAATTACAAAATTACAAAATTACAAAATTACAAAATTACAAAATTACAAAATTACAAAATTACAAAATTACAAAATTACAAAATTACAAAATTACAAAATTACAAAATTACAAAATTACAAAATTACAAAATTACAAAATTACAAAATTACAAAATTACAAAATTACAAAATTACAAAATTACAAAATTACAAAATTACAAAATTACAAAATACCAAAATTACAAAATAACAAAATTACAAAATTACAAAATTACAAAATTACAAAATTACAAAATTACAAAATTACAAAATTACAAAATTACAAAATTACAAGAAACAAATAAAACAACTGATACAAATAATACAAATAACACAAATAATACAAATAATACAAATAATACAAATAATACAAATAATACAAATAATACAAATAATACAAATAATACAAATAATACAAATAATACAAATAATACAAATAATACAAATAATACAAATAATACAAATAATACAAATAATACAAATAATACAAATAATACAAATAATACAAATAATACAAATAATACAAATAATACAAATAATACAAATAATACAAATAATACAAAAATACAAATAATACAAATAATACAAAATAACAAATAATACAAATAATACAAATAATACAAATAATACAAAAAAATACACAAATAATACAAATAATACAAATACAATAATACAAATAATACAAATAATACAAATGATACAAATAATACAAATAATAAAAATAATACAAATAATACAAATAATACAAATAATACAAATAATACAAATAATACAAATAATACAAATAATACACAAAATACAAATATAACAAATAATACAAATAATACAAAGAATACAAATAATCAAATAATACAAACAATACATATAAAACAAATAAAACAAATAACACAAATAATACAAATAATACAAATAATACAAATAACACAAATAATACAAATAATACAAATCATACAAATAATACAAATAATACAAAATTTCAACATATTTTTTCACTGAAATAATGCCAACAGTAAATTATGTAATAATATTTTGCACTCTAATAAAATTTATTGATGTTCCATAGCGAGATGGGAGCGTACAATTCGTACTCGGCTAAGCATTTTCATTATGCAACCTGAAGAAAAAAGAATGAAATGTTATGTAATAATAATGTAATTTGAAACTTCAAATAACACTGGTGATTTCAAAATGAACAGTGTTTATTCTATTGAAAATTTTGATAATTTTGGTGGACTATTGACCCTATTTCTTCTCTGCTAACTTGCCCGGCTGGCCTCGGTGTGTGATTGTGTGTGCGTGTGTGTAGGCTTTGTTTTGTTGCAATCATTGCAATCAAAGGCATGGTTTTGGATTTATTTTGGCATTCACGTCGTTATCGACTGGTAAAGAGAATGATCAAATTAGATAATTTTTACAAAACAACAAAATTACAAAATTACAAAATTACAAAATTACAAAATTACAAAATTACAAAATTACAAAATTACAAAATTACAAAATTACAAAATTACAAAATTACAAAATTACAAAATTACAAAATTACAAAATTACAAAATTACAAAATTACAAAATTACAAAATTAAAATTACAAAATTACAAAATTACAAAATTACAAAATTACAAAATTACAAAATTACAAATTACAAAATTACAAAATTACAAAATTACAAAATTACAAAATTACAAAATTACAAAATTACAAAATTACAAAATTACAAAATTACAAAATTACAAAATTACAAAATTACAAAATTACAAAATTACAAAATTACAAAATTACAAAATTACAAAATTACAAAATTACAAAATTAAAAATTACAAAATTACAAAATTACAAAATTACAAAATTACAAGAAACAAATGAAACAACTGATACAAATAATACAAATAACACAAATAATACAAATAATAAATAATACAAATAATACAAATAATACAAATAATACAAATAATACAAATAATACAAATAATACAAATAATACAAATAATACAAATAATACAAATAATACAAATAATACAATAATACAAATAATAAATAATACAAATAATACAAATAATACAAATAATACAAATAATACAAATAATACAAATAATACAAATAATACAAATAATAAATAATACAAATAATACAAATAATACAAATACATATAAAACAAATAAAACAAATAACACAAATAATACAAATAATACAAATAATACAAATAATACAAATAATACAAATAATACAAATAATACAAATGATACAAATAATACAAATAATACAAATAATACAAATAATACAAATAATACAAATAATACAAATAATACAAATAATACAAATAATACACAAAATACAAATATAAATAATACAAATAATACAAAGAATACAAATAATCAAATAATACAAACAATACATATAAAACAAATAAAACAAATAACACAAATAATACAAATAATACAAATAATACAAATAACACAAATAATACAAATAATACAAATCATACAAATAATACAAATAATACAAAATTTCAACATATTTTTTCACTGAAATAATGCCAACAGTAAATTATGTAATAATATTTTGCACTCTAATAAAATTTATTGATGTTCCATAGCGAGATGGGAGCGTACAATTCGTACTCGGCTAAGCATTTTCATTATGCAACCTGAAGAAAAAAAGTGAATGAAATGTTATGTAATAATAATGTAATTTGAAACTTCAAATAACACTGGTGATTTAAAAATGAACAGTGTTTATTCTATTGAAAATTTTGATAATTTTGGTGGACTATTGACCCTATTTCTTCTCTGCTAACTTGCCGGCCCGGCTGGCCTCGGTGTGTGATTGTGTGCGTGTGTGTAGGCTTTGTTTTGTTGCAATCATTGCAATCAAAGGCATGGTTTTGATTTATTTTGGCATTCACGTCGTTATCGACTGGTAAAGAGAATGATCAAATTAGATAATTTTTACAAAACAACAAAATTTACAAAATTACAAAATTACAAAATTACAAAATTACAAAATTACAAAATTACAAAATTACAAAATTACAAAATTACAAAATTACAAAATTACAAAATATTAAAAAAATTAAAAATTACAAAATACAAAATTACAAAATTACAAAATTACAAAATTACAAAATATAAAATTATAAAATTACAAAATTACAAAATTACAAATTATAAAACATAAAATTATGTACAAAACATAAAATATAAATTACAAATTACAAAATTACAAAATTAGTAAAATTACAAAAAAATTACAAAATTACAAAATTACAAAATGCAATATAAAATTACAAAATTACAAAATTACAAAATTACAAGAAACAAATGAAACAACTGATAAATAATACAAATAACACAAATAATACAAATAATATACAAATAATACAAATAATACAAATAATACAAATAATACAAATAATACAAATAATACAAATAATACAAATAATACAAATAATACAAATAATACAAATAATACAAATAATACAAATAATACAAATAATACAAATAATACAAATAATAAATAATAAATAATACAAATAATACAAATAATACAAATAATACAATAATACAAATAATACAAATAATACAAATAATACAAATAATACAAATATACAAATAATACAAATAATACAAATAATACAAATAATACAATAATACACAAAAATACAAATATAACAAATAATACAAATATCAAAGAATACAATAATCAACAAACAATACATATAAACAAATAAACAAATAACACAAATAATACAAATAATACAAATGATACAAATAACACAAATAATACAAATAATACAAATCATAAATAATACAATAATACAAAATACAAATAATACAAATATAATAAATATAATACAAATAATACAAATAATACAAATAATACAATAATACAAAAATATAAATAATACAAATAATACAAATAATACAAATAATACAAATATACAAATAATACAAATATACAAATAATACATATACAAATAATACAATATCAAATAATACAATAAATAATACAAATAAAAACAAATGACATTAACAATAATATCAAATAATAAAAATAATAAATAATACAATAATAAATAATACAAATAATACAAAAAATAAATATAACAAATAATACAAATAATACAAAGAATACAAAAATCAAATAATACAAACAATACAAATAACAATATTCATAATAATACAATAATACAAATAATACAAATAACAAAAATCAAATAATACAAACAATACAAATAATACAATTATTAAATAATGTTAAATAATAATAATAGTAATGCCAATAATACAATAATACAAATAATCCAAATAATATAATTATTTAAAATATACAAATAATACAAATAATACAAATAATAAAAATAAAACAAATTATACAAAGATCAAATAATACAAATATAAAATAATACAAATAATAAATAAAACAAATAATACAAATAATACAAATATTACAAAAATACAACAAATACAAAAAAAAATACAAACATAAATACAAAATACAATAATCAAATAATACAAACAATACATATTATACAATTATAAAATAACACAAATAATACAAATAAAGCAAATATTAAATTTTACAAATCAAACATCAAATACAAATAATACGAATAATACAGTTTTATATATAATATTTGTATTATTTGCATTATTTGTATTATTTGTATTATTTGTATTATTTGTACACCCAAAAACCTTGTACTTTGTTTTATCTGTTTTATCTTGTATTGTTTGTATTATTGATTTTGTAATAATTGTATGATTTGTATTATCTTGTATTATCTTGTACTATCTTGTATCATCTTGTACTATCTTGTATTATCTTGTACTTATCTGTACTATCTATACTATCTACCATCTGGTATCATCTTGTATTATCTATTATTCAGTATCCCTGTAATATCTGTACTATCTGTATTATCTATATCATCTGGTACTATCTGTATCACCTGGTACCACCTGTATTCCTGCACACCTTGTAACACCTTGTATTACCTACCATCTTGGTATTATCTGGTACCATCTGTACCATCTGTACCATCTGTATCATCTATAACATCTGTACTATCTATAACATCTATATCATCTTAATATCTATACTATCTATACCATCTTACCATCTGGTACCATCATCTATCATCTTGGTATCATCTATATCATCTACTATCTGGTAATTATCTTACAATATCTTAATATCTATACTTATCTTGTAATATCTTAATATCTATATTATCTATAATATCTAACATTCTATATCATCTATATCATCTATACTATCTCTTTACTATCTCTTTAATATCTTGTACCATCTTAACATCTATACCATCTATATCATCTATACCATCTGTATTCATCTTGGTACTTATCTGTCTCATCATAACATCTATACTGATCTGCATTACTGCCTTCTCTTGTACCTTTGCACTTTGCACTCTCACCCTGCACTTCTGGCACTCTGCACTCCTGTCTCTCACTTCATTTTTCACCCTTTGCATCTCTGCATCTCTCACACTTCTAAGCACTCCCTTTTGTACTTCACTCCCTACCCCTTTGGCACTTGCATCCCTGCATCTCTAGCACTTTGTACCCTCTCTCTCTGCACTTCAGACCCCTGCACCCCCTTGCACTCCCCACCCCTGCACCTCTGCACCCCCACCCCCTGCACCCCCACCCCCACCCCTGCACCTCAAGCACCCCACCCCTGCACCCCTGTCCTCTCACACCCCCACACCCCTCAGCATCCCCACCCCCACATCCTCGGCACCCCCACCCCACTCTGCACCCCACCCCCTCTGCACTCCCCACCTCAATCCCCCACACCCCACACCCCACCCCTCACATCTCTGACCTCACACTCTGCACCCCCAGCACCCCACCCCCAGACTCACCCCACCCCAGCACCTCAGCACCCCTGCACCCCTCAGCACCCCACCCCTGCACCCCTCACCTCACACTCCCCACATCCCCACCCCCACCTCACATCTCTGCATCTCACCTTTGCACTTCACCCCTGCACCCCTACTCACCCCACCCCCCACCCCTGCACTTTGCACCCCTCACCCTTACACCCCACACCCCTGCACCCCAAGCACCCCCTCACCTTTTTGACTCACACCTTTGCACCCCCACCCCCTGTGACCCTTTGCATCCCCATCCTCACACCTTTTGCACTTGCAACTTTTGTATCCTCACATCCTTGCATCCCCCTTGACCCTTTGCATCCCCCACATCCCCTCACTGTATTTTGCACCCCCAGCACCCCAATCCTTGTATCCCCTTGTATCCCCCATATTTTTGCACCACCCCATTGTACCTCATATTTGTACATCCCCTGCATTGTATTTTTGTATTTTGTATGTATTTTGTATTTTTATTTTTGTATTTTTGTATTTTTGTATTTTTGTATTTTGTATTTTTGTATTTTATTTTTGTATTTTTTTGTATTTGTATTTTTGTATTTTGTATGGTAGGTAAAGTTTGTTTATTTGGTATCGATTCAAATTACTAAAATTTGTCTTATTTAGGGTTGCAGAACTGAATATAAAAATATCACAGAAACGTCATTTTCATGATTCGATGGTTCGAAGCATTTGATAACTCTTCGATTATCGACAATACAATATTAGAGCAATCTACTAACTTCCACGACACTTCATCGAACGTCCAAAGTCAGTCACGTGAGTAGCTAAAGACGTGGCTGAGTCGTCACGTGAGTAATCACATGAAAGACTCTTACGTAAACAACTCCGTTACCAGTCACGTGGACAGTCACGAAGCATGCCGAAAAACCTTAAAAAATCATGCATTCCATTGAATCAAAATTAGAAACAATTCAACCACTAAGACAGGATGCGTATAGAGATATCCATGCGCGAGAGTATGTTAGTTTGTTTACACACGAGAACCACGTGCTTACAATTTTAGCCAATCACAATCGATCAAATTCAAAACAATACTCCTGGCGAGCCTCTGCTGCTGGAATAGGGTCAAGTACTCGATCGATCACAGACATAAAATAGTAAACTAGAATATATAATTTTTATTATATTGAAGTGTGTTCTAACAATTGTAAATATATTTAGCATTTTTTCTATTCATTTTTTTTATCTTTAGTTTGAGAAGGAAAAATTGCTCAGCAAAAGGGATGATAATGGGCTTTGGTCTTTGTGAGACATCTCAAAATTTTATTAGCAAACGATACATTATTGCGCATGTGTTTTCAATATGTTAGTAAAAATGTTGATGAAAAATATCAACTTTCTAAAATGTATTTTCATAATAGAGAGCTAAAATGTGAAGTCTACCCTATAACGTTCCTTTGTCTTCGCTTTGTGCTGGCTGTGCAGCAGCAGCAGCCAAGAATAGTGCGCTGTTGCCATTTTTGCGCTGCGCAACTGAATTGCTTGTTGCACTTGTGTTGCATTATTTCAGAATATTCAAAAATATTGTAAAATCACGAATTATTACAAAAAGTGTACTAAACCAATAATGGTTGAAAGGTATTTCAATCAACCATCTTCAAATCACTCTACAGAACAATCCAACCACCTCAAAACGTTGCACGACATTTCTTCGTGATGTCGCATGCAACATTTTTTGAAGAAGAAGAGAACAACTTCCCCGGCTGATGTGGGCCCTTAACGAGGCACATCAGCCGGAAACCCGTCTTCGAATTTTTTTTTCTGAAACTGGTATATCTCGAAAACTATAAAACATATTGATATGATTTTTGATTTAGCCCCTAGAGTTTTAATTTCTGAACAATTTGCAACTAAGCAAAACTATTTTTACAATGCCATTGTTTCAATGTTGGGTCCGTGAGTTCAATGTTGCATGCTGTTTTTGCACTCTACATATTGTTTTTTGATCGTGTAACCCCAACAGGGCAAAAACCACATTGTCAGTCCAAAAAAGGAAGTTGGTACGCGCTTCTCAAGACAATTACCTATTCATTGAATATAAATTTGTTTTGATATGAGTTTTCGTTTTTATAGTAAATATTCTACAAAAAATATTTTTATCCAGCCCAAATCATGCAACATGCACGCGACAGGCAATTTTGCTGCATACAACAGAAGTGGCAACAGCGCCATGCTAGCCTGCTGCTCAGCACTCGGCCAGCACGCGGCACACAGCGAGAACAAAGGAGCCAAATAGGGCCGACTTATTTTTGTACGCTTTTAGGAAAATAAATATTGGACGACAAATATCTTTCAACATATTTTTTCACTGAAATAATGCCAACAGTAAATTATGTAATAAAATTTTACACTCTAATAAAATTTATTGATGTTCCACAGCGAGATGGGAGCATACAATTCGTACTCGGCTAAGCATTTTCATTATGCAACCTGAAGATAAAAAGTGATTGAAATTTTATGTAATAATAATGTAATTTGAAACTTCAAATAACACTGGTGATTTCAAAAATGAACAGTGTTTATTCTATTAAAAATTTTGATAATTTTGGTGGACTATTGACCCTATTTCTTCTCTGCTAACTTTCCGCCCGGCTGGCCTCGGTGTGTGATTGTGTGTGCGTGTGTGTAGGCTTTGTTTTGTTGCAATCATTGCAATCAAAGGCATGGTTTTGGTTTTATTTTTGGCATTCACGTCGTTATCGACTGGTAAAGAGAATGATCAAATTAGATAAAACAACAAAATTACAAAACTACAAAACAACAAAATTACAAAAATACAAAATTACAAAATTACAAACAAGAAGTACAAAATACAAAATTACAAAATTACAAAATCACAAAATTACAAAATTACAGAATTTACAGGGTATTAGCAAAATTACAAAATAGCAAAATTAAGTAAAATTAAAAAAGCTATTACAAAATTACAAAATTACAAAATTACAAAATTACAAAGGCAAAATTACAAAATACACAGAAAATTACAAAATTACAAAATTAGCAAAATTACAAAATTATAAAATTACAAAATACAAAATTACAAAATTACAAAATTATAAAATTACAAAATTACAAAATTACAAAATTATAAAAATTACAAAATTACAAAATTACAAAATTGCAAAATTAAAATTACAAAATTACAAAATTGTTAAATTATTAAATTATAAAATTACAAAATTACAAAATTACAAAATTAGCAAATTACAAAATATAAAATTACAAAAATTACAAAATTACAAAATTACAAAATTACAAAATTACAAAATTACAAAATTACAAAATTACAAAATTACAAAATTACAAAATTACAAAATTACAAAATTACAAAATTACAAAATTACAAAATTACAAAATTACAAAATACAAAATTACAAAATTACAAAATTACAAAATTACAAATAACAAAATAACAAAATTACAAAATTACAAAATTACAAAATTACAAAATTACAAAATTACAAAATTACAAAATTACAAAATTACAAAATTACAAAATTACAAAATTACAAAATTACAAATTACAAAATTACAAAATTACAAAATTACAAAATTACAAAATTACAAAATTACAAAATTACAAAATTACAAAATTACAAAATTACAAAATTACAAAATTACAAAATTACAAAATTACAAATTACATAATTACAAAATTACAAAATTACAAAATTAAAATTACAAAATTACAAAATTACAAAATTAAAAATTAGCAAAATTACAAAATTACAAAATTACAAAATTAGCAAAATTACAAAATACAAAATTACAAAATTACAAAATTAGCAAAATTACAAAATTACAAAATTACAAAATTACAAAATTATAAAATTACAAAATTACAAAATTAAAAATTACAAAATACAAAATTACAAAATTGTTACAAAATTACAAAATTAGCAAAATTACAAAATTACAAATAGCAAAATTACAAAATTATAAAATTACAAAATACAAAATAACAAAATTACAAAATTACAAAATTACAAAATTACAAAATTACAAAATATAAATTAGTAAATATAAAACACAAAATTACAAAATTACAAATTACAAAATTACAAAATTACAAAATTACAAAATTACAAAATTACAAAATTACAAAATTACAAAATTACAATGTTACAAAATTACAAAATTACAATATTGCAATAACATTATACAAATAATACAAATGAAACAAATAATACAAATAATATAAATAATACAAATAATACAAATAATACAAATAATACAAATAATACAAATAATACAAATAATACAAATAATACAAATAATACAAATAATACAAATAATACAAATAATACAAATAATACAAATAATACAAATATACAAATAATACAAATAATACAAATAATACAAATAATACAAATAATACAAACATACAAATAATACAAATAATACAAATGATACAAATAAAACAAATAATACAAATAATAAAATAATACAAATAATACAGATAATACAAATAATACAAATAATACAAATAAACAAATAATATAAATAACATAATAAATATTACAAATAATACAAATAATACAAATAATACAAATAATACAAGTATACAATAATACAAATAATAATAATAAATAATACAAATAATATAAATAATAAAAATACAAATACATACAAACAATAAAAAATACAAACAATAAAACAAATAATATAATATTACAAATAATACAATAACAAAAAAAATACAAAAAAAAAAACATAAAAACAAATATCATGAATAATACAAATAATACAAATAATACAAATAAAACAAATAATACAATATAATAATATAATAAATAATAATACAAATAATAAATAATAAAATATACAAATAATACAATAATAAATAATAAAATAATACAATAAAACAAATAATATAAATATTACAAATAATACACAATACAAAAACAAAAAAAAACATAAAAACAATAATACAATAATACAATATCACAATAATACAAATAATACAATAATACAAATAATACAATAATACAATAATACATAATACAATAACAATAATAAATAATAATATCATAATACAAATAATAGAAATAAAACAAATATTATAAAAATACAACAAAACAAAAAATAAAAACATAAACAAAATACATATAATTAAATAATACAAACAATACATATTATACAAATTAAAAAAATACAAATAATACAAATAAAGCTAATATTAAAAATTATAGAAATCAATTATATAATACGAATAATACAGTATTATTTGCATTATTTGTGTGATTTGTATTATTTGTATTATTTGTATTATTTGTTTTATTTGTATTATTTGTATTATTTGTATTATTTCTATTCTTTGTATTTTTTGTTTTATTTGTTTCATTCGTATTATTTGTATTATTTTATTATTTGTATTATTTGTATTATCTGTAATATTTGTATTATTTGTATTATTTGTATTATTTGTATTATCTGTATTATTTGTATTATTTGTATTATTTGTATTATTTGTATTATTTGTATTATTTGTATTATCTTGTATATCTTGTAATTTATCTGGTAATATCTTGTAATATCTACTATCTTGTATTATCTAATTATTTGTACTATTCTATACTATCTATCATCTTGTATTATCTATAATATCTATAATTATCTATTATTTATATTTCTATAACATCTGTATTATCTTGTATCATGTATTATTTGTATTATCTGTATTATTTGTATTATCTGTATTATCTAATGATCTTGTATCATCTTGTATTATCTTATCATCTGTACTATCTATTCTATCTATCATCTATTATTCTATCCCTTGTATCTTATTCTTATCTGTTCATCCGCATTATTTGTAATTATCTTCTTTATTATTTGTATTATCTATATATATTTGTATTATTTGTATTATCTGTATCATCTGTATTATCTTGTATTATCTGTACTATCTGTATTATCTGTAATATCTATATTATCTTGTATTATCTTATTCTATATCATCTATTATTTCATTATCTTGTGTTATTCATCATCTGTAACATCTGTAACATCTTGTACTATTCCATCCTCCATTCATATCATCCGTACCATCTATTTATGTGCACATTCATACTATCTTGTAATTTTTGTCTCATCTTGTATTCTTTGTATTTTTGTACTTGTACTTTTACATCTCATATCTTACCTCATACTCCCACATTTGCACTCTGAACCTTTGTACCCCACCCACCCTTTGCACTTTGCACTCACCCCCACTGCACCCCTGCACCCCCTGCATCCCCCACCCCCACCCCCAAGCATCCTGTACCCCCTGTACTTTTGCACCCCTACCCCTGCATCTCCCCACCCCTATTCCCCACCCTCACATTTTTGTACCCTTTGCACTTTTGCATTTTTGACCCCCATCTCCTTATCCCCTGACCCCTCACCCCTGCACCCCTTGCACCCTTGCATTTCTGTATCCTTTGCACCCTGCACCCTGCATCTCTGCACCCCACCCCCCACCCCCACTTTTGCATTTCACCCTCACACCCCCCTGACTTTCACACCCTCACACTTCAGCACCCCCACCCCCACCCCCTGCACCCCCACCCCCACCCCCACTCCCTTGCACTCACTCTGCATTCCTGCATCTCTTTAACACTCCTTTGCATCTTTTGCATCCCACCCTGCACTTTTGCACTTCACCCTTTGCACCCCTTGCATCTCTGCACCCTGCACCCTTACCCTGCACCCCACCCCTGCTACTCCCCTTTGCACTTTGCACTTTTGCATCTTTGCACTCTACTCTTACCCTTGCATTCTTTGCACTTCTGTACTTTCACACTCCTTATCTTTGCATCTTTGGCATTCTACTTTGCATCTTACTTTTGTATTTCTGTATTATCTGTATTATCTGTATTATCTGTATTATCTTGTATTATCTGTATTATCTGTATTATCTGTAATTATCTGTATTATCTGTATTATCTGTTCTATCTGTATTATTGTACCATTCTATCCTTTGTACTTGTTTTATCTGTTCCATTCGTATTATCTGTATTATTTTATTATCTGTATTATCTGTACTATTTGTATTATTTGTATTATTTGTATTATCTATATTTGTATTATTTGTATTATCTGTATTATCTGTATTATTTGTAATATCTTGTATTATGTATTATCTGTATTATCTTGTACTTTGTATTATTTGTATTATTTGTATTATTTGTGTTATTTGTATTATTTGTATTATTTGTATTATTTGTACTTATTTCTATCCTCTATTATCTGTATTATCCTGTATCTTTGTTTTATGCACATCTGTACCATCTCATTTTTGTCTCATCTGGCATCTTTTGTACTTCTACATCTTCTGCACTCTTTGTACTCCTTTGCATTTTGCACTTCTGCACTTCTGCTCTTTGCATTCTTGAACCCTGCATTTTTGCACTTGTACTTTTTGCACTTACCCCCACCCCCACTTTTGCACTTCTGCACTTTACCCTTGCATCTTCACTTGCACTTTCAGCACTCCCTTGCACCCTGCACCCTGCACCCTCTGCATCCCTCAGCACCCCTTTGCACTCTCACACCCCCTGCACCCCTCGCACCCCCTCTGCACCTTTCACCCCTCAGCACTCCCCACTGCACCCCCTGCATCCCCCACCCCCACCCCTCATTTGTACCCCTGCAATTTTCCAAGCATTTGTATTTTTGCACTTCATATTTTTGTACCCCACTGTATTTCATTTTTTTGTATTTTTGTATTTTTGTATTTTTCTCATTTTACCCCTTTTGTATTTTGTACCCCTTTGTATTTTTGCATTTTGTATTTTTGTATTTTTGTATTTTTGTATTTTGTATTTTTGTATTTTTGTATTTTTATATTTTTGTATTTTTGTATTTTTGTATTTTTGTATTTTTGTATTTTTGTATTTTTGTTTTTGTATTTATTTTTTATTTTGTAAGAGTAGAGTATATTCATTTGGTATCGCATCAAATTACCCAAAATTTGTCTCATTTAGGGATGCTGAACTGAATATTAAAAATATTACTGAAACGTTATTTTTTTCATGATTCGATGGTTCGAAGCATTTGAAAGCTCTTCGATTATCTACTTTGGACTACGGCACAATATTAGAGCAATCTACTAATTTCCACGACACTTCATCTAACGTCCAAAGTCATCATTTCATAAGTCAGTCACGTGAGTAGCTAGACACGTGGCTGAGTCGTCACGTTAGTAATCACATGAAAAACTCTTCCGTAAACAATTCCGTTAGCAGTCACGTGGACCATCACGGAGCATGGCGAAAACCCAAAATCATGCATTCCATTGAAACAAAATTAGAAACAATTCAACTACTACGACAGGATGCGTATAGAGATATCCATGCGCGAGAGTATGTAAGTTTGTTTACACACGAGAACCACGTGCTCGAAATTTCAGCCAATCAAAATCGATCAAATTCAAAACAATACTCCTGCAGGCCATGGCGAGCCTATGCTGCTGGAATAGGGTCCAGTATTCGATCGATCACTGACATAAAAAAGTAAACTAGAATATATAATGTTTATTATTTCGAAGTGTGCTCTACCAATTGAAAATATATTTTGCAATTTTCTATTAATTTTTTATCTTTAGCTTGAGAAGGAAAAATTGCTTAGCAAAAGGATAATAATGGGCTTTGGTCTTTTTGAGACATCTCAAAATTTTATTAGCAAACGAAATATTATTGCGCAATATATTTTCAATATGTTAGTAAAAATACTGATGAAAAAATATCAACATTCTAAAATTTATTTTCATAATAGAGAGCACAAATGTGAAGTCTACCCTATAACGCTCCTTTGTCCTCGCTTTGTGCTGGCTGTGTGCAGTGGCCGCAGCCAAGAATGGTGCGCTGTTGCCATTTTTGCGCTGCGCAACAGAATTGCTTGTTTCACTTGTGTTGCATTATTTCAGAATATTCAAAAAATATTGTAAAATCACGAATTATTACAAAAAATGTGTACTAAACCAATAAAGTTTGAAAGCTATTTCAATCAACCATCTTCAAATCACTCTACAGAACAATCCAACCACCTCAAAACGTTGCACGACATTTCTTCGTGATGTCGCATGCAACATTTTTTGAAGAAGAAGAGAACTTCCCGGCTGATGTGCGCCCTTAAAACGATTTTCCGTACGTCCGGGAGATTTTCAAGACCTTCTAATGAGCCCAAACATAGAAGATCTGACAAACCTATGAAAAGTTATAAGCACTTAAGTGTTATTTATACACTTTTTGAAGGCCGTATCTCAGATATTGTGACAGAAATATTGAAGGTCTGCGATCAGAAAAATGAGTAATAAAGTTGATTTGTTAAGCATGTTAAGGGGGAATTTTGCTATTTTTACTGAATCTATTGACTTTATGAATGTGAGGAAGGCACCAAACTCCTAAAGGTGGATTAAGTAACGTTTTTAATATTTCAACACTGCCATTTTGGCCACCATCTTGGATTTAAAAATTCTAAATCATTTTATATTAATTTTTGGGTCATACTTAAGCTCGACAATCAAAAATTGGACAACGAAAAAAAAAAATGTATTTCGTGATTCGATTATCCGAAGTGAATTTTTTCCGAGGCCTTCGGATAATCGAGTCTGAACTGTACTTTCAAATAAAGAAAAACTTTGAGTATTTTCAGATGCTCTTATTTCCAAAATTTCAAATTTTTGAAAAATATTGGATTTTTTAAATTTCGAACTTTTAAAATTTAATATTTTTGATATCAGAACTATAGATTTTTTTATTTTTTGAATTGAGAAAAACTTCTTTAAGTTTAATTTTTAAATCCAAGTTTAAAATGTTCAGTTGGTCGATTTTTTTAATTTTTAAATATTGAAAATGATACCTTGATTTTTATATTTCGAGTTTAGAGATTTTTTGAAATTTAATATTTTTAAATTGATTGATTGTTTGATGTTTTTTTTTATTTTTAAAATTTAAAATTATAGATATTATTTAAAACTGTAGAGTTTTTAAATATTTCGAACTCCTGGATTTAAAAAAATAATGTTTTTAAGGCTTAGAATTTATATTTTTGAATTTTTTAAATTTAAAGAAATTGATAATTAACGTTTTTTAGCTTTTTAATTTTTTTTTAATTTTCGAATTTGTTATTTTCAAATATTTAAAATTTTACATCACACATCTGAGTCTGAACTGTACTTATATACGATCCTAAACCCGCTTAGGCTGAGCAAAAATCCAAACACTTATTCGACATGACTTCTAGTACAGCACTTGTCTGGTGATTGGGCGTTGTTTAACGCTCGATAACTAGTTTATTGCCCAGTTAAAAGACCAACGTAAAAAATGGATGCTAACAGCAAGCTAAAAAATCTTTTATTTTTTAAGGTTCATTTCATTACTTGATAATTGATTGATTGATAATAAAATTCGAAAATAGTTTTTGTTACGTTTATTTCTCGGATTAGTTTTCAAAAAGACGTAAGAGCCAATGGTAAACGAAGCCTTTGTTTGCATAGGTTGTTTCTCCGGAAACTCGCGGGTTACATAAAAAAGCGGTGGACTGTATTTCAAACGTGTATATTCTGTTAGATCTCTTTTTTCCAACTAACTTTCCTTGCCCTGCTTCGCACTGACCGGAAACCAATCACTTGCAACAAAATATCAAGCTATCCAGCTGTCACTCTACACAGGGCTGTTTCTCTCCTACACTCTCAAAATGTTATACACTCATACAACCCATTTTTGGTTTAACATACTCCCGGAGCCGGATGGTTCAACTTCTCCTCCTGAGCTACGTACGCTCTGGCTGTCGTCATGGGTGGAGCGATCCTCTGGTTTGCACCGGGTTCTTGGGCTTGTTCGGGTTCATCGACATCTCGCATCGCTCCAATACGTAACAGCGTTCTCGCAGGAACTCAATCGTCGGCTTGTACTTCGGCATTTCTCCGTGGGTCATTGTGGTCTCCCAGGCACGTCGGGTTTCTGGATCCAGTCGAGATATGAGAAGGTTCACGATGATTGTCTCAGACAGGTTATCGTTCATCTTAAACTTGTGGAACTCGAGCGATTCCAGCCGCTTCTCAACAACATCCAGCAACGCCTTCAGCTCGGCATGAGTATCCTTGGTCATCGGCTTCAACGAAAGTAGCTGTGAGACGTGACCGTGCACCACCATCCGAACGTTTTCATACTTCGAGGCCAAGATCCTCCACGCACCGTCGTAGTTGTTGTCGTTCAGTGTCTGTTGGTCGATCGACCCCTTGGCCATACCCACGAGTGCCTTGTCCAGGTAATCAAGCTTCGTTGCTGGAGAATCGCCGACGCACTTGTCGACAATATCCTTGAACCGGTCCCGGAATTTGTGCCAGTTTTCGTAGCGGCCATCAAAAGTTGGCAGAGGGTTCTGCTGCAAGAGAAGTGATGGCACAATCGCGGGTGCTCTCGCTACGCTCAGATGTTCTGCTCGGGGCACTGGTGGGAGAGCATTCTTGATTTGAACCGCCTCGGCGAACTTTTCGTCGTCGTACGCCTGGATCATGTCGGCCAGGGCGATGCGTACGAATTCGTACATCTCCTCGAATAAGACGAACCGCTCCTCGTGCTCTGCACGCTGCTTCGGATCGAGCAAGTAGATCCGATTCGTGAACGAGTTCACGTCGTTGTACGCCGCAATTACGGTCTCGGTGTAAAGTTTAAGGCCATTGTAAGAAAACTTACCGTGTTCGAGGTTGGCCTTCTGGATGGAGTCGCGGACTCGCTCTACCTTGCTCTGCGCAGCGAAGAAGCACTGCTCGAGGGCCGCCAAAGATTCCGCCATCTTTGCTCGCCTTTGCCGCGCCTTCTGCTGTTCTTTTTGCTCGCGAACACTGGGAACTGGGGTCAGGGGGGTTGCGCAGAAACTGGTTTCAAGCTCCGCTCGAGGGGTGCAGTACAGAGGGGAACCGAGCGGCGAAGGGACGGGCGTTGCGAACTGGAGTTTCTTTCGAATCTGTATCAGTTTCCCAGATCTCAACTGCATGCCACTTTGCACCTCACCGAACTTGTTCAAAACTAAAGATGGCCGTCACCTTTTCCGCGCCAGTGCGTCATATTCCAATTTAAGCGAACACTTCCACGCAATGGGTGAACCTTATCAGCAAACTCGGATACTTCTGAGCCAGTTCTTTGTCCTTTAGCGGATTCACCAACACTTTCACTCGGCCAGCCAACACTTCCACTCTCTTCTTCTCGGCGTTTCGCCCCTCGCGAGGATCGCCGTCACTATGTTGTCCTCCGGTTTTTCGTCAGACAGGTGGCAGCACTTCGCCTTCCGGCGATTTCACTGGCCTAAACTCCTGAAACTTCCACTTCCCCGTGCCGGTCACTCCGTCCTCGGCCGAATTCGTGGACTTTCTCGAAGTCTTCAGGATTTTCTTTCGCCCTTTGGCGAACTCACTTTCACATTCACTTTTACGGTGTTCCACCCGCGTTGCAGAAACTCCGTCGTTCTTTATCGGTGTTCCGCCCTCGTGGCAAAGACCCCGTCGTTTTTATCGGCGTTCCGCCCTCGTGGCAGAGACTCCGTCGTTTTTATCGGCGTTCCGCACTCGTGGCAGAAATCCGTCGTTTTTTCAACACGTGTCAAAATCACTACGGTTAGAATGTTCACCTTCGAACGATTGCATTTTTCGCCCGTGTCACGAGATTTTTCACACACGCGTTGATATCGTTCTTAAAACACTCGCGGTTTTATCCGTCACGAAACGGACCAATGTTTCTCCGGAAACTCGCGGGTTACATAAAAAAGCGGTGGACTGTATTTCAAACGTGTATATTCTGTTAGATCTCTTTTTTTCAGCTAACTTTCCTTGCCCTGCTTCGCACTGACCGGAAACCAATCACTTGCAAGAAAATATCAAGCTATCCAGCTGTCACTCTACACAGGGCTGTTTCTCTCCTACACTCTCAAAATGTTATACACTCATACAACCCATTTTTGGTTTAACATAGGTCTTCGACCTACTTACGAAAAACTAATTTCAAAAATGCTTAAGATTGTTCATCTACACGCCTTTCAAGTGCCCCGAACTAAAAATAAATTAAATTTTGATACAATTTAGAGAAAAACGAATATTAGTGTCGGAGGTCACGGTGGCTCTTACGGCTTTTTGAAAACTCACCCAAGATTCGCATTTTGTAAAAAAAAAGAAAAAAAAACAGAATAATGCATTGAAAATCTTTGTCATTTTTTATGAGCCCAGTTAGCAAGCAGCATTCGGTAAGTGCATCTCCAGCGCGGGTAGCAAACATCGAAGCAAATCAAATTTGCACCCGACGTCAACCCCACCGCGGTACCTGTCGCGGTAGCAAATTTGCTCTCAGTTCTTCGGGATTTCACTTTGCTACCCACTATAAACGTATCCAGTTTGAAATGGCCGCTAGGTGGCCAATGGTGTTAGAAATGACAGCTTCCATGTATTTGAATATGCGAGCTCAAGAAAACTCAATTTTAAGCAATAAATTGATTATGTATGATAAAAGTATTGATTGATTAGGTGCACAAAATGTGTCTAGAATATTATTAAAATAAAAACTGTTCGAAAAATTTGCTATTGAGATAAGTACACCATTCGATTCAGCAGGAATTTTGGGCACCAAAAATATATAGTTTTCATATGTTAAGTATTTTATTTTAGAAGAAAATTAACAAAAAGTATGAAAATCGAGACATTTAGTATGGGAGCTGTCAAATCTCTCACCATCAAAAGCAGCGTTGAGCTTTCGCTGGATTTGTCTATTCTGCTGGTTTGCTACTGCGGCAAATGGAATGATGCACGGAAAACTGAATCATGCACGGAAAAATTTAATGCATGAAAAAATTAAAAAAATGACAAAAACAATAAAAACTGAAATTACAACAAAAATTAAAATTTAAAGAAAATTAAAAAAAATATTAAAAAAATTAAAAATTGAAAAATTTTAAAAATTTCTAAAAATTTCAAAAAAATAAAAAAAAATCAAAAAAAATTAAAAAAATCAAAAACAATTTAAAAAATCAAAAAAAAAAACAAAACAAAAAATAATATCAAAAAAAAATAAAAAGATTAAAAAAAATTAAAGATAATTTAAAAACATTTAAAAAAAAACAAAAAAAAATGAAAAACTGAAAAAATCAATAAAAAAAATTAAAATTAAAAAAAATAATAATAAAAAAATTTAAAAAAAAATAAAATAAAAAAAAATAATAAAAAATCAAAAAAAAATAAAAATAAATAAAAATTAAAAAATTAAAAATTAAAAAAACATTAAAAAATAAAAAAAAAACATAAAAAAATAAAAAAAAAAACATTTTAAAATTAAAAAAAAAATAACTTATTTTAAGAAATCAAATTTTTAAATTTTTGAATTTTTAAATTTTTGAATTTTTAAATTTTGAAATAATTAAATTTTTGTATTTTTGAATTTTAAAATTTTCGAATTTTTGAATTTTCAAATTTTTAGATTTTTAAATTTTTGAATTTTGAATTTTTTGAATTTTTAAATCATACACAAGTGCAGACATACAAAAATTTCTGAAACACGCTTTCAAAACTTTGCCCCCGGCTTGCCGGTACTTGTCGGGTATCAGAAAATGAGCACCGGACAGGTACCGACACATATTTTTCTTCTACAGATGAACTTGAGATCAAATTTGATACCTGCTTTGCTACGCGCGGTGGGAGACTCGGGGGCAAACTCTAGAGCAAATTTGGTGGGAATCAAATCGGGTAGCAAATGGTTTAACTCTCGACATTTTCGAAAAATGAAATTCTTTGAAATTTTCAATAGGATTAAAGAGTTTAATAAACTTTTAGGATTTCTAGGCATGAACAACACATAATTATTGATTTTGAAGGTAAAAGAGAGCAAAAAATGATAAAACCCATATTTGCCCCCCGCGGTGGGCTTGTTTCGGTGGCAAATTTGCTACCCTAGCGGTGGGGATGACGGAGTTTTTTCAAGGTGGCAAATTTGATCTCGGTATTCATGAGTCGAGTGCAAATTTGATTTGCACCCCAGTGCTGGAGATGCCCTAACTGGGCCATGTTTGCAGTTCAGTTTTTGAACAAGCACTGTATAAGAAAAAGCGTTAAGTTTTTTTTATTACTTTTTTTTATTTTATCGCCTTAAAAATTTTCTTGTTAAACTAAGTTTGCGAAAAGTCAAGTTGTTTTTCACGAATATTAACGCTCTGAGTTTGTTTCAGGCGTTTTATTGGGAAGAGGACGACAGCGTGCAAGACGACTCACGAGACAGTTCGAAATCGAAACCAGTTCGCCCAACGGTCCCGTGGATCGTGTTCCGTCGCTGGCTCGCTCCCCACCAAACCCTCGAGCCGGTCATCCGTCGTCACCTGACCCTGGTCGCCACCCTCCGTCATCGCTGGCCCCAACTATTCCACCGCACGACAGCCGACGTCTTCAGCGGCGTGAACTCACTCAACGACGCCATCACCGCCACACTATTCCCCGTCCTAAAACCAACCAACGTCGTTCGTGTTCTCCAAATGCGCGCCATGGCAGACCCGTTGGTCATTCGAATCGCATACGGGCTGACGTTGCAAGAGCTGGAACGAGCCCAGCAGGCCGTAAACCGGTCGCATCGTCCGGTGCTGGTGGAACGCAAATGGAACATTGTGCTCGAGTCGTCGGCATCGGTTGAAGGCGGCGGCGGGTCGCCAGCGCCGAAGCGGATCAAGATCAGCGAAGCCGGCTCCAACAGCTATACGGTGCAGAGCAACTCGCCCGTTGCGATTTGTCTGTCCGACTGGGAGGACTCACCGTCGGTGGTATTGCCCGTGCGGAAGAGACGCCAGCAGCGGGTGCGCACCGAACTGTACAAATGAAGTGTGATTGTGTTTTTCAGAGACTGGTCGTAATCTGCCTTTAATTTACCTTTTTATGTTACCTGAAAAATCTTGTTATCCGATGCGTCGAGAGATTAACTGTTGTGTCGTTACTAAATAAAATTACAATGAATTTCAGTTACCTCTTTCGTGTTAACCTGTATCTTGAGAAGGGCATTTCGGTTCGATTTTGTGTCTTCGGCAAACTTTTAGGTATTAACATTCCAAATCTTAACGTCAAAGAAAAGTTGGAAAAAAAATAAAAGTTATATAAAAATTGAAATTACAGGCCACGGTGTCAATATTTGAATGAAAAAAGTGTTTTAAAATGCATCATACACCTGTCCAGTTGTTTTGCAATCATTGATTTCCAAAATTTCTAAATATGTACTGACGAAAATTTTATTTTTGCGGAAAACAAAAATGGCGGTGCTGCACATTGTAATTTCATAAAAGCTCAAAGTATTTTTAAACGAGTCCAAACATGTTAAATATGATTATCAATGCAGAATAAAGCATTTAAGATTGTTCTCAGTTGATTAGACTTCAATTTTGAAGGAGGGGAGGGGGCGACATAAACTTTGAAAAATATTCGCAACAGCCTAAATTAAAAAAAAATCTGTTATTTTTTAAAACGCCTCATATTTTTGTTATCTTTTAATTGACATTTTTTGATATTTTTTCAATTTTTTTTTTTATTTTTTCACGTTTTTATGAGTAGAGTTTTTTGTTTATATTTATATTTTAGAAGTATGTGTTTTTTTAAAGCTTTGATTTACTTTTTTAAATCACAAATTACTCGATCTTGAACATATAAAACTCTTAGAACAAAAAAAAAATAAAATTCTTAAATTTTGCAATCTAAACATTTCAAAATTGAAGAATTTTAAAATTCTAAAATTTGAAAATTTTATGAGAAATAAAGATTTTGAAACAAAAAAATAAAAAAATAAGAAATTGAAATTTAAAAAATCAATAACTTTTCAAAGTAAGCAGGTAAAGTTGATTTCAATACTATGAGAAATTTATTTTTTAGCAACGCAGCAAAATTATTCAATAATTATTGTTCAAAGCCATTCGAGAAACGTTTTTCTATAATCGGCCTTATTTTCTCAATTGACAAAAAAAACTCAGCTATGTTTGAATCATTCATACAAACTGTCGTCCACTGATGTTTGTTTAGCTTTTATTTTTCTCTCCAAAAGTTTTTCTTCCTTCATTCCTTCTACAAACCGCACACAAATTCGGGCACTCATTCGCACGTTTTTTTTTTAATTTTCACTCGCACTCCCACAAGCTCCATTATTTATTTATTTATCATTTACTTTGAATTCACTTTAATGTTTTGTGTTTATTTCGCTAACTCTGCCTGGCTGCCCGCTGCACATCATAACATCGAGATTTTTTACGTTTTTTTTGTCAAGGGAATCGAGAGCGCCTCACTGTTTGATGGAGAAAAAACGTAGGTAAAGGCAGAAGACATTCGACAGCAATGACTTTGTTTTTTCCCGGAAAGTTTGCATTTTTAAGAGATATAGATAATAGCGTGTAGAACGAGAGAGGGTGGATTATTTTTGTTTTTTTTTTTTTGTTTTACGAAAGTGAAACACTACAACGCTTCAACACATACAGATTTAATTCAAATTTGAGGTGTGTTTGTGTGTGTATTTCTTTTTTTTTTCCTTCACAATGACTATTTCATCCGTTGATTTCAAATTTGTTTCGGTTTCTATATTACGATAGTTGTTTTTAGTAAGTTTCTCCTGGATTGGTTGTTCAAAAACTAGTTTCTGTTTTGTTCGATACCGCTTTTGGTTGCTCTTTTTTTTACTGTGGTGGGCTAAGCTTAAGTTGTGTATGTTTCGGGGGGTGTTTTCTGTGGAGGAGCGACAATTCAATTACTCTACACTAATGTTTAGTTCTGCCACGTCAGTCGATCAACGCATCGCGAAGAATTGTATGGGGGAGGACCAGACCAGAGGTTCTGTTCTGTTTTAAGCTAGATATATTTTCATTTACCAACACAACAATCTCGCACTAAACACAAAGCTATTTCTCGTGCAGACTTGGAATAAAATCTCGCACACGCACGCAGAACTTGAATTTTTTTTTAGTAACTATCGCTGTCGTACAGATTACCGCTAATTACGTCGAGGGACTCGTTCCGTGCGTTGGTCGCCGCAGCCGTCGAGTCGTCGCTAGAGGCCTGCTCTCCGCCGATCGAATAGTCCGGGTCCGCACTGCTGCTACCAATGTCCGCCTCGTTCAGTCCTTGGCCGGTGCTTGCGCCTGCTTCCGCCCCATCCTCGTCGGTTCCTTCCGCCGCCGACGTCGTCGTCGCAGCCGTTCCGTCCTGCGTTCGCATGATCGAATCAAAGTTGTCCTTGATCTGGTTGTTGGCTCCTTCGAGCCGAGATCGGTTGCCCAGCTGAGATGCATCAGGGCCAGGTCGACGTTGCCCAGCTTTTTGTAGATCTTGCCCATGACGTAGTACACGACGGCTTCCTTTGGCACGATTTGCTTCAGCTCTTCTAACTCCCGGAGCGCCTCCTGGTAGCGACCCATCGTAAAGTACATCGACCCCCGGTGGAACTTGCACAGCGGATTCTTCGGATCGAGGGCGATGGCCGCGTTCAGCGTCCGCAGCGCCTGGTCCATTTTGCGCAGGAAGAACTGCGTCGCTCCGATGTGCACCATAATGACCGAATTCCGCGGGTTGATGGCCAACGCCTTCCGGTAGTGCAACTCGGCCAGCTCGTATCGCTCCTGCTTGCTAAAGATCGTTCCGATGCCGAACCACGCGTTGTAGTGACGGGGATCGCGCAGGATCGCGTACCGGTACATCGACAGTGCCTTTTCCAGCTCCTCTGTCATGACCAACTCATGGCCGAGCAGGGTGTAGCTGTACGGGAAGTCCTCGTCCACCTGGAAACGACGAGATTCACATCATGGTTATTTCTCATTTGCCAATTGTAAATTTACGATTGAAATATTTTGATCAACGATGTTAGAATTCGTAAATAAATATTTAAATCTGTGATCTAGATGTTACACCCTGATTACTGCCAGGGAAAACAAACAACATTTGAAAAATATCAAATATGAAATAAATAAATAAATGGTCTGTAAACATTATTTTTCAACATTCTGTCTTTGATTTTTTTTCCCTGAATCCTCAAAATGTAAATGTTAATTTCAATCCGCACGAAATAAATATCAACGTTCTTAAATAATTGCTTCAAATCTCTTGAGTTCTCTGGAAATTTTGAAGTTCTCATATTCTCAAGATTGCAAGAGAAAATTACAATTTAAAAAAATACCTTACATTTATTTTATTTTTTTAGTTTTTTTCCAAATTGTACATAGTTTTTGAGCATATTTTTTTTATTTCCTAGTTTGCTTGTGACACAATCTGAACAAGAAAATAGAAATTCGTAAATGTCAAGCATAATGCCTTTCAAATCACATTTATTTTTTCGGATTGAAGTATGAAATTCGTAGTTTATAAATTTGGCTTATTTATTTAAAATAGTTTCAAAGCTAAATTTAAATTTATTCTAAGTTCACAAAATTTTGGAATTTATCAAAACTCCTACATTCTTTCAATTTTTATGTTCTCAAAATTCTTAAACTATCAAAATTCTTGAATCCTAACTATTTTCAATTCTTAAAATTTTTAAAAATTCAAAGCACTTAAAAACTCCTAAAATTCTTTAATTCAAAATTCCTGAAATTCTTAAAATTCTTAAAATTCTCAAAGTTCTTAAACCTCTAAAAAATCTTAAATTCTCTAATTCGTAAATACGCTAAATTCTTAAATTTCTTAGAATTCTCAAAATTCCTAAATTCTAAAAATTCTTGAGGCCTTAAAATTCCCTAAATTCGCAAGCCCTTACAAATCCTAATATCATTTTTTTTTTCAAAAAAAAAGTTTCTTAGAATTCTTAATTTATTTTATTTTAAAAATTCTTTATATTCTTAAAATTCTTAAAACTCCTAACAACTGTGGTTTGGTTAAAAACTTTCATAATTCTTAAATTCTCAAAGACTTAAATACGCAAAATTCTTGAATTCTTATATTTCTCAGATTCTAAAAAAAATCATAATTTTTTTAAAAATATTATTTTTTTTTAAATTCTTTGAAATGCTTAAAAAATTTTAAATTCTTATTGTGTTATTCCGTCATCAGGGGTGACATGGGTGAGATTGAGTCATACAAAAATGCTGTAATTTGTATGACCCAATCTCACCCCCAGTTCCAAAGTCACCACTGATGACGGTTCTAAAAATTTTAAAATATTCCAAAATTTTTAAAAATTTCCAATTATTTTGAAAAATTAAATAAATATTGAAAATTCTTCAAACTCTTAGAATTCTTCAAATCTTTAAATTTTTAAAATTCTCAAAATTCTTAAAATCTTTTCAATTTTTTAAACTTTGAATGTCCCTAAATTCCCAAAACTATTGTTACTTTTATGTATTTGTAGAATTCCAAGAATTTTATAAATTTAAGGAATCTTAAGAATTTTAGGAATTTTATTTTTTTTAAGGAAATTCCGAAATTTTAAAAATCTGTAAAGTTCTAAAAATTCCAAAAATTTCTAAATATTTTAAAATATTTTAAAAATTCTTTTAGTTTCAAAAATTTCTAAAATTCTTAAAAAAATAAAATTTCTGAAATTCTTTAAAACATTTAAATTTCTAAAATTCTTCAAAATCCATTAAAAAAAACTCTTGACATTCTAAAAAATCTTAAGATTTTAAAAATTCAAAAAAAGAAATCGGAAATTTCAAAAAAATTTCAATTAGAAAAAATTAAAATAAAAAAAATATTATAATTATAAAGTTATAGCAACTTTAAAAATTATGAAAAAAATTAAAAATCATAAATATTAAAAAAAAGGTTATAAAAATTATCACTTTTAATATAAAAAATCTAAAAATTAAAAATAAACCTAACGATTCTCAAAATATTTGAAATTCTAATATTCTAAAATGCTTTTGTTCTCAAAATTCTCAAAATCTAGACTTTTTTTGATTAGGTCCTATAACTGCCATTCTACGCATAATTGTCCCATGTTCAAAAAAGTGCAACTGAGAAAAACGCGATTGAAATTTTTCGACCGTTTTTTGTGTTCTACGCATAATTGTCCCTTAGGTCCCTATTCACCCTATATGTCCCTAATTGCCCCAGTTAGCAGTTTATCACTCCTATTTGTTATTCTTTTGCTTTACAAAAGGTAAACAAGACACAATGCTTTGTAAAACTAATGATTCCACGAAAGAAAATACTTGGTGGGAAAATTCTGCGTAGAAGTACCACGATGGGACAAACAGACTTGGTGTTGTTTTTGATGAGTTTCCTAACAAAGTACTAGATTTTATGTGTTTTTCGAAAAGTAAACGTCAAACTAAACCTAAAAATGACAAAAAGTCAGAATCGACCAAAAATGACATGGGACAATTATGCGTAGAACGGCAGTATAAACATATGAAACACAATAGCTTAGAGGACCTTTGCAAAAAAAAACTCTAGAATTCTTAATTTTCTTAACTTACCAAAAATTTTGAACTCGCAACGTTTTTTTTTCAATTTTTTTAATTAAGGTTCTCAATTTTTAAATTCCTTAATTCTCAAAAATTTTAAATTCTTAAATACTCAAAATTCTTGAGTCCTTAAATTTCTTAAATTCTAAAATTTCTCAATAATCTTAAATTCTAAAATTTTGTCAATAATCTTAAATTCTAGAAATTCTTTCATTCTCAAAATTTCTTATATTCTTAATATTTCTTGAATTTACATTTTTTTAAATTCTCAAAATTCTTAAATTATAACAAATATAACAACTCCTGAATTTTTAAATTTCATATTCCAAAAGAATTCAAAATTAAATTTTTGCACCATTGAACTTTTTTCAATCTCAGAATTTTGATCTATCAAAAAAAAAACTTTACAATATTTTTAGAGGATTTTAAATAGTTAGATCGGCTTAAACTAAGGTAAGAAATAGATTTTTTTATCAAATCCGGTAGGGGACCATCCATAAACCACGTGGACACATTAGGGGGTATGGCGATTGTCCACGATTCATACAAAAAAGATTTTTTTGTATGGACAATTGTCCACGAGGGGGGGGGGGGGTAACAGATTCACAAGAAAGTGTCCACGTGGTTTATGGATGGTCCCTAGGTGAAAAATCGGTGAAAGATTGGTAAACCGTCTGCCAAAACGATGGATATTTTTCTGAAACCCGGTTGAGCGATGAACAATAGTGAACTTCACTATCGAAATTCGTTAAGATTTTACTGAATTCGCTAGTTTTGATTTGGCAAACTGTTCCGCAGTTGAAACTCAGTAGATTTGACCGAAATCGGTAAAACAAAATAAAAGGATGTGTTACGTGTTTAGGCTACCATCAAATAATCTGAAACAGTCAAACCCGCAAAAGCCCCAAACTCACCTGTATTGCACGAAAGAAGAACTTGATGGCCGTCTCGTGCTCCTTGTGGGCGGAAAAGCAGTTCCCGGCCACGCACCACGTGATGGGCGAGTTCTTGTCCTGGGCCATCAGATCTTGGGCCAGCGCCGACAGCACCACGTCCTTCTGCAGGTGCCACAGGTCCGTGCTGTAAATCTCCATGTACTGCAGCCGGTGCGGTTCGCGCTCGTGAATCTCCCGGAAGATGTTGACGGCCGACTCGTAGTCACGCTGCTCGTGGTACGCCAGGGCGATCATACTTTGGACCCAGCTGCTGGTGTAGTGATGGGGGGACACGTTGGAGAAGGCATCGATGGCCTTGTCGCAGTCGTAACTCTGCAGTCGGAGGTAGCCCTGGCCGAGTTCTCGAAGGAGGGTCATCAGTCCGTCGGCACTCTGCTTCTTCATGGCCAGCACGTGCTGGGCCATCTTTTGGGCACTGTTGATGCTGTTGTTGAACAGGACCTTCTCGCTGAGCGTCTCGTTCGACGTAATGGTTTCAATTTTTTCTTTGCCGTCGGTTGACCCTTTCCGCTCGACGACGTTCTCCAGCAGACTGTTGGTGCTGCTGTTGAGGTTTTTGGAGATGCGCTGTTTGGACTTGCGAGGAGGTGACCTGGGCGCAACGAATTTGTTGTTGAGTTGGGGGCTTTTGGTGTTCTCCTTGACGGAATAGTTGCTGTTGCTGAAGAGGCGCGAGCTTCGGCGGACATTCTGCGCCTGGAGGGCTCCACCCGTCGTGTTGGGTGTCCGCGGCGTCGGCAGCTGGTTGCCGGTTTGGCTAAACAAGATCGGTTTGGTGTTTGCACTTTGCGACTGCAGCAGCATCGTCGCCGCCGTCGCGTCGTTCTTCCGGTTGATGATGTTGCCCATCGTTCCGAGGTTGTGATGGCCACGCAGCTTCTTGTTGCTGCTCAGCAGAGCCATTTTTTGCTGTTCGCTTTCGGGAATAATTTGCTGCGACTGTTGACTGCCGCCTATCGCCGCTGCCGATCCTCCGATCTGCTGGAAGGTTCCACCGGTGGCCGTGGATAGCTGCTGCGGCGAGGGGGTTATGAGTGCCGACTGATCTCCGATTGTCGCCGGACTATGCATGATTGGAAGCACGCCAAAGCTGGGTGTCGTCGGACTCAACGCGGTCAGATATTTGAACTGCTGCTTTCGGAAGGGCGTTCCGATGTCCGCGTTTGGCGTCTGCTCGTCACTGAGATTCCCTCCGGTGGCCATCGTCGACGATGCCGTCCGGAAGCTAGCTATACTGCTCTGCTGATGGGACTGAGGTTGCTGTTGTGGAGGATTATTTGGTGTATTGATAATGTTCTGAATCAGACACTGTGAAACCTGATCGATCGGCGTAGACGGATGACCGCCAAGGCCACCTCCAATAAGTGACTCTTCCAGTAATGTCCCTCCTCCTCCTCCTCCTCCCCCCACCGCTGCCAGCATTCCCGAACCACATGACCGACGAGTTGAGTGCCGGATGAGGCGCTTGGCTAGTCGCAAATACATCCGTACTGGACAGCTGGAAGACCGCGGCCGGGTCGGGCTTTTCACCCCGGTTGCACAGATCGGCAAACGATTGCCACATAAACGGGTTCAGCTTGACCGCCCTCCGGCTGGCATCGTTCGCCAGCTTTGCCTGCTCAGTCTTGAGACAAATCTTCGACAGCAGCTCCAACGCGAAGCAACCAATCTCGCCAAACTCCTTCGCGACCTCGTCCAGGTGCCGAGCCCGCAGGTGGTCATCGTTGATCAGCGTGTGCTCCGCCTCGGAATATCTGAAATGGAAAAATGTTTCACCGGTCAGAATAGTTTCTCCTACAACAACGTGACACCTGCGAGACGACTCACGTGTATCGTGTTACATTCCAGTGTTCGTATCATAAAGCCAACAAACTACCCTCACCACTCTACACTTTACAGTCTGGGGTGTGGTGGGACAAGCAAACAAAGAAAAGGTCACTTGTCCACGTTTGCATTTGTTGTGACTCAATTTGCTCCTTATCAAACTAAACCAAACCAAACAAAAAGGTACCAACTACTTACTGCTTCAGATCGAAGGCACACTTGGACAGCAGGAACCGGCACTGCGTCGAGCGGACGCTCTTCGTCGACAGCAGCCAGTGGGCCTGGTGTTTCTGGCCGGCCCGGTAGTAGCAGGTCGCCAACAGGAACAGACTCTCCTCGGATTCCACTGGAAAACAACAAACAAACTCAGTTACTATCCGGACCAATTAGCGTAATCAAACACCGTTATTTACCTTCCGCACAGAGGCGTTCCGCCAGGAAGATGGCATCCTGGTAGTCGTAATGGTTCAGGCAGTGCCATATTGCGGCCTGGAAATAAAAGGGAAGACGAAAAGCGCGAAGGCGTTTTTATTTACTATAAATATAGTTCACGTTTCGATCGATAATCTGGCATTTACTGCCGCTCTAATCTAGTCCGTCCCATATGTATTTTTGTCAAAATTGAGATAAACTTGACAAAAGTATTAATTTTACATGTACTTTTAGCCTATTGAATAAAAAAGTAGTGTTTGTTCTAAAAAATCCAAAATAAATATGACTTTCGTGCTGTCCCATATGCAAAATAAAGGAAAGTCAGTTCCTCATATCGAAATGTCTCGCAAATCGTTTAAATGGCTTCGAAATTATTTGAAATCTACAGAGTATGTTTTTAATAGTACGTATAACTTGAAAATATCATTTATTGTTCATTCCTGAAGAAATAGTTGAAGATTTAAAAACAAGATACTCTAAACCTTTAGTGACTTTTTTCTTTTGAAAAGTACAACTACGGATAGAAAATATAAAATACATACCGTTATTAACCATAAAATTAGTTATATTTTTTCTTGAATGAATAAGTTTGATCCTGGTTCTGGAAGAGACTCCACCAACGATAAGCGTAGTTTTTAAAATTATTTTCAAGAGCTTAGCAGTTGAGAATTTGCCTCTGTAATATATTTCCAATTTCCTGGTGTCGTTGCAGATCACATTTTCATATCCAGGAACTTTATTAAATACATTATTTAAAGCAAATAAATCTGAAATAAACATTTTTTTTTATAATTATTCACTTAGAAAACTACCAAAACAAACCTGGAAATGACAGTTGAACCATGTTGAAACTGTGTTGTAAATGTTCAAGCCTACCTTGATATCATAACTGACTTGCCTTTATTTATGGACAAATAAAGTCAAGTTGGTCTCTTGCTGTAAATTTCTTAAATTTACCTCCAAATTGTGAATTTTTTTAATCAAATTTATGGTACTTGCGTTTTTAAGACTGATATTGAAATAACAGTATAAATAATTATATAGAAATATTTAGATTAGAACGGGAAAAATGGTGAAACTTTTTTTGGGTTTCTCACAGCGTTATCTCAGCACTCACTTTTACATATGGGACGGACCAGATTAGAGCGGCAGTTTACGTCACACGGAAACTATTTTCGAAGATGGGATGGGAATAAAGAAGTTGTTCATCTCTGTCGGATCAGCATATCGACAGTTTCCCTTTGAATAACTTTTAATATTCATATTATTATGCTCGATATTCTTTTAACTATTTCCTCATAACTCGGAAATCCTTATAGACTTATCCTCATCTATGAAAAATCACGACATCCTGAGTAATTTATTTGTAGAACATTGAAAAGCGATAAGAATCTACCTCAACACTCTGCATACTTAAGTTTATATTTTTCTTTTCTTTCCCATACTTTTAAAAATCAAAGAAGGTTGAAAAAATAGTTTTGAGCGAATTATAATTTGATTTCATTAGACTTTTTAAATAAATACAAAAGAAAATAACCAGGGGTTTTTTTTTTTAAAAAAAGTTCCAATAAATCGAAGTTATCACTAGGGGAAATATACCCTTTCTAATCAAACACCTATCTTCGTCATATGGAGAGTTTGATGCTCGATTAAAGCTCCAAAAATACTATTTAGGCTGTAAACTTACCAGCAACAGCACCGCCTCGAGTAAGCATGGCCATCTCGAGTGAGACCATCTCTCATCATTTTGGTGGCACACACATCCACACGCAAGATCAGAGGTTAACTGCTTAACGAAAGTTGCCATCAATATTTTTTTGACTTGCGCTAACGATTTCAAAGCGCTTAAGATATAAAATTGCTTCCAACTACCGGCAACATGTTCTTTTGACCATTACTTAGTACCTCACTTGAAAAATAATCCCGAAAAATGTAAATAATTAGCAAGCGCCATCAAAAAAACAAACATGCTAAGTCTTCTGACGATTGAATTTTGAATACCCATTCCAATCGAAGGCAGAAGAAAACCGAGCGAGGAGCGAAGGCAAATAAAGAACAAAGGGTGGCCACCAACATGCCGGTGTAGCGCCTGTTGGAGTGAGCAAGTGCTGCCAGGAAACTTTCTCTATAAATGCTACTTTTTGTGAGTGTTCGCTCAAAATTTCATCAATTTTGGTAGCACTAAGCAGACCCAAAAGAGCACTGTAAGAAAAAAAAAGAACTTAGCTGAAAATAGAAAAATGGGCGTGGCCCAATGCACTCGACCGATTAGAATGCATTTTTGAAATATTTTTATTAAATGCTTGTAAAAGGAATAGCATAACCTTTAATAAAAGTGAAAATAAACAGAAATGTTCACAAAAAGTTGCTCTACTCGTTGGTGTACTTGGTTTTAGTGAACAATCCAGATTATCCAGCATCATTCAAACACGAACGCTTATTATTGGGCTTGAAATGGGCATATTTCCCCTAGTTTATTACAAATTTTGCCGAAATTTCGATAACCTTCCCCTCGACTGCATCCAAATGATACGAGCAAGAAAGAGAAGAGATTGCGAGAGAAAACAGAGAAAGAAAGAGATAGAGAGACAGAGAAAGAGAGAGAGAGAGAGAGAGAGCGTGTGCCTTCGTGTCGGAAAAAATATTACAAAATGCTCAACAACTGTTGACAGCTTTTGTTCTTTTAAAGATTTCAAAACATCTGCAAAATAACGCGCGTAAAAAATGCAATGCGAGATAATTTGGAAAACAGTATAAATTTTATTTCATAGTACACAATCAACGTTGAGTTGTCAAGTTTTGAACGATTTAAAATGTTTTTGGTTTTCAGTTAACCCTCTACTGCCCAGTTTTTTTTTCGAAAATGTTTATTTTTCTCGTGTTTAGGAGGTCATTATGAGCGACATTTGCTCTGCGAATAATATTACTTCTCTTATTTTATGTTTTTCTTGTAGTATTTTTTGTATTTTATTTGGCATTTATTTTGTTTAGTTTATGTTTGTTTTTGGTAGTATTTGGCCTATTCTACCACCTAATGTAATTAAATTTTGCCTATCTATTTTTTCACGATTTTATAGTCACTTTTTCATTTTTTTGCTATAGAATGGCACCATCATAATTTAAATTGTTAAAAAAATGCGTAGATACATAGTCTGGGACACTACAAAAATTATTGCATACTTCTTTTTACTAAAAATATGTGAAATGTTAGTAAAAAACACAGCAAAAGGCGGTTTTTTAAAAGGTCAATAAACCAAATTTTCAGTTTTGCTTTTTGTGTGTTTTTGAAACCGCCTTGAGTCAGGTATATTAAAAAATACCCAAAAAGCAAAAACTGGAAATTTGGTTTATTGGTCCTTTTCAAAAAAAAAAACTTTAGAATTCCTGATTCCAAATTTCAAGGTAACCGACTGGGATTTGATCCCTGAACCTTCTGCTTTCAAGACAGAAGCCGCAACCATTAAGCCACGGAGCCGGTTTTGATAACCCTATCAAAAGTTATGAGCATTTAAGTGTTATTAGTATTTTTTTTAGGCCGGGTCTCAGATATTTTGAATTAAAAAAAAAGTGGATCCATCAAGCGACTCATCGCAAGATGTGTAGTCAAATGACCTTTAGGTTTAGCCTAAAATATTGAAGATTTGATAACACTATCAAAAGTATATTAATGTGAGGAAGGCATCAACCGCCTTAAGGTGGATAAAGCAACTTTTTTTGTAAAAAAACAAGCTTTAGAAATGATAAACATCGATTGAATATTTTTGTATCTTTTTAAAATTATTCAAGCATTGTAGGGTCTGATCAAAGAAACCATACAAAAATGGTATCTAACGGTATTTTGGATGAAGTGCAAATGTTAAGGTACAGGTAAGGACAATTCGAGAAAAAATGGTAAACTGAAAAAATCCTTTTTGGTTCACATTTGAACAAAAAAATCTGGAATAACTAATCAAATGTGTTATTTACTGTTCAAAATCTTTAAAAATATCTTCAAGCACTAGAAAATATTTTGCTTTGCAAAACGTACTGGAATTTAGACATTTTGATAAAAGAGTAATTCCAGCTCAAATCGGGAATTTTTCTGGTACTTTTGTACCCGACCCTCTCCGATTTTAATGAAACTTTGTAGACATGTTATCCTAGGCCTATATAAGCCATTTTTGTGTATATGGAGCCAATTGTACTCAAAAATGACATTAATTTGAGAAGGGCGTAAGTTATTTAAATATTTTTGTATTTTGTAATTCAAAAATGACTGTATCTCGAAGCCGTTGCATCGTATCAAAAAGTGGTCAAAGACAAACATGTAGGAAATTTGATGGGCTTTCTGAAAAAATACACTGAAAGAAAAATACACGCCAATTTTATGAGTATTTTCCATTTTTAAGTTTTAAAGTTAAATTTTAAGGTGATGTCAAGATTTTTTTTCGTTCGCAATTTTTGTGAAATAGCCTAAAATGTGACAAAAAGACTGACGAAAAATGCAGGATGGTATGTCTCTCCTAAAAAATACAAAAAAATCATTTACTAAAACAGTTTTTTTAAAAAGTGGTCTAAACGTCAAAATTTTCAAAAATGATAGTGAGAATCGATTCCCCAGACAATTTTACATAAAAGTCTTCATATTGACCATTGTCCTATGTCCAATCCTTGTACAGATACAGCGGTTTTAAAAATAAAAATGTTGTGAAAATAGGTTTTTTGGTGGTTTTTTGCAATTTCTATATGACAGACTTGATGTCTCAGTCTCGTAAATATTTTTACCGGAAAGCTCGTCCGATTTCCCATAACATTGCCCTTTTTTTTTTTTTTTGGGAGGGTGATCCAGCCGCACATCGTTGATGTCGAAACCTCTAAACTGGGCCCTCGTCCTGTCATGTCCGTCAGTAGTCTTGTCGTACATTACAACTAGAATCAGATCTGCCAATGAATTAGTACACTTCGACCAAATAAACACTGACGCTGTATGGATCTGACTCTAGAATAAATGCACAGTTGTGTGTTATTCATAAGTCCAAAATGTTCAATTATTCATATAAGTCCTAATATTCATTTGCGGATAACTACCTAACTTGAATTGAATACAAGATTTAAAGCAACCTATCCGAAAGCTACTCTTATCTCAAATCCCCGACATTTTAATTATTAACAAAAAAAAAACGTTTCTTTTAAAACCTGTCTGGCTTCCTCTAAAAAAAAACAAAACAAAATAACAGTTGATATTTTACAAGTCGTGAATTGAAAAAGAGACGACCATTTGTTCGTCAGAATTCCAGTAGATCCTCGATTCGCAACAATGGTCGATACAATCATAATCCGACAACCGTTAGTTCAACAGATCAACGAATTTAGTCCGATATCATTTCACTATTGATTGATCGAGACTCTATGGAAATTTTGACAAATCAGAATGGTTTTATGGTACTTGAATGAAAATCACCGATTCTGATCATTGTTATCCGAGCATTCGTTGGTGAAGGTTGTCTGAATCAACATGACTCGTCGCGTCCCGGCGCAAAACGCCGGCAATATTGCCCTACCTGCGGCTCAAGCAGGCAAAAAGTGGGAATTTCCAAAGGAAGGTTGAGGCCTCAACTGATGGCCAAAACCGGGGATTTCCAAAAGGAAGGTGCTTTTGGAAGTGACATCGAACAGCAAAAAGACGAAAAAGAGCGACGGTACTGTACCGATGGATGAGGAGGAGGAGAACTCTTCGTCGCACGAGGAGCAGCTATTGAAGAACAACAAGTTCGCTGGACTGCCTGACGAGGACCAGGTAGCGGAAGCAAAGGAGAATGAAGTGAAACAGCGAAAGGAGAAACTGCCTCCTTTTATGTGAGGCAATCAGCAGCAACGATCGACTTTCGAGCGGGGCTGGTTGAACTCATCAAGTCTGGGAAAGTCCTAGGCAACATTCGTCTGTGTCAGGACGGATTTAAGGTGCTGGTGCAATCCAGGCAGCACTATCAACTGGTCAAGGACTACTTGACCGAAAACGAGGCGGAGTACTTTACCCATGATGTCGTCATGGATAAGCCGTACAAAATCGTCGTCAGAGGTCTGTACGACATGCCAGTGGAGGAATTAGCTGCCGAGCTAAAAGTTTTGAAACTGGATGTGTTGGCCGTGCACAAAATGAGCCGACGCAACAAAGACATCAAGTACCGTGACCAGCTCTACCTGCTGCATTTGGCTAAGGGATCGACGACGCTTCCTGAGCTGAAGGCAATCCGAGCGGTTTTCAACATTATCGTGTCGTGGGAGCGATACCGACCAGTGCACCGTGACGTCACACAATGCTTCAACTGCCTGGGCTTCGGGCACGGAGGTAAGAACTGCCACCTAAAGCGTCGTTGCGCCAAATGTGGTACCGATGCGCACATCACATCCCAGTGCATCCAAGATTCGCTGGTGAAGTGCCTCAACTGCAACGGTGAGCACTCGTCAACCGACCGAAAGTGCCCCAAGAGAGCTGAGTTCGTGAAAATTCGGCAGCAAGCATCGACGAAGAATCAGCCTCAGCGTCGTAGAACTCCTCCAGCCCTGGTGGAGCAAAATTTCCACCTCTTCAACCGCGACGCCAGGTCCCGAACTTGGCACCGTTGCCGTTGGATCCCAGGAAGAGAGCTGAGATGAATCATCCACGGCCGGGTTCCAGCCAGGAGCCGAGACCGCCACCACCGGGCTTCAGCCAGGAGCCAAGACCAACCCAAGAACCAGCAGTTGAGGAAAATGGTAATGATCTTTACACCTCAACCGAACTCCTCAATATTTTCAAACAGATGTCCGCTGCACTGCGTGGATGCAAAACCAAGACCCAGCAGATTGAAGTGCTGACCTCGTTCGTCATCCAGTATGGATCGTAGGTCCCTCAAGCTGCTGAATTGGAACGCTTGCTCCATTAGGAGGAAGAATTTAGAGCTGGTGGATTTTCTTCGCGAGAAGGAGATCGACGTAGCTGCCATCACGGAAACTCATCTGAAGCCCGGTGAAAAAGTTTATCTGCAAAACTACAAGATCGCGACGCAGCTCGACAGGACCACCTCTGGAGGAGGAGGTGTGCTTGTCGCTGTTCATCGTGATCTCAAGCCACGCCGGCTGCCACACTTTAAGCTGGACATCATCGAGGCCGTTGGGGTGGAAATTCCCACTTCGGTTGGCCCAGTACTCTTCATTGCTGCATACTGCCCACGTCAGGTGAATGCCAGAGATGGTTCAGCAGCAAAACTGAAGAGCGATATCCAGAAGCTGACACGGCGGAGCGCAAAGTACATCATCGCTGGTGACCTCAACGCGAAGCATGAAGTTTGGGGCAACAGCAGGAGGAATCGGAACGGAGTGATTCTGCACAACGATCTGCAAAACGGATACTACAACGTTGTGAGTCCGGATCGTCCAACGAGGGTGGCTCGGTCTGGGAATCACTCAATCATCGACTTCTTCATTACCAATATGGCTGAGAACGTGGCTCATCCTGAGGTGTTTGAAGAGTTGAGTTCTGATCACTATCCGGTGGTTGTGGAGGTTGGAGCTTCCGTTACTCCGCAGCGGCAACCAACCCGGAAAGATTACCACAACGTTGACTGGCAGCAGTTTCAGCAAGTGGTAGACAGCAACATCGACTATGATCAACACCCGGAAACTTCTGCCGATATTGATCGTTCGCTGGAGGTGATCCAGCAGGCTATCAACCAAGCAGAGGCTGCCAACGTTCGGGAGGTTCCTGTTAATTTTAAGGTAACTGATATTGACGTAGATACTAAACACTTGATTAGACTTAGGAATGTTTATAGGAGACAATATCAACGGACTGGGGACTATGACAAAAGATTTCAGTGAACAATTTGAACAAAATCATACAAGACCGACTTGACAATATCAGAAATCAAGAATTTTCAAAACATGTAAGCCAGCTTGGGAATTATTCAAAACCATTTTGGAAACTTTCAAAAGTTCTTAAAAACAAACCAAAGCCTATTCCTCCTCTTATTGTTGAGGATTCTCCTTTGATTACATCCGAGGAAAAGGCAAATGCACTTGGGCTTCATTTTGTTAGTTCTCATAATCTTGGCGCTTCCATGACCAGCCGTAAAGAAACATCAGTTGCCAATAGTATTTCAACAATTAATAACTCTACCTTTGAATTTCCTGCAGATTCCCATGTTTCTGGTGAGGAAGTCAAAGTTGCAGTAAAACAAATGAAAAATATGAAAGCTCCTGGCTTTGATAACATTTTTTAATCTAGTGTTGAAAAAACAGAGTGATCAGTTCTTTCAACATCTAGCCAATATTTTCAATAAATGTTTGCAACTTGGTTACTTCCCTACCAATTGGAAGCTGGGCAAAGTCATACCAATTTTGAAGCCTCAAAAAAGATCCAACATCGCCAACAAGTTATCGCCCCATTAGTCTTTTGAGTAGTCTGTCCAAACTCTTTGAGAAGGTCATCTATTCAAGGCTTTTGGATTTTACCAACGATAATAATATAATTTTGAACGAGCAGTTTGGCTTCCGAAAGGGGCATAATACTGCTCATCAGCTTACGAGAGTAACTAAAATCATCAAGCAGAACAAGCTTGAGTCTAAATCAACTGCTATGGCTTTGTTGGATGTTGAGAAGGCTTTTGACAATGTTTGGCATGATGGTTTGATACATAAACTGTATTTATACGGGTTTCCAATGTATCTTATCAAAATTATCCAGCACTATCTTTCGGAGAGATCGTTCAAGGTTTTTCTGAATGGGATTGCTTCTGGATTATTCAACATTGATGCTGGGGTTCCCCAAGGAAGTATTCTTGGCCCACTTCTGTACAATATTTTTACATCTGATTTGCCTACTCTTCCTGGTAATGGTGTGTTGTCACTTTTTGCTGATGACACTGCCGTTATTTATAAGGGTAAAATAACCAGATATTTAGTTGGCCGTCTTCAGAAGGGTCTTGACGTTCTTTCCGAATACTTTGGCGACTGGAAAATTCGCATAAATGCAGCCAAAACTCAAACCATCATTTTTCCACTTTCCAAATCGGCCCGATTTGCCCCAAAGGATGATGTTTTGATTAAAATGAATGATGTTTCGATACCCTGGTCAAAGGAAGTTGTCTATTTAGGTCTCATACTTGACTCGAAACTTTTGTTTCGGCAGCATGTAGACAAAATATTGAACAAGTGCAGCATTCTCATCAGGTGTTTGTATCCTTTAATTAACAGAAAATCAAAGCTTTCTTTGAAAAATAAGTTAGCAGTTTACAAACAAATAATTTACCCCGTTATTGAGTATGCAGTACCTGTTTGGGAGTGTTGCGCTAGAACTCATAAATTGAAGCTCCAGCGTGTCCAAAACAAGGTACTCAAAATGGTTTTGAATGTTCCTGGCTGGACAAGATCAAGTGAGGTTCATGAATTAGCAGAAGTAAAAACGTTGGATCAGAAGATTCAAGAGAAATGTTTGAAATTCAGGGAAAAATGTGCTATTTCTGAATACCCCTTGATTCAAGGATTGGTTTAGTTTATGGTAAGTTTAAGTTAGTTTTAGGTTAGGTTATGTTTTCTTGACATTTTTTTTTCTCATTGTACCTAGTGTTACAAAAATGATAAATCATATACTTTTAAAGTTATGAAAATAAACAGTGTTTAAATCACGAAAAGCAAACTAAAGCTGAAGAGCCACAGCTGACCACTTATTATGTAAACCAAATGTAATTATTATAAGAAAGATTCAATAAAGTATATTTAATTCAAAAAAAAAAAAAAAAAAAAAAATTCACCGATTCTGATAGAATTACTAAATTCACTGTTACTAATTTTGTCCCTAAATAACTAAAGGCAAAGTATAAAAAGTTGATATTTATAGTTAAAATCCTAAATTCTACAATCACTATTTTTTTAAACCCGCATCCTAACCTGACACCCACATTAAGATAGGGAAAAATCACATATGTAGCGGTTCATTGTACAAATGTGATATTTCCACTATCAGAGAACCTCCTTGTCTCGATGACAGCTTACCGGCCATCGATTAAGCCCTGAGACTACGCCAAAGTGGGTTCTCGCAGCATGAAGTGGTGTCCATGTGTAAAAATGGAAGCTTCAGCAATATACCGAACACTTCGATTTTAATTCCACATCGAATCAAATCATACTCTTTGCCAAACAAGCATCAAACCTATGACACTCATTATGACAAAGCCCAGGGATTTCCCATAACATTGCCCTTGACAGCATTTCTATTGGATGTATGGGCTTACAGATATAAGCTTTATTACATTGCTCATAACTGAAAATTGAATATTTTTTTCAGTGTGGTAAAAACCTGGATAATAAATAAGCTTATGTAAATATTTAAACGAGTCAAATTGAAAAGCTGTCAAAGGCAAACTTATGGGAAATTGGACGAGCTTTCCGGTAAGGGAGCGTTCTTTTATTACGTAACGCAGTAGGGGGGGAGGGGGGGTCGGAGGCCGTGTTACGCTCCATACAAAATTTTAAAATTTGTATGGAAATTTTGTTACGAGGGGGGGGGGGTGTGTAAAAGTCCGATTTTTCGCGTTACGTAATAAAAGAACGCTCCCTAAGAATATTTAGGAAACTGAAAAATCAAGTATGTCATAAAAAAAATTTCAAAAAACCTATTTTTTTCATTTTTTTTTTTTTTTTTTTTTTTTGGGACCGCTGTATCTTTACAAGGATTGGACATAGGACAATGGTCAATATGCAGACTTTGATGTAAAATTGTCTGGGGAATCGATTCTCTTTATCAGTTTTTGAAAATTTTGACGTTTAGACCACTTTTCAAAAAAACAGTTTTAGTAAATGATTTTTGTTTTTTTAGGAGAGACATACTGCATTTTTCGTGAATCTTTTTGTTACATTTTAGGCTATTTTCACAAAAATTTTGAACGAAAAAAATCATGACATCACCTTAAAATTTAACTTTTAAACTTATTGAATTGAAAATTCTCATAAAATTTGCGTGTATTTTTCTTTCAGTGTATTTTTTTTTTTTTTCAGAAAACCCATCAAATTTCTTACAAGTTTGTCTTTGACCACTTTTTGATACGATGCAACTGCTTCGAGATACAGTAATTTTTGAATTACAAAATACAAAAATATTTAAATAACTTACGCCCTTCTCAAATGTCATTTTTGAGTACAATTGGCTCCATATACACAAAAATGGCTTATATAGGCCTAGGATAACATGTCTACAAAGTTTCATTAAAATCGGAGAGGGTCGGGTACAGAAGTACCAGAAAAATTCCCGATTTGAGCTGAAATTGCTCAAAAGACAAAATTTCTAGACTCTTTCCGATTTTTTTTAGGATTTTAGCAAATTTCCGATATTTCCGATTTGAGTGGTTATCCTGAAATCTTTCAATTTTTTGCAAGTTTTAGCACATATTGTGTGTAGTGCTTAAGGGGTATACACACATTTTTTCACAAACTTTAAATGTATTGAAATACAATTTTGGTCAAATGTATATAATAAATCCTAGAAAGAACTATTATTATTGAGAATACATGAGAACTGACTAGCAATCGAAGATGTTGAAATGAAAATTAGTTAACACTAGGAAATTAAACAATTTAAGATTTAGATTGAATCAGAACAGCACAAGCGATTCCAAAATTAGCCAACGATTGATCGCAATAGCTTACAAACGATTCGCAATTCGCAATTCGCAATTTTCAGTGTAAGAACGGGCCTTGACCGATCTTATGCACCAGGTTCCCGACGAACACGCACTGCCCTTACACCTACATCTCACCCTTGCTCTGAGTCAGTACGAGCAGCACGCTAGAACACGCTTTGAGTGTTCGTGCCAGGCATGCACACCTTCTTTTCCGGTTACGCATTTTAACTCGGCCGGGGGTGGTACATTACGTAGGGTTTGATGTAATTATAAGCGCCTAACCATTTATAGTGTGCCTATCAACTTTCATTAAAGCAAAAACTGTTATATTTTTAGTTTGAATTCAAAAACTAGTTGTTATTTTACTGTGTTTTGTTTTCTCCTGAAATCTTTCCTAGTGTTGAGTCGTGTTTTTATGTTGCTATTTCTTTTGTCGCGGTGTTTTGTTACAATTTTTGGTCCTAAGCATTTTATAAAAGTTTTTCAAAAGTACAATAGTAATATTTGGGTTAATTCTTTGATCACTCCAAAAATTGAGTAAGGGCTCGAACCTCATTTGTTTGAAGAAAAGGGTGAAGATTGAAAATAATGGACAGTGAAAGAAATATACTATTTGAAGAATCAATAGTAAAAGAAAGATAGTAATTAATGAAGTAGATAAAGAAATTAACAATAATTAATAAATAGAAGTAACAAACAAGCTTAGATTGTATTGAGGGCAATTTATAGGGCAGATGAAAAATTATTCAAATAGATAAATAAAGAAAAGGCACATGATAAACAAAATTGACATCGCTGCCAAATTAAGGGAAAGCAGAAAGTATGTTACAGCAGCATCAATTGGTAAAATAGAGTGAAAAAGCGTTGAGAAATAAGAGAATCAAATGAGTAAAATCGAATTCAAATGGAGGATAGTAAACAGAAGCCGCGTTAGAAAATCAGTGAAACAAAATAAACATAAGATAGGTGGTAGCTGAGAATGAAGAGAAGAGAAACCCCGTTGTGTGATGTTTCAGGTACATCCACAGCAGTTGACTCAACATACTGCGAATCAAAACAATACCGTCTACAATCACAAATTACTTCCCTTTCCCACATTGTCGCGCCCCTTTCTTTTAGCCGTCTCGACTCTGACCCGCGGTGGTCAAAGGTTTACGATCCGTTTCCACAGGCCACCAGCTAGGTCATCATGAAAACCAAGCCAACGTGGAGGTAAGAAAATAGGACACTTGCAAGGAACCAGAGCTATACTGTCTTGATCAAGTATGATCTAACAGGACTACGGACGTAGTCAGTGACGCTCCTTCCAGGATGTTCCTCGCCTGAGCGTCAACTGAAGAGGTATCATCAGCATCATTCGCACTTGGCCTGCATCGCAATAGCTTACAAACGAGCTACAAAATTTAAATTGCATAATTGGCAACTCTCTCCTCAAAACTACCTTGAAACTATCTAGTCTGTTTATCGATTTATTGATCATAACACCGCCCCAAAATAGCAACCTTCAAACTTTCCTCATGCCAATCACGATAGCAAAACTTGTTCTCTGCCATCGTGTTCCTGGCCAACCGGCTCGCGGTAATCCCGCGTCCGGACGACTGGAGTTGATGACCCCCATGCAAAGGCACTTTACTGCTCCCTCTTTAAAACTATTCCTGCCCGTCTTCTTCTTCTTCACACTACGCCCTTCACTTGGCTCACGCGTTGACATAACTGTCAGCTCACTCACCTGCACAGGTTCCTGCACAATCATCTCGTCGCCGTCGTCTGCTCCTCCTCACCCTCGAGCCAGCAAAACTCGATATCCCGGAAGTAAACTGGACGCTGGCTGCTTGCTTGCCCTCGTATGTCAAACTCAATCCCGAATTTTCCGGGTTCCTCCTCGCAGAACCAAAACAATCGAAAGGATTTCCTCACCCCCTTCTCTTCACTCTCTTCCAGTCGGGGTCTCCTCAACAGTGGTGCTCTTGCTGTTCAAGGCAACAAACTTCCACACGACGATCGCGTTGAAATTTCACTAAATACATTACAACACTACTTTCTCAGCGACGAGTTGCTGCTGCTGCTGCGGTTGGCCACCGGAGCTACGACGACCATCAATACGTTTGAGCACTTCGAGGGGGTTGCTGTTGTTGCTGCGAAGAGCATTGTTCACGGACGAATCTAGTTTTATTTTGCCTCTTCTTGCTTCACACACAGCACTAGGTAGTGGGTATGTTTTTATTTTATTTCCCAAACCAGTGCTCTACACAATATGATCCACACTGACTAACGTTGGGTTTGAGTTTAGTAGAGACGTGGTTTGAGTTGAGACTGCTGGGTTGGGTTGGGCTGGGCTGGCGCTTCACCGATCTTTGGTTGGATACACAATAATCAGCCAAAGACGTCCCCTTCTAAAAACATTATACGCACTCGTAGAGAGTTTGGGAGCAACATTTCATAAGGGCGAATGCCTCAAAGGGATTATAAATTGGTCCTTTTCCTTGAATTAAGTTTGGTTTCAAAATGGATTTGAAGAAAAACGATTGGGCAGATATTCTTGATTCAATCCTAATCAGTTCTTTGTCATTATAAATAGGTAAGATTTTTAAATATTTATTATCAAATTTTCCTTTTCCTTATTTAAAATTATTACTTGTAAGTAGCTTGTTCAAATTTGTTTTAATCTAGGTCCATTGAAAATCTAGATTTGCTGTATCTTTTTGAACATTACATAAACCGATGCCTCTGTGTTCTCTTGTACTAAGCTTGCTGGTTTTCCTATCTAGTTAGCAAGAGAACACAGAGGCATCGAAACGCTAAAACTGGTTCCGGAAGATTGAGCATGCCCAGAAAAATGGCAATCTCAAACTTGTTTTTTTTTTGCAAATTTTGAAAATATTTTTATTGGAAGACAGGAAATTTTTAAAATAGTTTTATTATTTGACATTCAAAATTAAAATAGTTGCTCGAATACTTTTAGAATATAATGACGGCATTAAGCAGAAAATAATAATGCAAAATATCATAAATCTTTCTTTCTCGACCCCAATGCAATGTTACTCCCCCTCAGCGATGGTGGCTCTTCTCCGATGCTGCTGCGCTGCCGTCATGCATCCAAGTTGGCGCTGCTACTGCCTCGGTTGCGTATTATTACTCTTGATTGTTGCCTAATCGCAGCAGCCGCAGTCGAACACCACACAAACCACAAACATCCACGGCGCTGCACAGCCCATGGCCCCGTGTTTGGCCAATCCACCAACAGCAACAGCAGCAGCAGCAGCCACGAAATAATAACTTCTCTGCCCCTCTCCAACCAGCCAACCAACCAACCAGTCTCAAGGCAACAACTTCCAAACGAACGACCTCCTCACAGAAAAAAGGTTCACTTAGCCCCGGTCTCCCCTCGGACCAAGAATTCACCCCCTTTGAAAACACTTTTTCGCACCTTTCCCCTGCCGTAATCCACCTTCCACAATCACCAATCGACGCGCGGGACTTCCGTCCAACTGACGTAGCACGGTTCGGGGCCGGAAGTGGCCCGGATTACGCTTAAATTTGCACTTGAAACCGTACGCGAGTAAATTCCCGTTTTTTTCTTTTCTCGACGACGATTCAACCAAACGTCAGTTTTTTTTTGCGGCTTGCCCGTGCGTGCGCGCCACCATGCGGTCAAACCGAGAACCAAAATGGGATAATTCGAGCGCGGGCGAATTTTGAATATTCGACAGAGCTGTGCTTTAACGAATTTTGACAGCTACACTGATAATCAACATTACACACTGTTCAGTTCACTTTTACACACTTGTATGGGATTTTTCAGTTCAAGTATGATTACACGAAAGTGTGTAATCATACTTGAACTGAAAAATCCCATACAAGTGTGTAAAAGTGAACTGAAAAAAGTGTAATGCTGTTTACCAGTGTATCGTGCAGGAATACCCAGTGGGGTTGACGAGTGTTTTGAAGAAAGTTAATATTTTAAAAATAAATTTTCTTTTTTTAAGTGAATTTATGTACTCTAAATAAATTCAAAACGGGCCCCTGAGGCTCCCTAGAAGATTTCATACAAGGGGCAAACCCCCATCTCCTTCGATGAACCTTGGACTTCACCGCACGACAACGCTACACTACACTAAATCCCGATGATTTGACACCACCAATTATTGAAAAACTTTTTTACGTTTTGAAACTATACAAAAAATATTGAAATTGGGTACTAAAGCCCTATGTCAATTTTTATGTACAACGGTAAAAAACACGATTAAAAACCATTTATGATCACTTTTTTTCATTTTAATGCAAAAAAAATATGACAAGACAACATTTTTTCGATGGATCAACTATGGTCCCCTTGGAACGAGCTGTCAAGTAGGAGCTTTTCTGTCAAGAAGGACCGCGAGGATAATTTTTCAAAATTGATTTAAAAATCAATGTTAAACTCTTTGTGGTCGTACAAAGGGTCATTGTACTCAGAAATATAAGCTTTATCGCTGTAAACAATAATATCAGCAATCTAAGCTTCATTTTAGGACCCAATTGCAAAAAAATAATCCAAGAAATTTTTAGTTATTGCAAAATTGTTTTTTAAAAAAAAGTTTTTTTTTCCAAAATTTTGCTTAAAATAAGTAGGAAAACATAAAATCATAGCACACTGAATTTTCAGCGGAAAAAAGGTTAAATACTGACCACTAGATAAAGTAACATTGATTAAAAAATTCAATATCAAAATTACAAAACTAAAAAGGGAACTTGGCAAAATCATTTTCTTTTAAGAATTCTTCGACATTTTTCTAAATCCTTTGAATGAATAACAACAGCAATTATATTTCAACCGTTCTTTGATTTAAATTGATGATGAAGTTTTTAAAAAAATAGGAACGATATTTTAAGTTCAGTTATCTTTAAATTTTTGTCATTTCCAGTTGAAATGAAGTATCAAAAACTATACGTTTGCCAATTTGAAAAATAACATGGAAGTTATAAGTATTGTTGAACTTTCGATTATTTTTTCAAAGACTAATTGTTTGTGTTTCTACTCTGAATCGTAATAATGAAATTACATTTTTGATGTTTTTTTTTTATTTCTGGAGTTTTTTTTTTAAAAAGGACCAATAAACCAAATTTTCAGTTTTTGCTTTTTGGGTGTTTTTCAATACCCCTGACCATGCCCCTGACTCAAGGCGGTTCTAAAAACACCCAAAAAGCAAAAACTGGAAATTTGGTTTATTGGACCTTTTCTTTTTTTTTTTTTTTTTTGAGAGGGTGGTCCAGCCGCACATCGTTGATGTTGAAACCTCTAAACTGGGCCCTCGTCCTGTCACGTCCGTCAGTAGTCTTGTCGTACATTACAACTAGAATCAGATCTGCCAATGAATTAGTACACTTCGACCAAATAAACACTGACGCTGTATGGATCTGACTCTAGAATAAATGTACAGTTGAGTGTTATTCATAAGTCCAAAATGTTCAATTATTCATTTAAGTCCAAATATTCATTTGCTAACTACTTTGGATTGAAAATCTTAACTTTAATCTAAAATCCTCTAAACTTAATGTTCAAAAGTAAACGTTCCTTTAACTGTTGTAATACTACTTCTATCAAAAAACAATAAAAATTGTGAACTGATATACAAATAGGATAGAAATCGCGATTTGAAAAAGAAATTACCATTTATGTCAAAAGATCCGTAGTTCCTCGATTCGCAACAATGGTCGATACAACCATAATCCGAAAACCGTTAGTTCAACAGATCAACGAATTTTGTCCGATATCATTACATTATTGATTGATCGAGACTCTATGAACAATTTGACATAAACGAATGCCTAGTATTCTACATCAATCAAAGTTTAATGACAGCATTACTCTAACTTAACAATTGCAACTAAATTTATCATCAAATAGATTTGGAAAGCATACAGATTTATTTTAAATGCTAATGCTAAGCAACAAATCAATTGTACTATCCTAAAGTCCCACCTAAATCCCACATTGTGATAGTGAAAAAGTCACAGAAGCAGCGGTGTCTTGTGCAATTGTGATATTTTCACTATCGGAGAACTACCTAGTTCACGAAGACAGCTTATCGGTCAACGCTTAAGCCCTGGGGCTGCGACAAAGCGAGTTCTCGTAGCATGAAGTGGTGTCCATAGTGCTTATAAAAAAGAATGTATACCCAAATTTTAACTAATGCACTAGGATCAAATCATGCCCCTTGACTTTACAAGGCCCAGGGGAAATTTGGTTTATTGGACCTTTTCAAAAAAAAACTCCAGATTTGATGTTTAGTTTCTGTATTTACAAAAAATTTCTATATTTGGATTTTTTTAAATAATTAATTGAGAATTTTTGTTTTCGGTGGAATTGACTTTTTTATAGAAAGTTTTTTGTTTGAAATCGTTCTTTAGATAAGAAATGCCTATTATTTGAGCATTCTGGAAAAGTCTGGAAAAATCGGGAAAAAATCGGGAATTTGAAAATGGAATTTGAGTGGTCACCCTGGTAGTAACAGTTCAATAGGGCGATTCTGAGATTGGAAACAAGCAATCTATCCCTTTTGCTCAAGTGAAAGTTAATGTCAAGTTAGTAAGAGGGGATAGACTGCTTGTTTACAATCGCAGATTCGCCCTATTGAACTGTTACTACGGAAATGATAAATTAAAATAAGGCAAATACAAAATTTTATTCAAACTCCCACATTTAAAAATTCATTACGTATAAATTAGAAAATTTAACCTCAAAATTAAATCAAAGTTCTTCTCATCTACCTTGACCGAGGAACCAAAACTAAAAAAAATCAAGCCATTGTTTCCATTTTTTTTTAAGAAAGCAGGTTCAATCATTTGTTTAAAAATGTATAAACTGAGCAATTCTTCACCAAACCCGGAAATGGATTTTACTTATATTTTTTTCATTTGGCTCAAACTTTTTGGGGGCCTTCTCAATGGATAATGAAGCCATTTTGTGTCATGAAAAAAATAAAAGTTTCCATTCCATAAAATTTTAGCAGCTGTTCATACAAAGATGATACGTAAATATTCGAAAATCTGTTAATTTTCAAGGAAGTTTATGATTGATTTGGTGTCTTAAGTAAAGTTGTAGGTATGGAGCACCGGATGGAAATGCTGCATTCATGAGGACTATTCAGAAAAAACAGGTACACGAAAAAATTGGTTATTTTTAATGAACTTTTAATTTGGGAATTTGGGACCAATTCAAATGGTCTAAATCTCAAAAACCAAAAATTCAATAAGTAACAAAAAAATCTGAAAATTAATGATTTAGAAAATCAAAAATTTTGCGAAACTTCCTTTTGTAAAAGTTTCAAAATAAAAAAAAACTCATTATTGCGGCTCTCAGGATTATAAATTATGATTCTGCTGGGATTTATTGTGAAGGCAGACAAAAATCAAAATACAAGCGCAACCTGTCAAGGCCTGTTGCGCCACAGGCTGATGTACACGCTTACGACAAACCACTCAATTTATGTACGGCGCAACAGATTTTTTCGCGCAACAGAAGAGATGCGCACTTCGGTTTGGTGGTTGCGGGTGGATTGTTTCAGTTCCATTTGAAAAATGAAACAGCTAGAACAAAGTAGAGACGCGTTGCAAGTAATCTAAGAAATACATTGTAGAAAAAAGCTAAAACTGCTCGAATGGAAATGCTCCATTAAGCTTGCTAAGGAACCTCTGCGTTTTCCGCAGTGCGGAATACGATCGCAGCAGAATAATCAATGGAGCACCCGCAGTCAAGCAGTTTTTGACAGTTCGCTCCATAAGAAATACATTGTAGAAAAAAGCAAAAACTGCTCGAATGGAAGTGCTCCATTATAAGAGCCGCAATAATAAATAAAAAAAAAAAACAGGAATTTAAAGAAAATCAAAAATTATAATATTTCTTAAATTTATAAACTTAAAAATGTCAAAATTCATAAATTCAAGAATTTAAAAAAGGAGCATTTTAAAACCTAAATGTTAAATTTTTTAAAACTACAAAAATTTGGAAATTCAAAAACTGAAAAATATTGAGAATGCAAAAATTTATCAATTAAAAATGTCTAAAGTTCCAAAACCAAAAAGTGAATAATTTTAAAAAAATGAAAATTTTGATTGAGAAATTCAAAATATTCTGTAAAATTCCGTCGGACTTAAACAACTCAAGAATTGTAGATTTTGTTTTAATATTTTGAATTTTTGATCAGGCCAATTTAAGTGTGACGTAGTTACTACATGGATGACGAATTTCACTGATCAAATTTCAACAATAACAAGTTTAAATAAGGAAAATTTCAGACTTTCACACGAGTTTACTAAGTTTTAACAGAGGTGGGTTACATTGATAGAAACTATTTATTATTGAATAATGCATCGTCATAAAATCCCCGACTCTTCATATCTCGACTAGAATATCTAAAACTCGAAAATCACTGTTCATTGATTATTGTTTGTAATTACCTCATAGTATTGGTTCAAATAGGAATTATTTTATATTAAACGTTAATTTCGTTTACGCGACATATTTTTTTTTTCGATGTAATGCTTTACTAAGTATTAGGAAGTAATAGTAAAATGTGCTTAAAAAGTGCTTTCTCATTAAAGATTCACAGGTGGTGGTGCCGCACTTGCTTATTACAATAAGTTCGATTACAGTTACATAAACTGAATGTTCAGCTCAAACGGGTAGTCCTCGGCGTGTTTTCCTTGGCGGAAAATTTGCGAATGCTGCCACATCTTGCCTCCGGAAAGCCGCGCCTGAATCGTGAATTTGCCCGACCCGACCAAACTTTCTAGATTGGTGGTGGGCTTGCCTGGGAAAATTAAAAGCATTATGTTTTGTTGTTTTATTAGACCATTAATCCCTTACCTTCATCGGTAAAATAAACCAGCTCCACCTTTGCGCCCTCATAAACCATCGAGTCAAGCTTAAGTTTGATATCTCGAACTCGCATGCCTTGGATAGAAAAATCAAACTTCCAGCAGACGCTGCCTCGCTCGGTGCCCTCGGTCCGTGCCAAGTAAACCATCTTCCAATCGTGCTCCTCCTTTCTGAAAACGTTTTCGCTAGTGTACTGACGGCTCTGCCAATCCTTGGCACTTTCCAGCACCTCAACTCCGGTCGATTCTTTCAAAAATCGCTCATAAGTGTCCTTTGCGCAGGAGTAGCGCACGTTGAATTGCTTTGCACGAATTTCCTGTTCGTTCGGAATGAAGATGTAAAATGTGTTGAGCTTCTGCTCGCCACGCTGCAGCCGCCAGTCCATACTTCCAGAACTGCGTCCTTCTAGTTCGGCTTGCGAAGGAGCTCGTGTCGCCAGCAAATCCAGACACTCCCAAAGCGTCCGCTTGCGCAGATAGGCCTTTCTTGGTTCGGACAGCTTGCCGCGACGTTTCGCTCTCAGCTTAAGGATCGTGTCCAGCAGTTCACTTTCGGAACAAGTTCGACGACTTTTCAGCACCTTCTGGTGATCGTTGGAGTATCGCCACGTCACATCTGTAACATCTTCCTTGGAGAAGGCGAACACATAGGAAATCTCTTTCTTCCAACCGTGCTCGTACATCAACGGAGAATCGATAGCGTTTTCACACGGGTCAACGTGAATCCACCGTCCCTGGCGAGCCGAGTAGACCTCTGTCCACACGTGATCGCCAGTAGAGAATACAAAACGAGCTTCGTAGCCTAACGCTCGGCACAGAAAGGTGAAGCAGTTGGCCCATTCCCCGCAACGTCCGCACCGAGTGTGCAACAGTTTCTCGACGTCGTTGTATCGATAGAATCTTCTCAGTTCATTACAGCACTTGTAGACCTCAACTCGAACGCCGTCCTCGACTCGACTATCCACCTGTTGGGTCTTTTCGTTGCCACAAACCGTACAAGGTAAAGCGTTAACCCAACGAAAGAAGTCTGCCTTGAACCAGCCGACTAGTTCTTCAAGGATCAAATCCTCCAACCACGGCTCCTCTCCGTCGAACGTGCCAGCCTTGACCAGCTTCTGCACCTGCCGAAGCTTCTCCTTGGCTCGTGTCTTCAAAGTTTCCAGTGGAACCAAATTTCTTCCGCTCTCCAGCAATTCCTCATCCTCGTACTGCATGACTTGGTCCGAAAGCAGTTCCAACTGTTGCAACAAAGCATTCCTCGCACACACGATCTTCGGGAAGGCAATACGTTTCTGGAAAGCACTCCCGGCCCGAATCGTGGGCCTCGGCACGCTAATAACCCGCTCCTTGGCCTCCAGCTGGACGTCCTTCGAAGTGGACGGTTTCGCAGCGCCGGGATTTTTACATAACTCCATTCGTTCGGCTATAAAGTCCCGATATTTTCGTAGCTTGGCAATAACCACATTAGAAGGCAGCGACAGCGTCCCGTTTGCTTCAACGTAGCCAATCTCCAACATAAGCTGTTTCATTCCACTGCAAGCAAGCAATTTTTCCTTAATGGTTTTATTCTCCAGGCGCACTGTCCGAAACTTCCCATTTTGAGGGTCTCGAATTATGTTGTCCAGAAGTCGCAGAAGAGTTTCCGCTCCGGTCAAGAAACTATCCCGTCCGTTGGACCGTTCTAGTGCAATCACCAGCGATTCATTCAGGGTGGTCATTTTGCGTTACTCAATCACTCAACCTTTATTTCTGATTCGCTAAGATTGCTGAATTGAGGCCACGACGCTGGAGATCACGATTTTCGTAACAAACTGCTGCACTTTTTCAAACGGTGGCCAATGATTTTGCTGACACGGCTCTCGAGAATGACTAAGCAGCAAAACAAAACAAAACACGAAGGATGATACCTCAAAAACAGACGTCAAACCGTCGAACGGGCTTCCAAAACAAATCAAACTCCGACACTACTGCCACTAGGGAACAGTAACCATTATTGGATTGGTCCAAAATCATTGCTGATTTTTTGACAAGCTTCCGAAAAACGTTGCAATTAAAAAAAACATGTTCAGTAATTATTCTTGGTGCATCCGTATACGCCGTCATCATCATTTTTATCAGATAGTGTTACGTCATCTGGCGACGTAGCCTCCGTTACAAACCGCCGAACTCTTCGCCCGAGGTTCCAGAAAAATACGACGCAGCTCTAAAGTGTTCGGCCACACCCAGTACCACCGGAGGGATCGTTATCAAACGCATCGGCAATAGCGAAAGAAGAGAAATAGTAGGAATAAGAAGTGATCTTGAACTTGAAATGAGTAGGCCTTTGTAATAGCTTCTATTGTATCTCCAAAGTACTACACCGAGGACGCGCTGTTAAAAGCTGGACTAAGATCGTAGAATATTGTGCATGCCAGTGACCTAAATTTACGATCGCAGGTGAAAAAAGCATACTATATGTTGTACACGCTGCGGTACTTATATTTTTGACCCCCATTCTAGCCCTACTGCGCGTTGTACCCCAGAACAAATTGTGCGCCACGCTAATATGATCCCCGTAGATCGAGCGCAATAATTAGGTAACGATTAGGCTAGATTTGTTGATTTTTGCGCCCTCACACTTATACTATCGTCCTCGTAGAAATTGAATTCCCTCGTGCGAGGCATCCCAGCCGATGAACGGCTTAGAAAAGTATAAATATTAAGGTAATTTCTCTAAATTCAATCCCTAAACAAGAGCTACATGCAAATCTATTGTTCTAACAGTAAGCCACAACCTTGCTGTTGGACCTACCGTCAGTGCATGCATTCCGGCCGTTGAACGGTTATAAAGGGCATAAACGTAAGTTCGTTCAAACTTTTCCCTAATGCTGGATTGATCAACTGAATTTGTATTTGTAGGGAAAATTTAATCACGTCAGAATAAACGGATTCAAATTTGTGGAAAACTCTGTTACTTGACCACTTCTCGTAACATTTTAAATTTTCCGTTTAACTAAACCGGAATGTCTGACAAAGGCGGGCCGGAGAAACCCGGCGCGATATGTGGCAAATGCGACAAAATGGGTTGGAAGCGGATGGTGAAATGCGCGAAATGCAGACTCTGGTATCACTATGAATGCGTGCGTGTGACTTCTGGAGTGCTCGACGCCCCCTGGGTTTGCAATGACTGCCTTAGAAGATCTATCGAGGAAAGCAATGAAGTCCTTGAACTGCATCTGCGTGAGGAACGGCGGAAGGTGTATCGCAGCCTACAGCAGAAACTAGAAAAGCAGTGGCGTGAACAAAACCCTGGAACTGATCACACGCAGTCTGAGAACGTTGAGTACGTTAAGTTTGGGAATACCGTCATCCAAATTGAGCGACGTGGTGGAATTCCTCTGGCTACATCCAGTCCTTCTGCCGGTGCGGAACCAGCAATGAAACCCGGTCAGTCCGGAACACTTCAGCGCCTCCGTGAACTGGAAGAAGCAAACAGGAAGCTACGTAGACAGATAGAATTGGCCCAACAATCGGAAACATCAGGAGGATTCACTTCCCACACGGAACCGGCGGAATCACTGTACGAATATCCGCTGCCCAGCTCAAGACTAGAACGTATCCTTGACCCAACAAAGATCAATCCAACCGGATTTCTGAGTCCTGTCGTTGAGAGAACAGAATCTTCCCACCACGGGATCTGAAGCTGAAAGCGCTAGCGGAAAGGCAGGCGCTAGAGAAGAAGCAGCTTGAAGAAAGACAAGCACTGGAGCAAGAACTTCTCGACCAACAAGACCTTGACGAAGACTTGCGATCTGTACGAACACGCAGCAGTGATCACCACTCGTCCGGATCAAACTTCTTGAATGTCAGCAAATGGCTAGATGAACTGCAAATCTCTCTCAACCCTGTGCCAGCCGCGAGCGAAACCCCCTCCGGAAGCATGCCAACTCCCCGCGGAAACAGATCTTTGCCCGCGCTGTCTTCTATTAGTGACCGGCGAGGTTCACCTACACCTCCTCCAAAGCCTCAAGATCTATCGAGCGGCTCGCGATTGACCAGCAGTCAAATAGCTGCCCGCCATATTGTGAAGGACTTGCCAAGGTTTGGCGGAAACCCGGAAGACTGGCCACGGTTCATAGCCGCGTACGAACGAACAAAGAAGATGTGTGGATTCGAGAATGATGAACTCCTGGATCGACTGGAACGTTGCCTGTACGATAAAGCACAACTTGCGGTCCAGAACCTATTGCTACATCCCAACAAGGTTCCGTTGATCATTGAGCGCTTGAGGACCCTTTACGGGAATCCAGAGATCATTGTGGAGACGATGGTACAGCGAGTCCGAATGATGCCCCGACCAAAAGCGGACCGAATGGACACGATAATCGATTTCGGAATTGCAGTACAAAACCTTTGTGCTACCATGGAGGCTTGTCAGATGGATGAGTGCTTATACAACGTGGCTCTGCTACAAGAGCTCGTCGAGTACCTGCCGCCGTCCATTAAGGTTAACTGGGCGCTGCACCGGCAGGGCAAGTTAAAGGTGTCTCTGGGCGACTTCGGAGACTGGCTTGGTAACCTGGTCGAAGCTCTAAGTAAGGTGACAAGACCGCAACCTACGGTAAAAGGCCACGGTGTCCACCGGGATCGTAACAATGAGCACGTCCATGTTCACTCCAATACCCTGGACGACCAAACAGTTCACGAAACCTGCCTCGCATGCGGAAGCGACTGTCAATCGCTGGACAAATGTGCCAAATTCCTAAAAATGTCACCCAAACATCGATGGGAACAAATTAGGGAAAAAAGCATTTGTCGCAAGTGCCTAAAAAGACATTTTAAACCTTGCGACACGAAAGTTCCGTGTGGTAAGAACAGCTGCAAATTCCTGCACCATGAACTTCTCCATGACAGCAGCAAGCACAAGTTACCTGAGGATCTGAAAGCAACGAACGTTCAGTCGCAGGAGGAGTGTAATGCGCATCACTGCTGCCTCGGATCTGTTCTATTCAAGTACGCAAAGGTCACCATCCACGGCAAGGGAAAGTCCATCACCACCTACGCATTCCTCGACAGCGGCTCGACTTGCTCACTGATGGAACACAGCCTCTGGAAAGAACTTGGACTTGAAGGAGAGCAGTACCCACTATGCATTGGATGGACAGCAGGACAAGGTCGATACGAGGCCGGCTCGGTCAAGTGCGCGGTGGACATCTCGAGTATCCACAGTGGACATCGAAACCGATTGAAGAAACTTCACACGGTCGAAAGCCTACAGCTGCCGGCGCAGACTATGAACATTGACGATCTCTCGCAACACTACCGGCATCTTTCGAACCTGCCGATCGACTCCTACGAAAACGTTCGCCCCAGAATCCTCTTGGGGATGGACAATGCGTTCCTAGACCACCCAATCGAAGCACGAGAAGGAGGGGAGAACCAACCGGTCGCTGCGCTTACCCGTCTAGGATGGGTCGTTTACGGGCCTTGCTCGGTTGAAGAAAACTCCAAGAAAAACCATCACCAAGAATTCAACTACCACATATGCCAATGTGACACGATGTTTGCTGAGATGAAGCAGTACTTTATGCTGGACAGTCTTGGAATCCAAACGCCCAGCAAACCGCTGATGTCCAAGGACGACGAACGGGCGATGGAGCTGCTGAGATCGCAGACAGTTCGAGAAGGAAACCGGTACCGAACTGGTCTTTTGTGGAAGTTCGATGAAGTGAAGCTACCCGACTCGCGAGCTATGGCGCTGAACCGACTGCGCTGCCTAGAGAAGCGCATGATTCGAGAGCCGGAACTTGCTACGGCGCTGCAGGCTAAAATCGAAGACTACGAGCAGAAGGGTTATATAAGGAAGCTAACCGATGAAGAGGAGCGAGCACATCGTGATCGCGTGTGGTATTTGCCAATATTTGTGGTAACAAACCCAAACAAGCCGGGAAAACTACGCATCGTATGGGACGCGGCTGCAACCGTCCGTGGCGCATCGCTTAACTCCTTTCTGCTGAAAGGCCCTGACCAGCTTGCGCCGATGGTCAATGTCCTGTACCGCTTTCGGGAGTACCGCACTGCTGTGACAGGTGACATCCGTGAGATGTTCCACCAAGTTGGTGTACACCCTGAAGACCAGCATTGCCAGCGATTCCTGTGGAACAACGGGCGCCCCGGATCAACCCCTTCGATCTACGTTATGCAGGTGATGACGTTCGGCGCGACCTGCTCCCCAAGCTGCGCACAATTTGTCAAAAACACCAATGCCGAGCGCTTCAACGAGGACCATCCGGCAGCGGTAAACGCAATCATCAATGACCACTACGTGGATGATATGCTAAGCAGCGTTGAAACGGAGCAAGAGGCAATCGAGCTGGCGACTAGCGTCCGAGATATCCACGCGCAGGGAGGATTCGAAATACGAGGTTGGAGATCAAATTCGTCTTCAGTTCTCGAAGCACTCAGTGCGGAGCAGTTGAACGAGAAGAATTTAAACGTCATCGCGCAGTTTTCAACCGAAAAGGTGTTGGGAATGTGGTGGGACTCCTGCACCGATACATTTACGTTCAAACTGCCGACCAAGCCCGACAAGGAACTGTTGAACGGGTCTCGTGTACCGACCAAGAAAGAGGTTGTAAGCGTGCTGATGAGCATCTTCGATCCTCTTGGGCTTCTGGCCAACGTGCTGATGTTCCTGAAAGTTCTCATTCAAGAGATTTGGCGCTCAAAGGTCGGGTGGGAAGATCCGATAACAGCGACACAGTTCGAAAAGTGGCTTACATGGCTGAAAGTCATCGAACAGGTAGAAAACGTAACGGTGCCGAGATGTTACCGCCAAATAACTTCGAGCTCGTCGAAAACCAATGTGCAGCTGCACATGTTCGTAGACGCTGGCGTGCAAGGTTGCGCGACGGTCGGCTACCTGCGGTTCGAAGAGGCTGATCGCATCGAATGTGCATTTGTCGCTGGAAAGACTAAAGTTGCCCCAAACAAGCTAACGTCGATACCACGACTTGAAATAGACGCTGGAACCATGGGAGTGCGCCTCGCACAGAAGATAATGGAAGCCCTTCGCATCGTGATACACCAACGGTTCTTTTGGACCGATGCTCGAGATGTCCTGTGCTGGCTGCATTCCGACCATCGCCAGTACACCCAATTCGTCGGTTTCCGTGTTGCCGAAATACTGGAAAAGTCGGACCTGTCCGAATGGAACTATTGCCCCAGTAAGCTTAATCCAGCAGACGATGGAACCAAGTGGACCAAAACACCAGATCTGTCGAAAAAGAGCCGCTGGATGCACGCATTATGCTTCATTCAAGAAAAGACATCAAACTGGCCAGAGAAGCTTACTCACATCGGAACGACACAGTTAGAACTTAAGCACTCGGTGGGACTGCACTGTGCGACAGCTCAAGTCATCAGATGGGAGAATTTCTCAACCTGGAAACGGCTACTTCGACACACCGCTTTGTGCAAGCGCTTCGTTCGGAACTCTAAAGCTTCAACGGACAAACAATTACGCACAACTGGCGAAATCACCCAAGAAGAACTGCAAGCAGCGGAAGCATACCTGCATCGACAAGCTCAGGAGGCAGAGTACCTGGAAGAGATAGCCATTCTCACCAAAGCAGCAAACTGTGATGAACCAGACAGGTACCACATCCCTAAAAGCAGCTCGCTCTTCAAGTTATCGCCGCACCTGGACGAACGTGGCGTGCTGCGTATGTCTGGTAGAGCGGGTGCTTGCGAGTTTATCGAACCAGAAGTCAGCTGCCCAGTCATCCTCCCACGAAACCATCATATAACTGTGCTCACCGTACGGTCGATGCACTTTCGCTATCATCACACCAGCAACGAAACCGTCGTAAACGAGCTCCGACAGCGATACAGAATTCCACATTTGCGCCGGGTCTGTTCCCAGGTCCGATGGTCCTGCCAGGATTGCAAAAACCGCAGTGCCCGCCCTGCTGCTCCGCTCATGGCCGATCTACCACAGGCAAGGCTTGCCGGTTTCTCGAGACCGTTCTCATACACCGGGGTGGACTACTTTGGTCCCATGTGCGTCGCCGTGGGTCGCCGCGTAGAGAAGCGCTGGGGCGTGCTCTTGACCTGCCTGGTAACGCGAGCAGTACATATTGAGATCGCGCACTCTCTAAACACCGACTCTTGTATAATGGCCATCCGCAACTTCGCTGCACTGCGCGGAACGCCTCTCGAGCTGTTTAGTGATCAAGGCACTAACTTCATCGGATCAGACCGCGAGCTAAGAGAGGCGCTCCAGAAAATCGACAACGACAAGCTGTTCAAGGAGTTCACAACACCCAATACGAAGTGGACATTTAACCCACCCAGCTCCCCACACATGGGTGGAAGCTGGGAGAGAATGGTGCAATCCGTCAAGAAGATACTGACCCAACTCAAGCTACCCCGCAACCCAACCGATGAAGTACTTCGCAACACGCTCCTTGAGATCGCTAACGTCATCAATTCGCGACCCCTAACATACATCCCTATTGATGACGAGAACTCTCCCGCACTGACTCCAAACCATTTTCTGCTCGGCTCCTCAAGCGGCAGTAAACCGCTGATGCCATTCAGCGACGACATCGCTACGCTCAGAAACAACTGGAAGGCCTCTCAATTGTACGCAAACATTTTCTGGAAAAGATGGGTGAAGGAGTATCTTCCAACAATCTGTCGCCGAACGAAATGGCATCAACCTGTGCGGCCGATACAAGTCGGCGATGTCGTCGTCGTAGTTGACCCGGACCTGCCTCGCAACTGCTGGCCCATGGGGCGAGTGGTATCAACGAACACAAACAACAAGGACGGGCAAGTTCGCAGCGCTGTTGTTAGGTCTAATGGCCGGTACTACGAAAGACCAGTGGTGAAGCTCGCGGTTCTAGACGTCGGTATCAACACTAGTAAGCTGGACAACGATTCCAGCGTACTCGGGGGGACTGTTACGTCATCTGGCGACGTAGCCTCCGTTACAAACCGCCGAACTCTTCGCCCGAGGTTCCAGAAAAATACGACGCAGCTCTAAAGTGTTCGGCCACACCCAGTACCACCGGAGGGATCGTTATCAAACGCATCGGCAATAGCGAAAGAAGAGAAATAGTAGGAATAAGAAGTGATCTTGAACTTGAAATGAGTAGGCCTTTGTAATAGCTTCTATTGTATCTCCAAAGTACTACACCGAGGACGCGCTGTTAAAAGCTGGACTAAGATCGTAGAATATTGTGCATGCCAGTGACCTAAATTTACGATCGCAGGTGAAAAAAAGCATACTATATGTTGTACACGCTGCGGTACTTATATTTTTGACCCCCCATTCTAGCCCTACTGCGCGTTGTACCCCAGAACAAATTGTGCGCCACGCTAATATGATCCCCGTAGATCGAGCGCAATAATTAGGTAACGATTAGGCTAGATTTGTTGATTTTTGCGCCCTCACACTTATACTATCGTCCTCGTAGAAATTGAATTCCCCTCGTGCGAGGCATCCCAGCCGATGAACGGCTTAGAAAAGTATAAATATTAAGGTAATTTCTCTAAATTCAATCCCTAAACAAGAGCTACATGCAAATCTATTGTTCTAACAGTAAGCCACAACCTTGCTGTTGGACCTACCGTCAGTGCATGCATTCCGGCCGTTGAACGGTTATAAAGGGCATAAACGTAAGTTCGTTCAAACTTTTCCCTAATGCTGGATTGATCAACTGAATTTGTATTTGTAGGGAAAATTTAATCACGTCAGAATAAACGGATTCAAATTTGTGGAAAACTCTGTTACTTGACCACTTCTCGTAACAGATAGCATTTTGGAGTACACTCTACTTTACTATGTCACATCTAATATCAAGTACCACTATATTTGTTTTGCTAAACTTATAAGTTGAATAATCTGAAAAATAATAATATAAAAAAAAAGTAAATATTATTTAATATAAGAATTGTTTATTCTCGGTTCGCCCCGGTATAATAGCGATGTATTCATTTGCATTTTGTCCCTTTTTTAATACATACGAGCAAACGCGTCGATGTATTTTATATACATAAAAACCAAAATTTATACAAACCTAAGCGTATACTAATCCATGGATTGAGTGGACTTTTATACAGCCCACTGAGAATTTTGGCTCGAGCCTCGACTCGAGCCTCGACTCGATCTCGAGCCAGATAGACTCGAGGCTCGAGCCAAAATTCTCAGTGGGAGGCGTCATTTTCGACCGACCTTCTAACTCCGACAAACCTAAATCAACTGCACAAAAAGGATATGTCGATGAAAATTAAACAAAAACGAAGTGTCAAAGTAATGTGGCAGAAGTCTTTTTCCAGTGCAAGAGCAATAACAGCATAAAAACAAAAGTGTAAAAAATTATAAATTTCCTCAAATAAATAGATTTAGTAATTTTAAGTAACTAAGTTCCCGAGGTCTAGCATCAATCAAATCAAAACAATTTTTTTGCTATTGTGGTATGTAATCACACTCTACAAATTGCTCTTGGTTAACTATTTGTATGAATTTTGCAGATCCTCTGACACAACTCACGATGCTTGGTGGTAAATACAGCGAGCCACCAGAGGCCGCCCGAAATCGACCAAATCCTGTGGTAATGTCCATGATGGTGCCACCGCCCCCGCTATATCCAGCACCTTCCTTGGTTACAACCCCGACAACAGTAGTCCCGTCCACGGCTGTCCGTCGACCACCGAATGACTCATCATCTGCTGAAGATGGATCCACCACCTCGTCCACGACGCTTCAGTACCAGTGTCAACTGTGTTTAAAGTGCTTCGCTAGTGTGGCCACCCTAACGGCTCACTTGAGCACACACGAACAAGACTACCGGCACGCAAGCTCCGGCTATAATGGACAACAGCTGGTGGCCTCAGGTGCCGTCATCAAGTCAGAGCCGCAACCCTTCCAATTGCTGTCGCCTCCGATTTACCCAGGATTTCAGGTGGCATCCGGTTCCGGAACTACGACTGGTCAGGCGTGTCAAATTTGTCAGAAGATCTTCAGCACGGGTGACCAGTTCCAGGCCCACATGAAAATCCACGAGAACGAGTTTCGTAACCGGGCTCTGTACCAGGCCGGAAGTGTCCAGCAGCAGCAGATACAGGTGAAGGAACAAGAGCCGGAAGAGGCTGGCGATGGAAATCCAGTTGACTGCATTATGTGTCATAAGAAGTTTCCAACGGCGGCTTCGTTAGCGATTCATTTGCGTGAGCACAGAGAAGTCAAGAAACCTTACAATTGCTCTGTTTGTGGCAAAGGTTTTATACAGTCAAACAATTTATCGACGCATATGAAAATTCACTCAGGATCTAAACCGTATAAATGTGAAATATGTTTGAAGCAATTTAGCCAATCAAATAATTTGAAGACACACATTCGCACCCATACGAACGAACGTCCATTCGCATGTCCAATTTGCGAAAAAAGATTTAATCAGAAGAACAATCTGACTACACACATGCGAACCCATTCGCTAATCTGCAAGGTCTGCCAGGCCCAGTTCAATCACCCAACAGAACTGACCAAACATGTACGCGTTTGCTACGCAGACCTCAAGCCGAACATTTGTACGGTGTGCAACAAAGTGTTTATAAACAACGAAGAACTAACCGAACACACGAACAAGCAGCACAACCAGGTCAAACCACATCGCTGTCAAATATGTTTAAAAACCTTCACCCAGTCCAACAATCTCAAAACGCACATGAAAACTCACATCTTCATGGATCCATTCAAATGTCACTTTTGTTCGAGGTCCTTCCAGAACGAGGAAGAATTCGCTCGCCACTCGCTGGTCCATTCATCGCCAAAACCATTCAGCTGTCCGTATTGCAACAAGCAGTTTATCCAATCCAACAACCTTAAAACACACGTCCGTACGCATACAGGCGAAAAGCCGTACAAATGTTTCGTGTGCGATCGTCTTTTCAACCAGAAAAACAACCTCAACACACACCTACGAATTCATCAGGGACTCAAACCCTACCAGTGCACAATATGCCAGAAGCGGTTCAACCAGTCCAACAATCTCAACAAGCACATTTATAAAGTTCACTGTCACGATAAGATACCCGGAGTTCCTCAGCAGCAACAACAGCCGCCACCACCGGTCAACGGTCCTATCGATGGACTTGGAACCGTTGCTCAGAGTTGACTGATACGATAGCGATGTGAACAGGTGCCTGCACAATGCTGATGTAAAATAAAGAAAACACTGAAATATATGTAAATACTATTCACTAATTCTAATTGCTGTTATTTTTTACCTTGCAAAACCGCAACAGCTTTGCCAAAAACGCGAATTGTTGCGAATTTTGATTTTTTACCGTACGTGACATGACTTCACGCTTCATGCTGTAGTTAAACGCTGTGCATGACTCCGATTAAATTACAAGTGCACATTTTGAGCACTCATACCAATCGTCACTGCAGTTCAATTTCAGCCATTCAGTAGGAAAAATGGCAAAATTTATATTGTTCTTAATACCACTATTACTACAAGGTCAGGCCGATATCTCACCGACCCTTGGCCTAAACCTAACCCGCCCGTACTTGATTCGTGTGTCCAAGTTTATTTGCGTTGAGCAACCGTACAAGAACACGGAAGTGCATATTTGCAACATCAAATTGCACCGGAACAAACCGGCCAGCTTGAATTTGCACTTTACATTTACTAAACCGACTAAAATTATGCATCTGGCTTTTACGATGTTCTATAAGTACACGACTTTCCAGCCTTTCCTCATGCAGTTCGACATAGATTTGTGTCATTACTTTAGCGAGCAAAGGGGCAAAGGTATTAACAAAATCGCCGATTTTGTCATTGATTTTGCGACATCACAGGTCAGTTGGATTGACCGCTGTCCGTACTACGTAAGAAACCCTAAAGTTTATAGTTGTAATACAAAGTCTGTCTAAGCTTTCGTTTTAGGGCCGCTATAATATCACCAATTTTCAGGTAACCCCGGACATTATGCCAAAGTTTTTGCCAGCTGGAGATTATCGCTTGGACGCAAGACATTATGACGAAAGCAATAATACTTGGATGTATTTTCAAATATTCTACAGTGTGCGCGCCAAAGGTTTGATCGACTTATCAATGGGATAGAATGTCGTTTTTAATATATTCCATACCTTAATAACTGTCAAATTATTGACTCAATAACCTTGAATAAATTTTTAAAAATAACAGAGAAATGTTTAGCTGTCTGTGTAGGTAACGGCTTAAACAGACATATTGACTCCTGAATCCTTCCATCTTATTGTAAGGTATGCACTTTGGAAGAAACCGGTCAAGAAAAATTTCAAATGGGCAGCAGCGGTAGTGAAAGCAAGCCAGAGAGGGTGAAGAAAAGCCTCAAGAAAACGTTCCCTCTCTTTTGTTGACCCCCTTTATTTCGAAGAGCATACCGGCCCTATGTTGGAAAGAATGATTTGACGTTGCGAGACAAAAACTAAACTTAATCAGTAATACTTCAGTACTCTAGTGCATGTTAGTCATGCATCGGCACGTGTTAATGCAGATCAGCACTAAGATTGTAGCACTCAGTATTGCTGACTAAGTGCTGCTTAAGTGCCGGCGCTGGCAACTGTGTTCATCAGTTTTCTCAAAACTGGCAACTAGGCGTTGCCCACGTAGGAAGAGAGAGTGAGATAGCATGTCTTCATGCAGAATTGTCATCATTTGCTCACTTCATTTATTTGGGTTTACTGGTTTTAAAAAATAATGTAAGTACTAAATTCATATATAAAATCTTATAATTTTACTAAAATGCTATGTATTTTCAGAAACCTCTTCTTGGTTACTCATCTTACTTCCTGACTTGGATCTGGGTATGAAGAAGGTCGACTTACTGCAGATTCAGCGATGGAAATTAGCATATTTTTCCGGGAGACCTGACGACGTCAACGTCGAAATCCTTTTTCAAAAGAACCAGCCGGTGAAGTTGACATGCAGGCCAGGATGTGCCAAGAAAGCCATCATTGAAAAACAAAATCAACTCCAAGGAACGTCTGGTATTAAAGTGTGTTGATGGCTATAATTTCCGGAAACTTCCCGTAATTTTCCCCGTGGGCTTGTTTCAAGTGTTTGTTATTTCTTGCGTGTTTTTTCATTTGTGTAAAATAAAAATATGAAAAATTGTTTGATGAACTTCGTTGTTTAATTTATCCAATCTTCAATCATTCCAATCAATCAATCAAAATTGCAATCACAAAAAAGCATGATTATCGTCCATGATGATGTTAAAATTTAAGTCGATAAGATGCTCCAAAATCACATCAGTGATCCACTTCTAATTTAGTCGAGAGGATACCGGCTCAAGATCTACACCCGGCGATGGCAGCTTGCAACTAATGGTATCAAATCCCGAACAACTCATTTTCAACCAAAAAATCCAACTCGGTCAGCTGTGTCGGTAATCGAGTGCAGTCATCCCACATATTCGGAACACCCACAAATTCGGAACACTTCTGTGATAATTTGTCAATAGCAAGCAGAATGCATCTTTTCTGTAGACCCTACTATTTTTAGGACCTTCATTTGGACATTCTCTTGCTATTTCACTAGTAAAAGTGGTACTTTTTGAACATTTCAAGACTATTTTATCCAGAGCAGTAAAACACTGCCTCCAAATTGCCTGTTCCATAATTGTGGGATGTTATTGTGCCTCCCACAATTGTGGAACACCTGCATTTTTACTGGTTTTTTCACAAAAATGTTACCAGACCATTCATAAAACATAACTAAGCTTGAATTTCGTTTGTTTCAGTGCGTCAAGTCATTATTTTGTGAAAATTATGCATTCATGGATAGAACCAAAGTTTGTTTACATCCGTAAGAAAAAAGTGTTCCGAATTTGTGGATTTCAAAGGTCAAAGTTTTTCGTCAAAAACTTGATATAAAAGTTAAAATTTGCATTTGTTCGATACAGCATTAGAGAGATCGCAAGAAAAGCTTTCACATGAAGGTAAAAGCAAATCAATATGTTCAATTATCGATTTGCTATATGATTTTTTGAACATTGGCCGATCTGTAAACTGTTCCGAATATGAGGGATGACTGTACAGAGTAAACAAAACAGACTGTACAGAGTAAACAAAACAGAGCATGGGGAGCTGGAGGAAAGGGAGAAAGATATATTTTTGCCTCTCTCAATTTTTTGACGTTTTCTGCAGGGTTGGAAAACAACAGTAGGGACCAGCCGAGGGACCAGCACTAAACCAGCCGAGTAAAGTCCAAACTCGGCCATTGTTCAGCACTGGAGTAGCTGTTAGTGCTGTTGTCAAAGCAGTTTAGCTTTTACTTGGAGCTGTAAATGCGCTGTCAGTGCTAAACAGTGACCATGTTTAAGTGCTGGATGGTTACTTGGGTGGTGTTTGTTGGTTTCCTATAGATCAACGATTCTCAACGGGGGTACCGGGCCTACTTGATTTGCATGGTAGGGGGTACCGACCTAGAAGAAGGTTGAGAATCGCTGCTATAGATCCTGTAGAATGAAGTAAACGAAGATGGGCAACCTGGTTCTCTAAGGATCGTCTATGAAAGGTAACTTTCCTTCAACTTCAACTTCGTAAGTGAACTTAATGCTGTTTATGGTGTCTAGTACCGATGTTAGTGAATCCCTTTTGATGACGCAAAAGATTTCATCTACATATTGATCCTTGCACTGTAACTTGGATTTGGCCCGCACTTTTCTCTCGCACTTTTGACAATAAAATTTCCAAAAACTAGGCAACCAGCAGTTGTTTATTTACATTTCCAGTCGCAGTTTCCATCAAACTGGACATTCGCACTTTAAAATTGCGATTGACAGGTGAGAAACATCGGCTCGCTTTGATCATTTTTTGAGAAAATTAAAATTTCCCAGGCCAGTTTGACAAGTCGCAATAGTGCGATCGATAGCAATAATTTAGTACGAAGTCCAAGTTAAGCTAAGAACAAGATTGTCCGTTCGACGCAGTGGTGAACGCAGAGTGCTGTGCCAGTTCGAATTTTCCATCAACTGTCAGTCGAACAATCTACAGGGGTTGCTTTATTCAATGGTCAATGACTGGCAGGCTATGATGACAGGCGCAAAATTTTGCGTTTGCGTCCAGCCCTGACGGACAATCTTGTTCTTAGCTTTAGTGAGAATTGCGCAATATCTCCACCAACGTTCTGGTAGTAGGCGTTCGGTCTGTAGCTCGTGTTCCAGTTCAGCCATATAAACGTCGCTCAGGAACGGTGACAGTGGGGATTTCCATCGGTGCCCCCAGCTTCTGTAGTATACACAGCAAATTCTGATGTTCGTTTTCAGTTAATATTTACTGAAAACTGCACTACTGAAATTTTCAGTTAGTTTTTCGCAGAACTTCTGTTAAAATTTGTATGGAGCTGTCAAATATTGCTGACATTTCAGCAAGTTTTCATTTACTGAAAATTTCAGTAGTGCAGACTTCAGTAAATTCAAGCAAAACAATGTAAAAGGACCAAAGTCAAAAATGTAAACAAACCAGATTTTCTCTGTAATCGATGCTAAGGGAGTTAAACTATCCCTACATATCGAGAAAAGTATTAAAAATGTGATGTTTCTTTGAAAAATCGCTATTTTACATAAGGCCAAAGTCAATTACATTGTGTTTGTATTCAAAATCCTCATAGACCCTTTGATTCTAAGGTCCAATGTGAAAACTGGGTTGTTTTGTTTTGAAATCGTGTTTGGGCCAGGGACAATCAAGATTTTGTTTGCAAACAAGAATCGAAACCAACATTGGCCTTCTGCTTTAAAATCGCTGTTTTGACCCAAATGAAAAATCCCAGGCATTTCTGGCCAATTCTTCCCTCCTAGATGTGATTCCCCATGGTTCTGGAGATGTTTTACTTAATTAAATGAAATGCAATTTGAATGTCACCGAATAAGATTATTCAGATTGCCCAAGTGTAAGTCTGCTAGTGGAACCGGCTTGGTAAAAATATATTCATGCTTTAGGTTCTTAGAGGACACCTGCAAAATGGAAAGTTTCCAGTATCAAATGAGTGGCAGGTTCTCCGACAGCCTGAACGACCAAGGCACCGGTTCTCTCGTCTGAGTTTTGCTCCAATCAATCCTCGAGTATTCTATTCAGGCGGAGCTCTTCCGCTACGTACTTTGTTCACTAGATCAGCAGGGTGGAACCTATCCCCGCCAACGACTACGTCAGGGATCAGCTCTGGAACAAACGGTGGCCACACGAGCGGGGCCGACGGCATGAGCACCACATTAAATTTTCGTCGCCGGAACATTGATCTGGAGTGGCAGTTGTGTCAGTGTTTGTAACGAGAACATGCTGCCCTCGGACGCGATCATAAACTCAGGTGACTGTGACTGCTTCGACAAGGAGGAGGAGGGTATTGGTAAAGAAGCGATAAAGGCAACTTTTGGGAAGAAACTACTACCAGAAGCAGCTGCACGTGTTCTTCGTCCTTTAACAAACTTAACCGGGCCACCTCGACTGATCCGGACGAAATCCTCCACGTTCGAACACCACCTGCGACGTCTCCAATTAACGAATTAACCTTTCCACTAACAGAGATTTATTCAAATTAAATATTTCCCAGTATTTCTGGCCAATTCCTACACTCCCTAAAGACGTGCATCGCTATGATTCTAGTCAATTTCTGTTTTTTAAAGAAACATAAACACGAACTATTTACATAAATTTATTAGATAAACCATTTCTTTGCTATTCCATGTCGCAAGTTCCGATGAATCTACCCGTTTAAGTACATTCGCACCGATGACTCCTTTTCCTCCTGGTTGTAGCCGGTCAAGCCGTCGTTGCCATCGACCCGTAGGCAACGTACAGGTTCGACAAAGATAGTCATGCGATTTGGCTGCAACATGCGAATGCAACAATCGCCTCCGTCGGCATCGTACAACGTTATTTCTTCCTCACCCTTTTTCCTGGAGCACCTACCAGCCATAATTATCCAAGTTGGTGGGCTTTTTTAGCCATCTAAGGATCACGAACTTTCCTGCAAAAAAAAGAACTTCAGTATGCACTTTAAAATACTAAAAGTTAGAACTTACCCATTGGAATGAAGGAATACTCGATGTAAAATAGAAATTATAAGAAAAAACGCGATATTAACTCTTTAACAAACATAAACGAGCGAAAATATATTTTTGATTCAAACGGCCCAACACGAAAACGAAATTTGTTTTGGATTGGCCTACGAGGCCAAAAAACAAAACAATAACAAAAACAAATCCTGCCGTCGTGTTTGGTCGTTTGACATAGGGCCCAAATGGAAAATGAAACACGCCAATGTTTACAAAGGCTCTAAAACGCAAAGGGCTTAATCCGATCCCGCATGTTGATAACTTTTTTTCAGGCCTATATTATTTTTTCATCAATTTTCTCGGGAATAATCACCTTTTTGCCTTAAATTGAATATGGGGATGCATAACACATCTAGTTTCACGCATTTTATTTGAATGATAATCACAGTTGGCCAATTATGTCCGAAATAGGAATTGAAAAACCAACCGCAGATTTCATTCTCGTTTTTCTCATTGTTTTGAATTATGTGTTCGGTCGTTTTACAATGTTTTGCTTGAATTTATTTAGCCACATTTAGTAAAGATTCGTTAAATTTTGTTAATCAACGGCAAATCTGCCAAATGTACGCGCCGTTTCCCTAGCTTTTTGCAGGTTATTTTCCTTCTCATCAATTCGCCACACCACAACACCACTGGGCATGTACACAAAAGAAAACAACCCGTTTGACAGTTCTCGGAAAAAGTGATTCGCTCACAAAAATATTATTGCGAAATTTCTCAAAATTAAGAACGAAATACTAACTCTTGTTTAGTTTTAACTAAATTGTAAAAAATTAAATCATTTCAGTTATTTTAAAAGTGATTAGTTAGCGAATATGACGACAACTGTAGCATCCAGTATTAAAAGTATCGTCCTTTCGCGTTCCTTAGTTCAATTTCAAAGGCAACCACTTCTGTGAGTACTTCCTGCAATACTTTAGAAAAAGTTATTCAAAAAACGCCCGTTTCAGTTATTCAACCTATCGTGGTCTCTTCGATTTCACACCGATTACAAATACGAGACGAGAGTTTGCCCAGAAGAAGCTGGCAGGGTAAGCTCGGGATTAGCTATTGGCCTTGAATGTGACCGACCTTGACCATGAACTTCCGCTTCCCTATATTCACAGATATTCGGCGGAACAGCTATTCAGCGTGGTGTCGGACGTCGAAAAGTACAACACCTTTGTCCCGTTTTGTAAAAAATCGCACGTGTACGCCCGCAAGCCCGGTTCGCTGAAGGCCGACCTGATAATCGGATTTCCACCGCTGAACGAAAGTTACACCTCGAACGTAACGCTGGTCAAACCATCGCTGGTCAAGGCCGAGTGCGTGGACGGGCGGCTGTTCAACTACCTGCTGACGGCGTGGCAGTTCAGCCCGGGCCTCAAGGACATCCCGCAGTCCTGCGTAATCGATTTCATGGTCGCGTTCGAGTTCAAGTCGGTGCTTCACTCGCAGCTGTCCAATTTGTTCTTTGACCAGATCGTCAAACAGATGGAGTACGCGTTCATAGCGGAGGCCGGCAACCGCTTCGGGCCGCCCTCGATCAAGAGCCACGTGCTCGTGTCGAACAAATCGTGACAGGGCCGAGATTAAGAATGAAAATATTTGTACATTTTGATTGGCCACGTGTGGGCGGGTGGTTTAATTTATGTAGAATGTCCTAGCGAGCCGCTGGCTCACAAGCAAAAGGATTGAATGAAAGTGGAGGTATTTTTTGTTGTTGTTCGTTATGTAGATATTGTTTTATTCGAATTAATAATTCATCAACGAGGAGGGACCGTTTATTGCGGTCCCTCTTTCATCCCACCCCCTTTGGAAGTCTAGGTCATCGCGTAGCCCCGAACCCAGGACGGCGACCTTCGCGTAGACTAATTTAACAATTGGAAGGCAAAAGTACCCAAATAGATTGATTTAATGTGAACGTACGGGTAGCGCGTTTGTCGTCGAAAGAGAGAACTGAGAAAAGGCAAACGTTGGTTTTTTTCTTCTCAATGAACTCTCGGAAAGAAAGCCCAAAATTTCCATTGAATATCGCAACCTTGGCGTGCGTGCGCCCGCTAATAGCTTCGTTGTAACCTTGGTGAGTCTGTTTTGAATAAAACCCCTTTTTTTACAAGATAATCTTAAAGGATTCAGCAGTTGCATTAATGAAAGGTTGAAACAAACACGAAAATTCCGTGCCTGCACCACCGGACTAAATCTAATCGGAAGCTAATAGTCGTTAAGTTTATTTTTACAGCTTGTCGATGGAAACAAAGAAAAAAAAAAGGCCAGACAAGTTGATGGTGTTTTGTAATTCGATTTGACTATAATGAAGCAACATTAGTCATCGTTAGCTGTGTTTGAGATTTAAACCACCATTTTTGTCCATTTACTAGCTTTTAGTGCATTCTATTTCTGGATGGATTCAAACAAAACACAAACCAAATAACTGCCAATCGCAATTGGAGAAAATCTGGATCTTTACTTATGCATTTTTGTTGATTCTAAAAGTTAAAAAAAGTAAACACAAATTCTAAAATTTAAAATTTTTAAACATTAAATAAACATATTTTTTTAATTCTTCTTTTTTAAGCGGTAACATACATGTAGAAAATCTGTCATATTACAGAAAATTCTTTTACAGAAATTTTTTTTTTTCAAAAAACAACGCATTTCTCTGCGTTTAGAATCATTTTAAAGAATGTTTGGGTTAATTAAAAAATGTCTGAAATTTAAAAAAAATCGATGCTTAGTACCGCCAATTTTTTTTCACAAACGTTTTTGTTTTTCTCAAATCTTAAATTTTTTTGAAAAGTTATGATTGCAAAACAACTGAACTAGTGTAAAATTCACTTTAAAGCACTTTTTTTATTCAAATGTTGAAACTATGGCTTGTTAATACAGTTTTTTATATTTTTTTGGACCCTCCCCCCCCCCTCGACACTGCCCAATATTTGCATCAACATAAACAGATTAAACAAAATTTTAAATGTGTGCTCATACCAGTCCTTGACAATTTTGCCGATTTACATGTATAAGGCTTTCTGAGGCTTCTTCTTCAAAGTGTGTTTAAATGGCAGCTGGGGGTTTGTTTGCATCAGATTTGCTAGCTCTTTCTAGCAAAAGTGTTTTGTCAGGCGATTTATAGCTGGTTTTTTTTTTTTGACTGGCCGCCCGATATATCAGCCAACATATTTCGCAGGAATGTGACAGCTCGAGCTCGATCATTGTTTGCAAAGTTCGTAATTTTTGGGTTAAATTATATTTTTAACTGTGGCTAAAAAGCCTTTTGTAGCCCCTTAAATTTGTAAATAAAAAAAAGTTTAATTTAGGATTTTTTTTAAATTCTAGAGTTTTTGTTTCTGTTGTTTATAAATTAAAGACCAATAATATAACTTTCAAAATGCATAAATTGAAAAAAATACTAGACTTAATAGGTTTTATTTTTAGAATTTTTAAATTTCAGAAGGTCTATTTATTTTTCTGGATTTTTTTTTTTTGAACTTATAAATTTAAAAAGAATTACCTCAAAAATGCATAAATTAAAAAAAATAGTTTTTTAAAGAAAAAAGAACCAACATTATACAAAATAACAAATATCAAGAAATTTAAAAAAAATGAAAACATTAAAAACTCAAAAGCACAAAAAAATTAAAACCTAAAAATTTAAAAAAAAATATCCTCCTTACAAAAATCAAAAGATTTGGAAAATATAAAAAATGTCGGGTCCGGCCAGTTGGCCTGGGTGCGATCCCAGTCAGCCCAGGTGACATTTTTCGAGACGATACTTGTCTGATCTCGCCTTCCGTCGGATGGGGAAGAAAATGATGGCCTATATATTTATATTTTTTTTATATTCAATATTTTTTTATATTCAAAAATTTACAAAAATTCAAAAGTTATGGTACTGCGAAATTTTTTTTTGTAAATATTCTTTTGAAGCTTTACATTTTTTTTTTGAATTTAAGCCTTTGCAATTATTTTTCAAAGTTTAAATCGCACTTCTTTCAGAATGTAACAATGTTTCCTGAAAATTCCCGTCCCTATTTTTTTTTTAGATACAGATGTTCGAATATATACAAAGCACTTTTGTTTGAACCGTAAAGTAGTATAGAGATCGTATGAAACAATGAGAAAAAATGGCGTCCTAAGACATATATTTTCTAAATTTAAACCAATCGAAAAATTCGCAATTCGCAATTCGCAATTTTCAGTGTAAGAACGGGCCTTGACCGATCTTATGCACTAGGTTCCCGACGAACACGCACTGCCCTTACACCTACATCTCACCCTTGCTCTGAGTCAGTACGAGCAGCACGCTAGAACACGCTTTGAGTGTTCGTGCCAGGCATGCACACCTTCTTTTCCGGTTACGCATTTTAACTCGGCCGGGGGTGGTACATTACGTAGGGTTTGATGTAAGTATAAGCGCCTAACCATTTATAGTGTGCCTATCAATTTTCATTAAAGCAAGTACTGTTTTATTTTTTAGTTTGAATTCAAAAACTAATTGTTATTTACTGTGTACTGTACCGAAATCTTCCCTAATGTTGATTCGTGTTAATCTGTTGCTATTTCTTCTGTCGCGATGTTTTGTTACAATGTTTTTGACCTAAGCATGTTATTCAAAAGTTTAACAAAAGTACAATAGTAATATTTGTGTTAATATATTGAGTAAGGACTCAAACCTCACTTGCTTAAGAAAAAGGTGAAGTTTCAAAACAATGGACAGTGAAGGAAATATACTTTGTAAAGAATCAATAGGATAGTAAGAAAGATAGTAATTTATGAAGTAGATAAAGAAATTAACAATAGTTAATAAATAGAGGTAACAAACAAGCTTAGATTGTATTGAGAGCAATTTACAGGGAAGATGAGAAATTATTCAAATAGATAAATAAAGAAAAGGCACATGATGAACAAAATTGACATCGCTGTCAAATTACCTAAGGGAAAGCAGACAGTTTGTTACAGCAGCATCAATTGGTAAAATAGAGTGGAAATGGTTTGAGAAATAAGAGAATCAAATAAGTAAATCAAATGGAGGATAGTAAACAGAAGCCGTTTTAGAAAATCAGTGAAACAAAATAAACAGAAGATAGCTGTTAGCTGAAATGGAAAGAAGAGAAACCCCGTTCTGCGATGCTCAGGTACATCCACAGCAGTTGACTCAACATACTGCGAATCAAAACAATACCGTCTACAATCACAAATTACTTCCCTTTCCCACATTGACGCGCCCCTTTCTTTTAGCCGTCTCGACTCTGACCCGCGGTGGTCAAAGGTTTACGATCCGTTTCCACAGGCCACCAGCTAGGTCATCATGAAAACCAAGCCAACGTGGAGGTAAGAAAATAGGACACTTGCAAGGAACCAGAGCTATACTGTCTTGATCAAGAATGATCTAACAGGACTACGGACGTAGTCAGTGACGCTCCTTCCAGGATGTTCCTCGCCTGAGCGTCAACTGAAGAGGTATTATCAGTATCATTCGCCCTTGGCCTGCAATTTAAACCAATCGAAAAATGCTGAGAAAAGTCAACATACGGCACTTCGCAATTTTTTCGCATATTGACTTTTGTTTGCAATTTTTTTTTTGTAATATCGATGAAAATTTGAAATTTATCGTTGAAAAGTATTTAATATTCTATTATTTTTTTCATTACTTTTGATTGCAGGCCAAGGGTGCATGATACTGATGATACTCGTCGGTTGACACATCCAGGCGAGGAACATCCTGGAAGGAGCCCAACTACATCCGTAGTGCTGGACAAAACAGCATGGCTCTGGTTCCTTGCAAGTGTCCTATTTTCTTACCTCCACGTTGGCTTGGTTTAGTCATCATGATGACAAGGTGTAACCTAGCTGGTGGCCTGTGGAAACGACTCGTAAACCTTTGACCAGCGAGGGACAGAGTAGAGGCGGCTAAAAGAAAGGGCGCGTCAATGTGGGAATTTTGTGATTGTAGACGGTATTGTTTGGATTCGCAGTATGTTGAGTCAACTGCTGTGGATGTACCTGAGCATCGCAGAACGGGGTTTCTCTTCTTTCCATTTAAACTAACAGCTATCTTCTGTTTATTTTGTTTCACTGATTTTCTTGAACGGCTTCTGTTTACTATCCTCCATTTGATTTCGATTTTACTTATTTGATTCTCTTATTTCTCAACACTTTTCCACTCTATTTTACCAATTGATGCTGCTGTAACAAACTGTCTGCTTTCCCTTAATTTGGCAGCGATGTCAATTTTGTTTATCATGTGCATTTTCTTTATTTATCTATTTGAATAATTTCTAATTTCTACTATCTTTCTTTACTATTGATTCTTTACATAGTATATTTCCTTCACTGTCCATTGTTTTGAAACTTCACCTTTTCTTAAGCAAGTGAGGTTCGAGCCCTTACTCAATTTATGGAATGATTAAAGGATTAACACAAATATTACTATTGTATTTTTGATAAACTTTTCTAAAATGCTTAGGACCAAAATATTGTAACAAAACACCGCGACAAAAGAAATAGCAACAGATAAACACGACTCAACACTAGGAAAGTTTTCAGGAGAAAACAATACACAGTAAAATAACAATTAGTTTTTGATTTCAAACTAAAAATAAAACAGTTTTTGCTTTAATGAAAGTTGATAGGCACACAATGAATGGTTAGGCGCTTATACTTACATCAAACCCTACGTAATGTACCACCCCCGGCCGAGTTAAAATGCGTAACCGGAAAAGAAGGTGTGCATGCCTGGCACGAACACTCAAAGCGTGTTCTAGCGTGCTGCTCGTACTGACTCAGAGCAAGGGTGAGATGTAGGTGTAAGGGCAGTGCGTGTTCGTCGGGAACCTAGTGCATAAGATCGGTCAAGGCCCGTTCTTACACTGAAAATTGCGAATTGCGAATATTATTTTTTTCATTACTTTTGATAGAATAACCACTTCCTCAACATACTTACTTTATTGGAATTATTGGTAGTTTTCCTAATTAGCATTGATGTAAAAATACTGAATATTGGTAAGAATAATATTTATAAATTTTCATAAATTCCCCCTACTTTCCTTCCAGCATAACCTGCCCTTAAATTCATTAGCACATTCCGACAGCCAAAGTGCTCCGGCCGACCCTCATCATCCCCGCCGGACTCCCGCGGTTGCGTAATGAGTCTTCAAGTACCTTCACCCATGGCACCCATCTGGCGAGATATGAAATCCTCACCCACAAAACCCCGCTCCTTTCCTTCTCGTTCGAGGCACCGACGGTGGATGGAGGCCGAGTTTTGCATACCAAAGTGGTGGTCAGAATATTCTCCCTCCCACCTTAATTCTGGCATATCCTCGTCAAAGTCAAAACTAGAAATACGACGGTGGGAAAAGGGGGAGAAGGTAATGCGCTCCCAGCACGCAAGCTCGGTGCTTTCCGGCGTAAGTAATGATTGTCGAAGGGGAAATCTGGAGTTAATGCTCCTAGCAGTGTGGAAGCATACTTTAAAAAAAATAGCTTAGCTTATTGACCGTACAAAAAAAATACCGCAAAAGCTAGGTTGGTGCCGATTATTTGAAAAAAAAGTGCCGGGAATGTGCCACATTCCTTCCTCGAGAAAAGTAAACAGACCGCTGGCGCAAAATTATGACTCCCGCCACAACGCGGGCATTTTCCGCGATTTCCATATAACTGTCCATAAAAATTATTATCACCATTCCATTTTGGGGCCTAACGGCTCCGACGATGAGTTCATAAAAAGACGGTTGACTCTTTCGCATTCACAAGCCAAATCTGTTCAGAAAAGGCGACTAATTCGAAGGAAATTCAACCCATTCAAAGGCAAAACGGTCCCTCGATTATCATCAAAAGGGAGGCCCCAAAAGCCGCACATGTTTTAGCACTGCAGCTAACGCCGCGCTGCCGGAAATGGAATGATTAGCGGTTACGCCGAGGTGGCTCCCACCCCGTGCAAAGGAACCATTTGTGCGGTCAGCTGTTCCTCGGCAATCACAGAGGTATATAAGAAATAAAATTGTTAGCTGCCCAAGGTCAGCAGGCTAAACTTGACCGATCGATCTACGGCCTGGGACCGACCGTGGCAAGCAATCAAACCAGCCAAGAACGGAAATAAGGTCAGCGTCGCAGAATAGGGTTTGTTCTACGAGCGTAATAACCATTCATAATCCTACTTGGACATTTGATTTATAACATAATTGCTGAGTTAGTGTTCGTTGATAAATATCCGTTGAGATTTTGATTAGCCGTTTCTTTTGATGAAGAAAAATTAGGTTTAAAAAATACTTAAGAATAATTTGGTAACAGGACTGCTCTTAAAAAATACTCTAAAAAGTAATTAACATTAACTCCCAAAATAATAAATCAAAAATATCAAAATTATAAAATGTAAAAAAAATTGCAAATAAAAACTAAATACAAACTGCAAATGAACAAAATATTAAAGCATAGATTATAAAAAAAACTCAATTCTACAATAACATGAATTCCAAGTTTCAAAATTATAAAAAAAATTACAAAGCTACAAAATAATGAAATAAATAAACAAAACACACAAAAAATTCCGATACCAAAACATTAAATAAAACAATATTAACATATAAAATAAAAAAAAATTAAATTGAAAATAATTAAAGAATTAAAGAATTGAATATTTTTTTTAAAGAGAATTTAAGAATTTAGGAATTTAGGAATTTAAGAATTTAAGAATTTAAGAATTCAAGAATTTAAGAATTTAAGAATTTAAGAATTTAAGAATTTAAGAATTTAAGAATTTAAGAATTTAAGAACTTAAGAATTTAAGAATTTAAGAATTTAAGAATTTAAGAATTTAAGAATTTAAGAATTTAAGAATTTAAGAATTTAAGAATTTAAGAATTTAAGAATTTAAGAATTTAAGAATTTAAGAATTTAAGAATTTAAGATTTAAGAATTTAAGATTTAAGAATTTAAGAATTTAAGAATTTAAGAATTTAAGATTTAAGATTTAAGATTTAAGAATTTAAGAATTTAAGAATTTAAGAATTTAAGAATTTAAATTTAAGAATTTAAATTTAAGAATTTAAGAATTTAAGAATTTAAGAATTAAGAATTTAAGAATTTAAGAATTTAAATTTAAGATTTAAATTAAGAATTAAATTTAAGAATTTAAGAATTTAAGAATTTAAGAATTTAAGAATTTAAGAATTTAAATTTAAGAATTTAAGAATTTAAGAATTTAAGAATTTAAGAATTTAAGAATTTAAGAATTTAAGAATTTAAGAATTTAAGAATTTAAGAATTTAAGAATTTAAGAATTTAAGAATTTAAGAATTTAAGAATTTAAGAATTTAAGAATTTAAGAATTTAAGAATTTAAGAATTTAAGAATTTAAGAATTTAAGAATTTAAGAATTTAAGAATTTAAGAATTTAAGAATTTAAGAATTTTGGAATTTAAGAATTTAAGATTTTAACAATTAAGGACATTTATGATTCTGGTTTTAGATAAATTCAGATCTTGAATGAGAATCTTGAAATTCTAGTGGCTAAAACATTTTTAATAAATTTAATAAAAATGTCATGTCATGCCACTGGTTCCCGGATCCGTAACAGTCAGAACAGGTTCCCATTGGCCCCTTGGCCAAATTTTGGGAGTCTGAAAATGTAAAAAAGCTAAGAATGCCACACCATAACACCACGTTTTTTCTAAGTTGGCTGAGACAAATTTAAGAATTTTTAAATTTAACAATTTTAGAATTTAACAATTTAGAGTTTAATAATTCATATGTTATAGCACCTTCTAAAAAATCTAGATTTAAGAATTGAGGAATTCAAGTTTTCATATTAATGAAAACTAAAGAATTAAAAAAAATAGAATTTTAGGATTAAAGGTTTCATTTTTCAAAGAGAATTTATGAATTTGATATTTTGAAATTCAAAGTTTGTTTGTTCGGTTGGTTTGTTAAAAATTTCAGAAAAGTTAAACTTCAGTTTTTTTAAATTTTTGATTTGAATAATTTTAAAAATGTAGGAAAATAAGAAACCTTACAATAAACAAAATCATAGAATTTAGGTATTTAAACATTAAAGCAAAAAAGAATATAGAAATTAAATATTATGAATTTGTTTTGTTACTCGATATTTTATAAACAAAAAAAAAAGATATTAGAAATTTGGGACTCCAAGATTTTTAATTATTATGGAATTTCAGAATCATCAACTATACAATTTAAGAATATAAGTTTTTACAGATGTAAGAATTTAAAAATGGTAGATTTTAAGAATAATTCGTTAATGGTTTAAACATATGAAAATCAAGTTTAAAAAAAAAAACAAGGCTCAAGAAATTTATTAATGATACGGGTAGTACAGCAAAAAATTACGAATCCTCGTATTTTTATGGTTTCCCCCTTTTCCATCAACATCGTCGTAGAAATCAAGGTTAACTTTTTCCACACCACCCTCTCCTTAGGAAGCAAATACTAGCTACCTCTTCAGGGAAAATGTGATATAATTAGAAGTGGAAAAACATAACTTACGATTCTGTGCTGGCTGGCTGTATTTATGTGTATGTGTTGTGTTATCCTTGCTGGAGTCCGGACTCTATCCGGACCGATTTCGGCCAGTGCTGGGGTGCAGACTTTTTAACAATTGTACGATTCTGCTTACACTCTAATCTACGAAATAACCTACATCTGTCCGCACTGCGAAATCACGACCGGAAGTTTGGGCTTGTTGTTCGGTCCCGTCGGGACATTTTCGATCTTGCGCATGATAAGCAGGCCATCGAGGACGCGACCGAAAACAACGTGCTTGTAATCGAGGAAGTTGCATTTGGCGCAAGTTATGAAAAACTGACAACCGTTGGTGTCCTTCCCACTGTTGGCCATCGAAAGCAGACCGGGAGCTTCATGCTTCAGCAGGAAGCCCTCGTCCGGGAATGTGTTGTTACCGTAAATGCTCATCACGCCCGTTCCGTCACCCTGTTGAGGGAAAGAAGCGTAATTTTCTTTACTCTTGAATAATTATAAAGCCATAAAAAACGTACATTCACAAAATCACCACCCTGAATCATGAAGTCCTTGATCACCCGATGGAAGGAGGACCCCTTATAACCCACGGGAACTCCGTCTTTCTTGTGCTCGCCGGTGCAAAGCTGCCGGAAGTTCTCGCACGTCTTCGGCACTACATCGGCGAACAACTCAAACACCATCCGGCCAATTTCCTGCAAATTCACAAAACATTACTCACAAACAAGCTTCCAAAACGGCCCCCATGCCGCGGTCACTAACCGACGTTCCGACGGTTATGTCCATAAACACAACCGGATTGTTGGGGTGCCGAAGCTGTGACTGAATCTGGTTCCAGGTGGGCATTTCGACGACGGGGTTAACTTGATCTATTCACTACTGCACTTCACACCGGACAATCATTCACTTGGACGGAGATGGACCGAAACCCGCGGACTCGAAACCGAAACACGACCGCTCGCGACAAAGGTCTGTTTACAAATGCAGAACGGGACGCGCGCGCCTCGAATCGTTTGAAATCGCCGAACTCGCGTTTTTTTGTTTGTTTGTTATGACGTTTGCTGGCAGCTGCCCAGTGAGTCGCGGCTAGTGTGTAATGGCGCGTGATGCAAGGCTCCCACTTTTTTGAAGAAATTGGACGGCGCCGCTGGTAGGTTGTTTATGTTCTGTGGTGACAGCTGATCGGCGCGTGTGAACTCTGAGCACGGTGGCGGTGTTTTTGTTGACGATAGTTTGTGAAATCGTGAAACAGTGCGGCTATTTTGTGATAATTTAGTGAAAAGTGCATATTTTCACGGAAAATTCACTGAAAAATAGTGCAGTGAAAAGCTGTGAGCACGCTGAATCGCCCATAAGCAAAGGTGAGTTCCTTACTTTATTCTTCATCAGAGTCTGTAATAAAAAACAGCGCCTTTTTTGTCTGTTAAATTTTATAGAACATAGAGTGAATGTTCTTAATTTGACCCTACTATACATTATTAATCTGATAAATTTATTCAGCAAACCTTACTAAAATCACTACTTATAATAAAGTTGTTGATTCGAATTCATAAATCCAAAATACAAGCTTATTTAAAATAGTTTAGTAAGGGACCATCCATAAACCACGTGGACACTTTTTAGAAACATCAGATCCTCATCCCCCCTCCCCGTCGTGGACAATTCCATACAAATGTAAATACTAATTAATAATAAATAAGGTAAGGGGTCAAACAAATTTTATGTATGAAATTTATTTTTTTTTCTTCAAAAATTACTATTTTTCGAAAATTTATAACTCGACGGCAAGATTTTTGACCGTATTTCTCTATGGCTCAAAATTTGCGGGTTTTTAAAACATATAAAAAATTTCGAAAAAAAATACGGATTTTGGTCTTTGGGAAAAAAAAATCATTAAACAATTCAGATTTTTTCCCTGTACCTATTTTTTGGAAAATTTCTCATTGATACCTACAATTTTGCCGAAGACACCAAATTGATCAAGTCTCGGATTAGTTTTCGAAAAGCCGTAAAAAAGCCATGGTAAACAAAGTCTTTTTTGCCTCGGTATTAGACGTACTTACTTACGTAAAACCAATTTCAAAAATGCTTAAGATTGTTCTTACCGAGCCACACGGCTCGGACCAACACAACTGGTGATCTTCTCCCTTCTGGAATCGATTGCTTAGTAAAGGGAAGGTAGTGCATTGTCACAAACTGGACCTTATCACGACACCTTAGGGAGAGGCGTCCTATGGAATGCTAACATTAACCTTAACATGTTAACATTAAGTTGAGAATGAAATTGCCACTGAATCCGCTTTGTAAATGCCGGCCCCGATACTCTTCAAGGGCGTTCCCCTCAGGAACTGGGAAAGATTTACTTTACTTTACTTTTACTTAAGATTGTCCATCTACAAGTGCCACAAACTAAAAATAAAAGAAATTTTGTTGCAATTTGGAGAAATACGGATATTAGTGTTGGAGGTCACGGTGGCTCTTACGGCTTTTTGAAAACTCACCCGAGAAGTAAAATTACAGTTTTTCAAATATTTACGTACCATTTTTGTATGGACAGCTGTTTAAATTGTATGGAGGCTTGTATGGATGAACCAAAGACACAAAATGGCTTCTTTGGTCATAGGGAAGGCCCCCACAAAGTTTGAGCCAAATTAAAAAAAAATACAAATAAAATCCATTTCTTGTTCTGGTAAAGAATTGCTCTGCAGTTAAATGTCGCGAATCCAGATTACAGTCAAAGTAAAGACGTTAGTTTTTAGAGTATTTCAAAGCTTTAAATGTAGAAACCTTTTTGTTGATGTAGGGAATTGTGGGGTAATTTGGACACCCTAAGGAAATTGCTCTGCCACAGGCTGTATAGATATATATTTTAATGGAATGTAGATGGCACCAGAGATATTACATTCGATGTAAAAATGTCATTAATTTCTATAAATTTTGATAAAAAACTCATTTTTATCGCAAAGATTCAAAGGTGCCCAAATTACCCCCACATTTTGGTGGGGGTAATATGGACACCCTTATGGGGTAATATGGATATACATTGTGGGGTAATATGGACACCTTTTGTGGGGTATTTTGGACATATGTTGAAGAATAAGATTACATTTGATTTTTTGAGCATGTTTTTTATCATTCGCCCTTGTTTTGTAATTGCTTTATATTTTGATAGGTTTTTTTTGCTCATAATATTTCATCAATAAATAATGTTTTTGTAATTTAATGATAATTCAAAAGGATGATAATAAATAGTTAAGTGTAGTAGAAAAAATATAATCATTCATTCTGAAATGATTTAAACATTGATTCTGGATTAGGCACAAGTAATATCTTTAGTGATTAGGGTATCATTTAGATTTATCTAAACCAATCTCTATAAACAAACTAATTAAGCTGAAACGAATCATTTTTGAAATTTAACATACCGAAACCCTTCAATTTAAATAATATTGTAGACCAGCATTAGAAATTTCATACAAATTAATAAAAACCCGTCAACATTAGAGTTTAGTTGAACGCCAAATGTGCAGTAATCAGATTTTCATCCATAAAAACTCTAGAAATGCACAAGTTTTGTATGAACATATCTCAGACATCGTCCAAGCTTTATCACTTAAATTGCCGTTTTCGCTTTATATCCGAAGAAAAGTTGATTTTTGAAGGGGTAATTTGGGCACCCCTCCTCTACGATCTTACATGAACAAACTACAAATATGATGTATTGAGTTAAAGGGTTAAAGCATAGCTAACATAGCTGTCCCTATTCACCCCGTATGTCCAGATTTGAGTGGGTCTCGTGGCGCAGGGGTAGCGGCTTCGGCTGCCGATCCCGATGATGCTATGAGACGCGGGTTCGATTCCCGCCTTATCCACTGAGCTTCTATCGGATGGTGAAGTAAAACGTCGGTCCCGGTTTCTCCTGTCTCGTCAGAGGCGCTGGAGCAGAAATCCCACGTTAGAGGAAGGCCATGCCCCGGGGGGCGTAGTGCCAATAGATTCGTTTCGTCCAGATTTGCCAAAACATATTTTTTTGAAATGTTTAACAATGTGTGAAAGAAAGCCAATGTGTTAAATGCTGTCATGGGGGAAGCGCTTAGTACCCATTTGATGGAAATGTCGAATGTTTACAAGCCCTCGTGTGAACATAGTAGAAACATACTGATGATAAAACCAACTTCTATAGATAAATATGACTTTATTGCAAACTGTTCTCTTTATACACATTTGTAGGTTACTTGTTCAATTGGGTATAGATGGTCATGGTAGCCGTCATCATAGAACTACAATCTTAGAAGTGCACATGTAAAATACATCTATGCAATGTCCCTTATTATCTAATAATACTTGATGATTTGGCGAATAAAATATATTTCAATGGCATAGCATAATAAATAAAGTACAAAAGCACTGAGAAGTAAAGTCTAGGCACGTTTTATAAAAATCACATTTGTCTAATACTAGAGCAGCTCTTGGACTTGCACTGTTGGTGGCGGCGCCGCAAACTCCGGCGAAAGAAGCGTGCCGTAGCTAGTCAGTTGCTGGCCTCGTCCGTGCTGTCCGTTTCGTACAGCTCGTGCTGCTTCTGGATGCCACCGTTTAGCCGGGCTGACACCGTCGCCCGCTGCAAACTTTGCAGAATCTCGTCGGTGTCCATGATGACCACCGGGGTGGCACCGTCCGTGAGTTGGGACCTTTTGTTTTGAAAAGGAAATGGACACACGGATTAGGACCAGCGAGTCTTGGTGGGGGAGGGGGAGGGTTGTAGTGGGTCTTACCGGCTGTTTTGCCGTTCGTAGATCTCGCGGGACACGCTACGCGTGAACGAGAACCGGGTGGACATGCTGCGGGTGAGCTTCTTCGGGGGCTTCTTGGCGATGATGGGTACCTTGACGACCACGTCGGCGTCAGCCGGTCCCTCGGCGGCGAGCGTTTCTTCGGCAAAGTTTTTGATTTCCTCCCAGGCGTAGTCTAAGAGATGAAGGGGTGGGTTGGTTAATGAACTGATTATGCAAATTTTAGCCGCGACCACGTGGAAGGAATTAAGCTTGACACGTTCACACGTGTCGTGTTATTTTTGCATCAGCGCGCTTACCAATGTGTTCGGCGGTGGCATGCTCGTACGTTACGCAGAACCGGATGATGTACTTGCCGCCCACTTTGGCCGGGGTCATGTGGAACCGGCCCGAGCTGTTGATGCGAGCGAGCAGGTCCCGGTTGATGTAGTCGTTGTGTCTGTTTGGAAGGGGGATGTTGGTATTAATATTTAGTTTAGTCGAAGTCATTTTGAAATGACTCACTTAAGCCGGAAGCAGACGAGTCCCAAGTTGACGTCGTTGCGAACCTCGAAGCGGTCATCCTTGTTGACGAGTCCCTCGAATTGCTTCGCTAATGTAATGTGATTACGGATGTACTTCTGCAGGCCGGCGATTCCGTACGACCGGAACACGAACCAAAGCTTGAGTGCCCGGAAGCGGCGGCTCAGCGGTATGCTGTAGTGGCGGTAGTCAACGGCTCCGTTGTGATCGTGCTGCAGGTACAGCGGGTCGACGGCCAGCGCTGAGGTTAGCAGTTTCGTGTCCTTAACCCACATGGCCGAACAGTCGAAGTTTGTGAGAAGCAGCTTGTTTGGATTCGTATTGAACGAGTCGGCATATTCCAAACCTTCTTTGAAGTGTCGCATCTCGGGAAGAATGAAGGAGTTACCTGCGTATGCTCCGTCCACGTGGAACCAGATGCTCGGAACCGATTTGCAAACTTGTCCAATTTCAACAAGGTTATCGAAGACGCATGCCGATGTCGTACCAACCGTGGCCACCACGAAGAACGGTGTCAATCCAGCCTGCAAGTCCTTTTCAATAGCCTCTTGCAAGGTATTCCCTCGGAACACCCCCCGAGAATCGGTCTCCAGCACCCTCAACTTGACAATTGCCATTTTGGCTGCCTTTTCAATCGATGAATGCGCCTCCTTTGAAGCGTACGCCACCAACTGTGGCAAATAGACACTCTCGTGCACGGAAATATCCGAACCACGGAGCTTCTGGATTGTCCGGTACCGTGCGGCCATCATGCACACCAGCGCACACTCTGAGGCCGATCCCTGCAAAACCCCTCCACCGCGTGACCCCGGCGAATCACTCCGGAAGAACGTCGGCAAATCCAGCGCCTTCGCGTACCAATCCATTACGATTCCCTCCAGTTCGGTAGCAGCCGGTGAGGAAGCCTGCGAGAAGAAGCCAAATCATCAAGAGTTCTGTCCACAAACCAACACACTCCGCCTCGAGTGGTCGCAAATATTTACCCATGAGAAACCGATCGACCCGATCGCACTGCTCAGCATCTCTCCGAGGATCGACGGGTACGAGTTGCCAGACGGGAAGTACGCGAAGAACCGCGGATGGTTCCAGTGCACCATATTCGGCATGATCTTGCCCTCGACGTCCTCGAGCATCCGCTTAAAGTCTTCGCCCTTCTGCGGTGCTTCATCTGCAAAATGAAAAAAAAAAAAAAACAGAGAAATGGTTTCAAATATGCTAATTACTGTAGCGAGGAACAACTGAAAACAATTTCGCCGACGGCGAAACAAAATCCCACTTCAAAAGAATCCGAAACGCGCAGTTCGGCTTTCGTGTTTACACTAGACAAGCCGTCGACGTGGTCAGCAATGTGGTCATACTTTGTTTGAAAGAGAGCAGAACGAAGCAACAAAAAAAATATCTCAGAAGGCGATGTGATTCCCCGAACCGACGGGTTCGTCGCTTCTGCTACCGGACAGTCAGCCGAGCTCACCGCGATGACGTGAAGAGACAGAGTTCTTCTGGTTGAATCGCGATAAGTTACTATACCTACTACACAAATCGGTAAATATCGCCACGAGCTACTCCACGACGTCTTCTCAGCTATGCAAACGTGGTTGGAGGAGACGCGTGGTGTTTGAACAGCGTTACATCATATTTGCGGTATTTGTGGATCGGTAAACTAAAATTTGTTTGAATTTTGATGAGCTAATTCGTGTTTCACTTTCAAAATCATTCGTGAAATGCAACGATTTATTGAACTTACAATTATTTAAGAACTTAACGACACGCTCTGACTTTTTTTAAGATGACGATAATTAGAATAACCCGTATCGGCATCAGCAATGGTGAAATTCACATCAACAGATTTTCCTTTGACGCTCACATAGAGAGAAAATCTCTACAAAATTACAAAAGCTGAACAATCTAAAGGATGCTGAAAACATTTACCTTTTTAATAATTTTTACAAGAAAAATGCTAATATAAATAAACTCGGCTCGGGACATATTTGCAATACAGTGGACTCTCTCGTTGTCGATATTGAAGAGACCGTCGAGAGCGGAAGTTATCAAATTATAGAACGAAAAATCAAAGCATGCTTCTTGAAGGGACTGAAAAATTTATTGACAGCAGGAGCAATATTGATATTCAGAAGATCGACAGCCAGAGAGTCGACTGTATTTGCAACGGCCTTATTATGTATTAAAAATATAAATAAACAGTCCAGACTCGACTCTCCGAAGGCAACCAACTACTCAAATTTCACTAAAACTGCATCGCAGAACTCGAATTTAATGTTAAAAGTAAGAAAATAGAAAAAAAATAAAAAAAATTAAAAAAATGTTTTGTTCATGATTTGATTATCCGAAGGCCCATACAAACCTTCGAATAATAGAGTCTAGACTGTATTCAAATTATTTTCATGATTTCGCGTGAAATCCGTTCCGAAAGTTTTGATTTCTTCGCGAAACTGAATGGAAGCCTGTTAAGAAATATAAAAAAATACCAAGGTCATTCTCCGCCAACTTACACGAAATCGGTTCGATTTCCTTATAACTTTGTCTCGTGACGGTAAGTCGGGACAACCCCTTTCATTTTGCTGAATTTTTAATACACGTTATGTTATTGGTGATTTTTAGTTCCAAACCGTGAAGAGATAGAAGTTTGGTGTCAAAAAGACCATCGTGTAAATTTATGAACCTCTCATTTTTTTTATCTTTTTTTTTTTGAAAAATACGGTATTCCGAAATTTTGAGTTCTTTCTGTAAAATTCATTGTTCTAAGTTGCCCCGTGAAAACTGATTTTTTAGTCAACGTGAAATACTTAGTCGTTTCATATGGTAGGACTTGTCAAACAATTTATATTTGTAAAACGTTTATTATACATGTTTTAATGTCCCCTGACTGACATTTCTGAGCGATTTTGAAGAATAATCTTGTAAAAAAAATAGCTACAGCTTATTGCTTAAAATTAACTTCCACTAGATTTTTCATAAAGATTTCAAATTTAACTACAATTCAAGTCGATTTAGATGAATTACAAAAAAAATCCAACTTTACCATCAGAAAGTCTTGTGAATGCTTAGGGATTTGAAGATATTGTGCAATTATATCGTATTAACACTTGCAACAAAACAAAATAAAATCTATTTTATTAGGTACTCTTTGTATGAATCTGCCCAGAGAATTTAAAATATAAATCGCTTTACGACAATTCAATTTACTTTTCTCTACAAACTTAAACTTTGTAGAGGTTATTATTTTCGTAGTTGTTTCGTTCTTTTCATTTTGCAATAAATCTGCAAACTGTTAAAGTCACCCCAGTTTAATCCATTCAGGGCTGATTTTTTTTTAGATCATTGAAAATATTTTCTAATCTTGGAATTTAAAATTTTGCGTCATTTATGTTACAGCAAGTCTGAAAGTGTTATTTCAATGCGAAATTTATTTATTTATAGGTACTATGATATCTAATATCTATTTCCGTCAACAAACACTACCAGCTTCTGAGATAATATAAAAAGGCAAACAGAAGCTGTTATAGTGAAGCTCACGTGTTTTGAAATCGATGACTTGTGCAATGGTTCAAGAGACTATTTATATATCCAGGAAATGGCTTAACTTTAACATTTAACGTTTTTTCAACTCAATTATTTTATGTTTTCCTAATTTTTATTAACTTGGTCAAAACATTTATATTTAAAAGCTATGTAATACAGATTTTCTCAAATCGACACAGGTTCTCATAATTGCGGCAGTTGAAGACTATTTCAACCAACAATTATATCAGATTCACTCAGCAGTATAACTGATGCAGATGATATCGACACTTATTCATCACATTCGAAATACATATTTAGCACCTTGTTAAAAGACGACAAAATTCGCTGATCGCTGACAAGCCGGCAGTAATCTTCAAAATGCAAACAAAACAAAAAAAAACGAAATTTTACTAATTATTTTCAAACTTGAAACTCAACCGACGACAAAAAGGGCATGACCTAACCGGATTAGCCGTTAATCCACCGGCTGAGGTACCGTGGGGTCGACCTAGTGACGTTCGTCCGGCATCTTTTGTTGTTTCAAGCCAATTCTGGGCGCGTGTTTGGTTTACAACTTGGCGCGTGACTTTTGCTATTTTTGAATTTTTTTGCCTCTACTTTGTTGTTTTGTGTACTTTAATGACTTATTTTCCATTTATTTTTTATTTACAGATTTTTACCAACAAAAGTAAGTGTTGAAACTCCGCTAGATGATTAATGGGTGGATTGACAAACTTTTCATCACCTCTTGCTGGCCACAATCACCGTTCATGACTTGCGAGAAGGGAGAAATTTACGAGACAAGTGATAATTTGCCAACCATGTGGTGTGGCCCGCAGTGGGTGACAAGCAGCTAATTGGCAAAAATAACATAAATCATCGAGGTCCCTCCCCCCACAACTAAAACAGAAATTGCATCACTAAATCGTCCCAAAACTTGACCTACCTGGCAACATCTGGCGCAGGAATCCGGGATCCACGGTCGGGGCCACGTCCCGGCTTTCGATCGTTTTCCCATAGTCGCAGATGTAGTCAATCATCTGTTTGCCGTGCACGCGAAACTCTTCGGTATTCATTTTATCACTCGAAACGTAATTAATGTGTTCCGTTTGTGTATTTCAAATCACCCAACACTAAACTTGTTTTCTCTGCTTAATTGCACAAAACTTAAGTAAATATTGACCCGCTGAACGCGATTCGATGCAATAAATCACTTGCTTGTTTTACACACTGCCAACACCCCCAAATTGCGTTCTGGACTTGTTTGGCTGTTTGAAATATTTTCCTCACTCACACTCACCGTTGGAAACAATTTTCTTTTCCCGCGGTCTTGCAAAATGTTCCCACTTTCTCTCTTACGAGTTGTTGCTTCTTCTCTAGCCCGAATACGAATGCTTGCCGGTTGAGCCGAATGAAAGCTTTTTATCCATCCATCCGTCCACACACCGCGAGTGCCGACGATCTGCTCTCGACTCTCGAGTCGTCGTCGGAGAATCTCACACACGAAGTTAAGCTATACATTCTGTGAACGGAGTCCAGCTTATAGCTTGCACGCGGTTTCGGTCTCTTTAGTTGCGATGCTTAGGTCCTTTGGTGCACGTTTCAAGTGGCACGTGTGAGCTAAGTTGAGGGTTGGCTTGCGAAATTTGTGCACTACTTTCTTTCAAGTTTTATTGCAAGTAATATCAATTAGCTAGCATTCCATTTTCATTTCACCATTTTTTGTCATTTTCTAAAAAACATTTTGATTGGACTGAAGTCCAATTTTGTGCCAAATTTACGCATTTCCCCCAAAATATTGCAAAACAATATATAATATGGTCTAAAATATGAAATAAGTACACTCAAACCCCGATGGTTTGACAACAACGGGGTCACTTTTTAGATTGACACCCCTTTTACACGGAGTTCACACACACTACCAATCGTTTGTTCTGATAGTGTGCGTGAGCGCCGTGTAAAAAGTGACAGTTCGTCACTTTTTAATTTGACTTTGTCAAACCAACGGGGTACAAACTTAAAAGTGTCAAACGAAAAAGTGACCAACCAGCGGGGGTTGAGTGTTAAATTATTTATTTTATAAGAGCTAACGTTAAAAAAATTAAATCAATTCTGTTGAAAAGAAAATTTGGCAAGAGTTTGAATTTTTAACATTGCAAATGTTACCAATAGTTTCTGAGATATCGTCAGTTGAATATTACAGGGCTAATGAAGGGACAATTAGAGAAATTCATTATCATCGATTCGAATTCTTTGTGAGGTTCAAACAAAAAATCTCAAAAACTTATTGTCCCATTTTCAAAGTTCCAGAAAAAAATTTAAAATAATCTCATCTTTTCAAACATATTTTTCTTAGAGGTGTTTTTCAAGATTTTTTTTTTAAACTCAAAACACAAAAAAAAATCAGAAAAGTATACTTAAAAGTGGCTATAACTTGAGAACGGTGCATTTAAATTAAAAAAAAATACTTTTCGGTTGCAAATTAGCTCTTACTTTAAGAAAATATCATGTTTTTTTCTTTGGCCAGATTTTCGAAACATTCATAAAAATATAACCTAAACCAGATTTTGAACCATCACGCCCAAAAGATGTCTTTTTAGACCCTTAAATTTATCAAAAAAAAACGAAAATAAAAAAGAACGTCTTTTGGGAATTCAACTTTAAGTGATGCAAAGTTTTTTTTGTCGATTTCGTAATTTTACTGTTTTTCCCCTAAAACAGTACGAGGAATCTGCTAAACATACTTTCGGGTATAAGCTCTTTGGGCCAAACACCATCAAAACGACATTTAAAGTTTCAAAAGACTTTTATAAATGTTAGGTTAGATTTTTGAATTAAAATTCAAGAGAGTTAAAAGGTCAAATGGTGCTAAGGTTTTCGCAAAAATAGACGGAAGCGAAAAATCATCATTTTTTTTTTTAAATTTCGAGCCTGATTGTTCAAATTTTTTAGGAGAATAGCATCACAAAATGCTTTTACTACGTACAGTCCAGGCTTGATTATTCGAAGGCCTTGGCAAAATTTCACTTCGGAATCCGAATTCAGATAATCGAATCACGAAAAAAAAACCTTTTTTCGTTGTCTTATTTTTGATTGTTGAGCTTTAGTATGACCCTTAACCTACCGTCAGTAGGGGTGACTAAGGGTCAAAAAACGATACACGTCTCGTAATTTCTTAGTAACAAAAACAAATTAAATAGTATCGAAAATATTTTATCGTAGAATTGTTCTTAGATAGTTTACTAACATTTTCCCAAAATATGGTGTAATTTGATGGACTCTACCTGAATCCCACCCCTTTAAGGGGGTGACATTGGGTCAAATCAAACTAAAATGATGCTCAAATACAAAGATATAGTAAAAACAAGTCATCCAACAGTGTTTCTTGTTCGAGGGAATCGTATTGACATGCTAAAATGTTTGAAGTAGAGATTTTAAAACATTTGGGTACTTTTTGATCAATTCCTACAAAAAATCAAAAAAGTTGGTTTTTTGAAAGGTCATTATTTTGGTCAAAAACGTACCTCAATTTTAGGCAGCTGCTAAAATGACAGGATTTGTTATAGGAACGAGATTTTTTTTCAGCAAAGTCACCTTAAGATGTCCCTTGCACAACCCTTTTAACAGAATTTAGTTTCATTGAGAAGTACCTGAGAAATGGTAAAATCCTTAAAAAAATACTTTGACCCAATCTCACCCCCCAGACCCAGTGTCACCCCAACTGACGGTACTCTAAACTTATTTAGAATTTTTAAAATCCGAGATGGCGACCGAAATGGCATCAATTAAATATTGAAAAAATGCATTTTTTAATTACAGGCAATCAACCATTCAAATTTGACTAAAATGGGGTCACAGAACTCGAATTTGATGTTTGAAGAATGGAAAAAAAGAAAACAATATTTTTTGTTCGTGATTCGATCCTCCGAAGTCCAATATTGAACACTGTGTTCGTAATTCCTAAACTCATGAATGCTTGTTCACGATTTTGACAACTCATTTTTTCCCATGGTTACCATACTGCCCATGTTCGCATAAATGTCCCATATGCAAAAACAGCAAGCTGAGAAAAACGCATTTGAAGTTTGTCCCATACATAAGGCTACGTGTTAAGTTTTTGCGAAAAAACTGGATTTCCTCCGGATTTCTAGAATAAAGTACTGGATGTTATAGGCTCTTTTGAAAGAGAACACAATTTTGAACCACACTGCATCAATAACTCGAAATCGATGAAAATGCATATGGGACATTTATGCGATCAGGGGCAGCATACCTCCTTCTACTTAGGTCTAAACTTTTAATCTTTGACCGAAAATGAAATCATTAGTTAGCTGTTTAGTACAAAGGAGACTATTTCCCGAACAAATGTCTAGACAACCAACAGCTCCATACTTGGCCAGAACAACTCATCGCAACCCACCCAAATATTTACACTTTCCCGAGTACGACGTCAGCTCCGCTTATACGTTCATATCACAACACGCGTGCCGACTTACCGCGCAAAAAAAAAGAAGCTATTTATCTCACTTTTCACCGTCTTCAAAGACAAGGAAATTCGAAACTCATTGGCCTCTTCCACACACAAAAAAGGAAACACCGGAAAAAAGCACCACTTTGTTGGTCGACAAACATTGCTCACCGCTGAACAACCATGCGCACGCACGCACCTTCAGCAAAGCAAAGTGGCTCAACTCGATGACGTCGCGACCACGTGCGGTAAACTCGGCATCGGGGGGCCGACCCGCCATGGTCAGCATATCTTATACACCGAAGAAGGGTAAACAATTGACCTGCTGACGGATTCCGCGGCCACGAACTTGACGTCATCAAATGGGACTGGTTGGATTCGGATTTTGAAATAGATAAATACCGCACAGACGGACAGATTTAGAGCATGAGTTGGCAACTATTTTCGATGAAGGGTCAATCTTGAAGAACCCCCCGACTTGCAGAATTTGCAACCGACACGTAATCCACCAGGAATGGACTTTGTCCGCTTCGAACAAGGTAAGGTGGGTTGGTTGGAAACCAAAAAAGCGGCCTGTGCCGGCCTTCCGGAGATCCTCAAACATACTTTGCATAAATTTGACAGCTAAGCAGCAATTCGGGGCTCGGTGCTGGATCAAAGTCCACCCAGCTTGACGTCATCATCCATTGATGGTTTGTCGGAGGAGGATGTTGTGCCGGTGAAGAAAGGTTCAGTCGGTGTACCGCATTCATGACTTGTGATTTTTTTTTTGTGGTGATATTTGCGCCGGCAATTCTTTTTTTTTGTTGGCTTTTCGCTTTATTGAGTGAGATTTAATAATGTGCCAAATGCCCCACGCCTTCGGTGGACCAGGTGAGACATGATTGACGAAATGGTTGGAATTTCCAAAACGTCGATGCTGTCGGATTAAGCCGAGTTGTAGTTCAATGGAGAGTTGCTAAGGGAGAAGTTTTATTCTTTTGTTGAAAGGATGTGATAGTTGAAGTCACTCAACTGAGTCATAACATCAAGAACCAGACGAAGTTAAACTGCTAAAATTGATTTGAAATAGTGCAACTACCAATAGAACAGGCATTAACTCATAGGGGAAGGTGGGGGCAAGACAACCATATGGGGCAAGAGGAACAATCGCTCGAAAGGCCGTAATTTTTACAATTTTGATTATTTCCAGTATGAGGAATTGTTGCTAGCAATGCAATCAACTGATTCTACTACCACATATCCGCCAAAACGACGTACACGCCACGGGGCGTAAGATTGAATGAAGTTTTTTTCAAAACCTTTGTTTCCTTATAATATCTGGAAAGTACAAAATAAGGCTTAGGGTTCGTTTTAAGGCTCATTTTATCAAAATGCGTTTTTCCTAGATCAGTAGTGTCCCTACCAATGACTTGCACCTTTTAAAAAGTATGATTTAACTTTTAGTTATTTTTATTGAGAGTTTTTAAAAAATCTTGTTCAGGTGGGCCAAGTGTAACATATGTATTTTTAGTACGGAACAAATTACGAATTGCTGCAACAACATATTTTGTTGGGAAAAAATACATAAAAATACTTAAAAACTGATAAACAATTGTTGAAAAAAAATTGTCCATGCAAAATATAGTGATATTTTTAAAATTTCCTTTTTTCATCTGAGTAATTTTTTTTCGTAAAAACGATAATTTTTTTAGTAAAATATTATTATTCAATCTAAAAATGAAAGAAACGTTTCAAATACTTTCTAATCTGATGTATCTAAGTGATAACAGTTGTTGTTACATGAATTGTTCCTCTTGCCCCAACGGGTTGTTCGTCTTGCCTAAGGCTACCAACTGTACGGATTTTTTCCTTACCGTACGGATTTTCGACCCTCTCCACGGATTTTAAACAGGCCGGAATTTTTGTACGGAATTTTAACAACTTTTTAAAAAATCCATTGCTTTTTTGATTGGGTCAAAGCTTTTGCTAATTAGATATTTTTATTTAACTGTCAGTTTGGGGTTTTCCTCAGTTCAAACTTGATTGTCAATAATTGTTCTTTTCAAATTCCTTACTAAACATATTTATCAAATAAAAGATCAAAAGGCTTTCTAAAGCTTGTGAAAACCTTGTGATGTGCTTGTATTTATAGGACCTTTCCAATAAAAACTCTAGAAAAAACTTGATATTTCGTAAACTTTTAAACGTTTAACAAAAATATGTCTAATTCCCAAATTCCAAAATTATCTAAATAATTCCTTGACATTTTTTGTTATACCATGGTGTCATGTCGGTAAAGTATACGGATTTTTGCTCAGAAAGAGTTGGTAGCCTTAGTCTTGCCCCACTAGTTGAGAAGAACGTACGGAAAATCAAAATTTTTAAAATCATTTTTTACATTAAAAAACAGGATTTTTTTAGAACTTTTTCTAGCAAATTCTTAGTCAAGACCTAGAATAAGGTGATTATGAAAAATCCGACCGATTTTTTTACGTTTTTGATGGGTTATAACGAGCATTTCCTTAGCTTGTTACACTTGCCCCACTTTCCCCTATATCTTTGAAACGTTCGTAAACACCATGGGTTTCCTGCGCAAGTAGGACTTTTGAAAGTAAACTATAATTAATACGTTAAATTAAAAACACTTTGCACTATTAATCTCTTAAAACTTTGTCATCTCTTTGAAAACAAAAATGTTATCTTAGAGTAATTCTCTACGATTTTGCAATTATATTGATTTTTTTATTGTTTTGGTTGAAACATAGTTATTTGTATTTATTTCTTATTTTAGATGCGGTTCTCATACTGAACAAAAGTTGATTATGATGAACCTTTAGCCAAATTTATTTTATTGATTCACTTGAATTTTAACTTAAGTGTTAACAAGTCCTATCGCCGGAGCCAAACTGGTCAGTTTTTCGATTTTTCCTGGCGTATAGTGATAATCATGGAATCAACCTATCGTCGGAACTGGATTAGCAACTTATCGATTTTTTTACGCTTTGAGTAATTTTTTTCCCTGCTATCCTAGTTTTCTGTATCGTTTGATCTGATGAAAAATGAGTTTTTTTTTCTGAGTTTACTCATTTAGTCTCGGAAATGTTCTGTTCCTTTTGGTAAAATTGAATTTATAAAAATAAGCCGAACTTTTTTTTTTTTGCTTTTAATTTCATTTCATTTTATTTATTTAGTTGCTTAATTATTACTTGTGTGAAGTTACTATCCTAAGCTGAGATGTGGACTACCTTTCAACAGCTGATTAATTCAAAGTTGGGAACAGAGTTTATGGGTGCATAGAGAAATGAGTAAATGTACTGAAGGAAAAAAGTTTCAAAATAACCTTCGAAATAGCTAATAGGTGGGGGATAGTCATTTGAATATTATTTTTTCAAGAGATAGATGACAATTTTTTTTAATGGGTGCACAGTAGCGTGCCTCACTTCAATTTCGAACGCCTCGCCCGGAATTTTGAAGCAATATGGCCCCAGAACATCGCCTTCAATTTTGAGCGCTTTTGGTTAAGGTTAGTTAGTATGGAACTTTTGAAAATTTAATATGGGAAATTTTCACTTTTAACCTCTTCTTAGAGAAAGTTTCACAAAACCCAATAAATATTCCTATTCTCAGTTTTGTTGTATAGCTTTTGATCCGGGGAACACATTTTAAAAACATCGCAAATCGCTAGGAATTGATCTCGAAAAGATACAGGATATTTTTGGAGTATGGAAAAAAATGTAACGTGCTCTAAAAATTTGCATGTATCTTTCCGGGATTAATTCCTACCGCTTTGTGATATTCTACAAAGTTGTTCCCGGATCAAAAACTATAAGAAACCTTTTTTTTTTGAGGAAAAATCAGTGGGCATAAGAAAACTTTCTCGAAGAAGAGTTAAAAAGTTGAAAATAATTAAATTAAATTTATTAAAATTTCTTTATAACTTCAGGTCAAGAGTGGAACAACTAAACATTAACCAAACTCGCTCAAAATTTCAGGTTGGGGCGAAATTGAACACTGTTGTCTTTTTCATATATCCGTGAGCCACGCTAGTGCACAGCAACCAAGGAAGTTTTTGTCTTTTTTTTTTTTTTTTTTGAATTAAATATACTTTATTGAATCTTTCTTATAATAATTACATTTGGTTTACATAATAAGTGGTCAGCTGTGGCTCTTCAGCTTTAGTTTGCTTTTCGTGATTTAAACACTGTTCATATTCATAACTTTAAAAGTATATGATTTATCATTTTTGTAACACTAGGTACAATGAAGAAAAAAAAATTAAGAAAACATAACCTAACCTAAAACTAACTTAATCTTACCATAAACTAAACCAATCCTTGAATCAAGGGGTATTCAGATATAGCACATTTTTCCCTGAATTTCAAACATTTTTCTTGAATCTTCTGATCCAACATTTTTACTTCTGCTAATTCATGAACCTCACTTGATCTTGTCCAGCCAGGAACATTCAAAACCATTTTGAGTACCTTGTTTTGGACACGCTGGAGCTTCAATTTATGAGTTCTAGCGCAACACTCCCAAACAGGTACTGCATACTCAATAACGGGGTAAATTATTTGTTTGTAAACTGCTAGCTTATTTTTCAAAGATAACTTTGATTTTCTGTTAATTAAAGGATACAAACACCTGATGAGAATGCTGCACTTGTTCAATATTTTATCTACATGCTGTCGAAACAATAGTTTCGAGTCAAGTATGAGACCTAAATATACAACTTCCTTTGACCAGGGTATTGAAACATCATTCATTTTAATCAAAACATCATCCTTTGGGACAAATCGGGCCGATTTGGAAAGTGGAAAAATGATGGTTTGAGTTTTGGCTGCATTTATGCGAATTTTCCAGTCGCCAAAGTATTCGGAAAGAACGTCAAGACCCTTCTGAAGACGGCCAACTAAATATCTGGTTATTTTACCCTTATAAATAACGGCAGTGTCATCAGCAAAAAGTGACAACACACCATTACCAGGAAGAGTAGGCAAATCAGATGTAAAAATATTGTACAGAAGTGGGCCAAGAATACTTCCTTGGGGAACCCCAGCATCAATGTTGAATAATCCAGAAGCAATCCCATTCAGAAAAACCCTGAACGATCTCTCCGAAAGATAGTGCTGGATAATTTTGATAAGATACATTGGAAAACCGTATAAATACAGTTTATGTATCAAACCATCATGCCAAACATTGTCAAAAGCCTTCTCAACATCCAACAAAGCCATAGCAGTTGATTTAGACTCAAGCTTGTTCTGCTTGATGATTTTAGTTACTCTCGTAAGCTGATGAGCAGTATTATGCCCTTTCGGAAGCCAAACTGCTCATTCAAAATTATATTATTATCGTTGGTAAAATCCAAAAGCCTTGAATAGATGACCTTCTCAAAGAGTTTGGACAGACTACTCAAAAGACTAATGGGACGATAACTTGTTGGCGATGTTGGATCTTTTGAGGCTTCAAAATTGGTATGACTTTGCCCAGCTTCCAATTGGTGGGGAAGTAACCAAGTTGCAAACATTTATTGAAAATATTGGCTAGATGTTGAAAGAACTGATCACTCTGTTTTTTCAACACTAGATTAAAATGTTATCAAAGCCAGGAGCTTTCATATTTTTCATTTGTTTAACTGCAACTTTGACTTCCTCACCAGAAACATGGGAATCTGCAGGAAATTCAAAGGTAGAGTCATTGATTGTTGAAATACTATTGGCAACTGATGTTTCTTTACGGCTGGTCATGGAAGCGCCAAGATTATGTGAACTAACAAAATGAAGCCCAAGTGCATTTGCCTTTTCCTCGGATGTAATCAAAGGAGAATCCTCAACAATAAGAGGAGGAATAGGCTTTGGTTTGTTTTTAAGAACTTTTGAAAGTTTCCAAAATGGTTTTGAATAATTCCCAAGCTGGCTTACATGTTTTGAAAATTCTTGATTTCTGATATTGTCAAGTCGGTCTTGTATGATTTTGTTCAAATTGTTAACTGAAATCTTTTGTCATAGTCCCCAGTCCGTTGATATTGTCTCCTATAAACATTCCTAAGTCTAATCAAGTGTTTAGTATCTACGTCAATATCAGTTACCTTAAAATTAACAGGAACCTCCCGAACGTTGGCAGCCTCTGCTTGGTTGATAGCCTGCTGGATCACCTCCAGCGAACGATCAATATCAGCAGAAGTTTCCGGGTGTTGATCATAGTCGATGTTGCTGTCTACCACTTGCTGAAACTGCTGCCAGTCAACGTTGTGGTAATCTTTCCGGGTTGGTTGCCGCTGCGGAGTAACGGAAGCTCCAACCTCCACAACCACCGGATAGTGATCAGAACTCAACTCTTCAAACACCTCAGGATGAGCCACGTTCTCAGCCATATTGGTAATGAAGAAATCGATGATTGAGTGATTCCCAGACCGAGCCACCCTCGTTGGACGATCCGGACTCACAACGTTGTAGTATCCGTTTTGCAGATCGTTGTGCAGAATCACTCCGTTCCGATTCCTCCTGCTGTTGCCCCAAACTTCATGCTTCGCGTTGAGGTCACCAGCGATGATGTACTTTGCGCTCCGCCGTGTCAGCTTCTGGATATCGCCCTTCAGTTTTGCTGCTGAACCATCTCTGGCATTCACCTGACGTGGGCAGTATGCAGCAATGAAGAGTACTGGGCCAACCGAAGTGGGAATTTCCACTCCAACGGCCTCGATGATGTCCAGCTTAAAGTGTGGCAGCCGGCGTGGCTTGAGATCACGATGAACAGCGACAAGCACACCTCCTCCTCCAGAGGTGGTCCTGTCGAGCTGCGTCGCGATCTTGTAGTTTTGCAGATAAACTTTTTCACCGGGCTTCAGATGAGTTTCCGTGATGGCAGCTACGTCGATCTCCTTCTCGCGAAGAAAATCCACCAGCTCTAAGTTCTTCCTCCTAATGGAGCAAGCGTTCCAATTCAGCAGCTTGAGGGACCTACGATCCATACTGGATGACGAACGAGGTCAGCACTTCAATCTGCTGGGTCTTGGTTTTGCATCCACGCAGTGCAGCGGACATCTGTTTGAAAATATTGAGGAGTTCGGTTGAGGTGTAAAGATCATTACCATTTTCCTCAACTGCTGGTTCTTGGGTTGGTCTTGGCTCCTGGCTGAAGCCCGGTGGTGGCGGTCTCGGCTCCTGGCTGGAACCCGGCCGTGGATGATTCATCTCAGCTCTCTTCCTGGGATCCAACGGCAACGGTGCCAAGTTCGGGACCTGGCGTCGCGGTTGAAGAGGTGGAAAATTTTGCTCCACCAGGGCTGGAGGAGTTCTACGACGCTGAGGCTGATTCTTCGTCGATGCTTGCTGCCGAATTTTCACGAACTCAGCTCTCTTGGGGCACTTTCGGTCGGTTGACGAATGCTCACCGTTGCAGTTGAGGCACTTCACCAGCGAATCTTGGATGCACTGGGACGTGATGTGCGCATCGGTACCACATTTGGCGCAACGACGCTTCAGGTGGCAGTTCTTACCTCCGTGCCCGAAGCCCAGGCAGTTGAAGCATTGTGTGACGTCACGATGCACTGGTCGGTATCGCTCCCACGACACGATAATGTTGAAAACCGCTCGGATTGCCTTCAGCTCAGGAAGCGTCGTCGATCCCTTAGCCAAATGCAGCAGGTAGAGCTGGTCACGGTACTTGATGTCTTTGTTGCGTCGGCTCATTTTGTGCACGGCCAACACATCCAGTTTCAAAACTTTTAGCTCGGCAGCTAATTCCTCCACTGGCATGTCGTACAGACCTCTGACGACGATTTTGAACGGCTTATCCATGACGACATCATGGGTAAAGTACTCCGCCTCGTTTTCGGTCAAGTAATCCTTGACCAGTTGATAGTGCTGCCTGGATTGCACCAGCACCTTAAATCCGTCCTGACACAGACGAATGTTGCCTTGGACTTTCCCAGACTTGATGAGTTCAACCAGCCCCGCACGAAAGTCGATCGTTGCTGCTGATTGCCTCACATAAAAAGGAGGCAGTTTCTCCTTTCGCTGTTTCACTTCATTCTCCTTTGCTTCCGCTACCTGGTCCTCGTCAGGCAGTCCAGCAAACTTGTTGTTCTTCAAAAGCTGCTCCTCGTGCGATGAAGAGTTCTCCTCCTCCTCATCCATCGGTACAGTACCGTCGCTCTTTTTCGTCTTTTTGCTGTTCGATGTCACTTCCAAAAGCACCTTCCTTTTGGAAATTCCCGGTTTTTGGCCATCAGTTGAGGCCTCAACCTTCCTTTTGGAAATTCCCACTTTTTTGCCTGCTTGAGCCGCAGGTAGGGCAATATTGCCGGCGTTTTGCGCCGGGACGCGACGAGTCATGTTGATTCAGACAACCTTCACCAACGAATGCTCGGATAACAATGAAGTTTTTGTCTTCTTATTCCAAAATAGGCAAACTTATGGACACAATCCTTAAACAATCCGATTGTAAAAATAGTCAAACTTTGTTGTAAATAACTTTGTAAACAGTACTTTAGGGAATGAAAAAAACATCATATCGATAGTTCCCGTCATTGTGAAGATACTAAAATGTCTGTAACAAAAAACTTGGTGCATAAGCTTTGATTGATGTGCACCGTTAAATAAAATGCTCGGAAACTAAAATTTTTGGGCTGTGTCAAAATTTGTCGTCTCCACGTGTATTAAAAAAATGATGCAAAACGACTTTTTTGTACAAATTTAATTGATGGAACGATGGTTAAAATTACAAAGAATAAAAAATATGCTGTTTTTATATTAAAAATAAAACTGTTTTCAAAACCAAATGCTTGAATAAACTAAATCAGAATATTCCCGAACGAACATGAATCAGTTCTGGCAAATAGCAAAATATAATAAACCCCAGAATATTTGCAGTGTCAAGCTAGGGATTTTCGCCGCTCTTTATCAGTTATGAAATCGACTCACCAAGCCGCATCCGCTGGAAATCTCACGTTGCAATTATAATATCGTCATTATTTGCACAACGATAAAAGCCCGAACATGACGCGGTACGATTCGGCGCCACACGATTCGATATGTTATCTACATAGGCAACATATCAATACTAAGTGTTGTTCACGTCACGTAAATTTTTTGTAGGGCGTGTGTCAATAGTTTTGTAGAGACGCGTCAAATCTAGAGATAACATTAATCGATGTCTTCTTACAGAAGCTTGTCAGAGTTGTCATTTGATACACTTTGAAAGAGCATTTTATTGAAATTCACGTTATGCTACGTTGCATTAACCGCGTTAGACAGATTCTTCGATCGTATCCATGTACCACAGAATCAACGGGGGTTGAGGGGGATGCGTGGACTTACCGTGCTAAACGCTCCGAGTTAGTTGCAGATTTATATTGTTCTTTTTTATATTTTTACGCTTTTATTGGTATTTTTTTCGATTCGAGGAAGCTCCAAATTTGATTGAGTTGTTCTCTAATCACATTTTTACACGGAGTAGCCTTCATTATGGGTCGGTAAAACAGATCAAAAATGTCCATCAGCCTTGGTGCCTTGCACTCAACCATCTTCTGCTCGAAGCACTCCCGAACCTGGACCAGCTCCTCGCACTGCTTCGAACCGTAGTTGGACAGGCCAATCGCTTCGTCAAAATTGGAGATTTTTTCGGTGCACTTTTTAGCGTAATTTAAGTATTTATCCGAGCACTCGTTTAAGCTAGAATCGTCCGCTGTAAAAGATTGGCTAGAAAAGATGACTTCTCTCGAAAGAAGGCCTCTACTCACTAAAGAAGATCTGTCCGTTGTCCTTGCAGGCAAGGTTTATTCCTTCCGGCAGCCTATCGATCATGATGCCCAGTACATCGACTTCATTTGGAGCCAAGCATTTCCGAAGCTCTGCAGTCACCGGCTCTAAACAGCTGAGACAATTGTGCATCTGGGGGCAATACTTGGCGAAGAATTTTGCCCTGGTTGATTCGTCCAAGGTTTTCAGATCGCTAGACAAGCTCCTCACGTCGAGTTTGGACGTTATGCAAAATGGAGCAAAAATACTTTTGACAAGCAATTTTTCGTAGGTTTTGTTAGATCCAGTCTGCCTCCAGCAGCTGGGTTCGACCTTGTCTAAAAATGCCGACAACTCATCATAATCTTCCGTAGAGCTGTTTTCAATATTCCGGGTCGTCGTTGCTGAGAATGAAGAAGATTACCGCCAAAACCTATAATACAAACTAAGCTGATAACTTACCAGAAATGAAGCCAATCATCAAAATTAACAGCAGATTTCGGAGCGCCATGGTTGTCTCTCTTCGCGATGTTTAGATGAACTGTGGATGCTACCGGTCAATACAGCCGGTTTTTATTAAAATAACATGATAAGAATTCGAATTGAAGGATTTCGGTGCAAAGCAGAACATAAAGCCAAAAATGCACTGATTATAATTTTCTAAGGTTTTGCGAATCAAAACAATACCTTCTATGTTGCACACGGTTTTAATCGGTTATAATATCATCATTATTTTGCACAACAATACGAGTCCGAACATGACATGGTGTAATTCGGCACCAAACAAATTGATAAGTATATTGTCAGCATCGAGAGCATATCAATACTATATGTTGTTCACGTCATGAAGATTTTTGTATGGCGTGTGTCAATAGTTTTATCGAGTCACGTCAAATCTATATAGATAACATTAATCGATGTCTTCTTACAGAAGCTTGTCAGACTTGAAGTTTCATATTTTCAATAGTAATTGCATCAAAACTACATATTTATATGGATTAAATAACATTATATTCGTTTATTTCGAGTAAATTAATAATGTTTATAAGCACGTTTTGAACGTCATTTCAAACTGTAACTGATAAGATTATTACCATTCTGCTTTAGGCTCTCTGATGCACTTCAAATGGCATTGCTTTCGATCTCGGGAAGCTCGGTCAGTGTAATTAGCTATAAAAAATCAAAACTTTTAAACAACCTAAACCTGATTCAACCGTTCAATCTACTCACGTTTTTGCACGGACTCGCCTTCACCATGGGCCGGTAGAACAAGTCGAAAATTTCAATCAACTTGGGCGCTTTGCACTCGACCATCTGCTGCTCGAAGCACTCCCGAACCTGGGACAGCTCGTCGCACTGCTTCGGACCGTAGCTGGACAGGTTCATCGCGTCGGTCGTGTTGGAGATCTTGTCGGCGCACTTTTCAACGTAGCCAACAAATTTATCCGAACACTCGTTGAAGTCGGAATCGTCCACTGTGGAAGGTTAGGCCAATTAGAAGAATTTTTCTCGTGAAGGTTATTCAAAGAACTACACTCACTGAAGAAGATCTGTCCGTTGTCCTTGCAGGCAAGGTTGAGTCCTTCCGGCAGCATATTTACGATTACGTCCAGCACTTCGACTTCTTCGGGATCCAGGCATTTTCGAAGCTCTGCCGTCACCGGCTCAAGACAACTCAGAGAATCGTGCAACTGGGGACAATACTTGGGAAAGAACTCCGTCCTGTTCGTTTCGTCCAAGTTGTCCAGATCTGTCGAAAAGCTCTCAATGTCCAATTTAGAAATGACACAAAGTGGAACCAGAGCAGCGTTAAGCACCATCATTTCGTAGGTTTCGTTAGATCCGGTCAGTTTCCGGCAGCTGGACTCGACCTCGCCTAGAAATTCCGCCAGCTCCCCGGATTCCTCCGAAGACTTGCTCTCATTGTTGTCAATAACCCTGGCCGTCGATACTGGGGGGGAGGGGAAAGAGGAAGACTTCTTCCATGACCTATAACACAACGTGAGCTGATAACTTACCAGAAATGAGGCCGCCGACCAGCGCAACTAACAGCATCTTTCGGAACGCCATGATTGTCTCTCGGTAGACGTTGATTCTTCGCGGGTTTAAGATGAACTGAGGATGCTACCGGTCAGTACGGAACGTTTTTGCTACAACTGATAAGGATTATGCACGAGAAATTTTAGAGTGGAATTAGAGTGATCTGTGTGGCGAATACTGAGAAAACGATATTTATTTAATAATGATACTTGTTTAGACATAGAAACTGGCAACACTGGCTGGGAAATGTCTAGTGTTTTGGTCGTTTTGGTTTGACCATCGAAAAAAACCTCTCAGTTCAGGTTATAACGCAGAACTGAAGGAAAGGCGTTCAAAATTAAGATTGTTTTTTTATTACCAAAAAAACCCACATTTAAGCACCGCAATGTTCAGAGTAACTGCGATAGCCTTGGCCATGATCGTTATTCATCTTTCAAAGGAAGCGCAAAGATCAAGTGCGTGCGTTTTTGCAACGAAAATTGGATGCTGATTAGACTTTCTTTTGGGAAGCTTTATGTCTGCACGAGATAGCAAGTTTCGCGAAGAGGACTAGAACGCAGTAAACGTAAACAATGTAAGTTAATGAATATTTACTTTTCACATTGGAATCACGAGACTGATGATTTGTGGAAGATCCGCTTTCTCGCTTTTTGAAAAACTTTTAAAAATCTTCACAATTTGATGAAAATTGCCAAAAAGGAGTTCTTCTAAGTTCTACCAATTGACCCACAATTTTTAATTGATGATATCTTGGAAATCAGATTTTCAATGTTAAAAAGTGAAATCAGCGTGAAATTTTTTCAACTCTTAGAAAAAAATATTTCAGATTTTTAAATGATTTAAGTCTTTTTGAAATGAAATAAGTGATTTTATAAATTTGACAGTGGTTTTTTTTTCGAGGTGTTGAGGAAACTTTCACATTTCACATTTTAACGTTGAAAATCTGATCAATGTTTTCCAAGATATTATCGATTGAAAATTCAGGATTATTTGGTGGCAATTACAATAAACTTTTTTTTCGTAATTTCCACTCTTTGCACAGCTTAACAATCTTTTATAAAGCAAATTGTAGAAAATGTTCTATTAAAAAAATAGAAATACAGTTTTAACCAATTAAATATGTTAATTTATCCTCCAACAATAACTCAAAAACGGTGCACTTTATCAAAACTTTATAAAAGTACTTTTCGATTTGAAATTAAATTTTGCTTCGAAAAATGATCTTTTGATAATATTTATATGCATTTTCGATACTTTCCAAAAAAACTTTCAAAAGATCATAAGGCCATTGTAATTTATTTTTCAAATTTTGTTCCCCAACCTCCCTCCAAATTTCCCAAAACATCATCAAAAATACTTCTACTTTCCAAATATTTAGAATAACGTCCACGAAAAATCGAAGGGGATAAAGTTTTCCAAAATTAAGTTTTTGTGATAACAACTTGTTCAAAAATGGGTTATTTTTTTAGAGAGTACTTAGAAAATCTGTAATATTGAATCAGAAACCGGTGAATTTTCAACAGGTTCAATTTTGTATTCAGCCTACCCAATTTTCAACCTTCCAAAATTCAACTTTTTTTCTGTGCAGCTATTTTGTTCTGAATAGTCCGAATTATAATCTACAACTTTGATGAAGACACCAAATCGACCAGAACATCTCTTCTCGAGATACAGATTTTTGGAAGTATTCATAGCTCTTTTTATGGACAGCCCCCATATTTGTATGGAAACTGGTATGAAAAAAAAATGCAAAATGGCTTATTTGGTCATAAAGAATCGATGGACAGAGTTTCATGCAAATAAAAAGAAAAATTAACCAGTTTTGGAGTGTGGAAGGCCCCAACCACATAGGAGGATTAAGTTTGTTTTAGAATTGTGATAAGGTCGATAAAGACAATTAGGTTAACTTCAAAAATAACCACAATTGCAACACTGTGTTCAACGATGTCCAAACTCACCTCTTGAAAAACTCCACTCGAGTCGTTCCGGAAGCTTCGGCGAGATCCTGGGCATCGGCCATCAAGCGATCAACCTCCAAATTCAACGCGAAGCACAGTGGAACCATGTAGACCGTGGAAATGATCTCCTCGAAGGTATCGTTGGAACCGGTCCGGGCGAGACAGGCCCCTTCGAGATCCCCCACGAAGGGAACCGATATGTCGAGAGAATCGCCCAAGGAAAGCGAGGAGGAGGAGTTTTGGGTCTTTTCCGGAAGAACAGCCGCCTTGGATGCTAGTTTGGAATATTTTTTGATTATTTTGAAATTTTTTTTTCAAATTTTTAAACAATTACCAGATACAACTGCTACAAACAAGAATACCACATATTTCATCTTCGATGTTTTCGCGTCTCGTGGCTTCAATAAACTGACCAAGATTTGAGGAAGTAACTCAAACCTTAGAGCAGACGCTGATAAGAATTAGTTTATTTTGGTAATTTATTGTTGAAATTTGTCCTTGCCAATACTTTCAAAATCAAAGAACGCACAGTTGCAATTTTTATTCTCATTTGTGTTGGCCTTCCAATATGAAATAATCAGTCATGTAATGATCGAATATTGAGTTTTGCCCAACTTTAAGCATGCTTTTCTGCAATTTTTGCTAGGTTTTTGGTGAGTATAGCTGGTTTTTCGACTATTCCAAGTGTTTTTTAATTATCTTTTTTTTTTATTTCCATTGCTAGGCTGTTTTTTAGTCATCCTTTTTGCTGGTTAAGATTATTTTTTCTTGCTTGGATTTTGGTTAGTCCAGCTAGTTTTTTTTTACTTTTTCAATCGATTTTTTATTTTATTTTTTCTGTAGGTGTATATGGCAAAAATTACTGAAATACAAAAGCATAAAAATACAGAAATAAAAAAAATGTTGCCGATAATAATACTTTTGTACATATTCAAATATGTTTTTATTTCATGCCACTTTCAGTTCTATAGAACGGGAATAACTGTACTGTGAGCACAATAATACTTAGGATATTAAATTTGAAGTTATATAACTGTATTTTCACACGAACTCGCCTCCATAATTGGCTTGTAGAAAAGATCGAGCAACTCTTTTGCTTCAGCAACTCCGCAGGAAATATACTTCTCGACTATACAGTTGTGCGTTTCGATGAATCCTCTGAAACAAATTTACTGAAACAACCTTTGTGGAAAACATATTTGTTTTAAATACCTGCACTCTACCTCCTCGTACTGGGATATCCGACGCCGTCGAGGCTTAAATACGCTGGACATTCCACGGCCACATTTGACTTCTGCTTTGGATTCCAAGCTGTCCAAGCACATTTGGGTTCGAGGATCCTTCAATTCTTGAAAGAATAGGATGCTGCATTTTCAAACGATAATTTCAACAACTAAGAGAACACTCACTAGCAAACACTTCCCCATGATTTAGACAGATCCAGGACACGGCTTTTGGCAGCGTTTCGGCCACAACTTCGTACAGCTTCATATCTTCCGGGTCCCGGCAACGGCGCAAATCCTCCATCATCGGACCGAAGCACTCCAGCGAGCTGTTGATCTGGGGACAGTACTTGTCGAAGAACTGAATCCGGCTGAAATCGTTCAGCTGGGCGTACTCCCGTTGCGTTTCCTGCAGGTCAAGATGCTTGGCGATGCAGCTGCGGAATTGAGCGACTCCGCTTGGTCTTATTGTGCTTTCGTTGGTTTTTGAGTGACATCCTTCCTGAAGAGCCGAAAGGTAATATCCGTGGAATATGGGAATTGCTGAACTCTCTGCAAATTTAAAAAAAGACAAGTAAAGATTTTTGGAAAGAAAAATAAATACTTGGAGTTGTCAGACCTCTACTACTGAGCACTGCGATTGCCACAATCATTGTGAAGGCTCCAGCCATGATCGTTGTTTGGTTTGAAATAGTGCAAAGATCACGCGCAGTACGTATTTCAATGTAAAACACTGCTGATTAGACCTGCTTCTTATGAGACTGCAGGAGTTGGTGTGACTATCATTAAAAAGGCAAAAACGTAAACAACATTCATTGATTAACATTTACTCTTCACATTGAAATTGTGCGATAAGAACGATGATTACTGGAAGAATAATTTAAAAATTTGCGATAAACTGAGTGAAGTAACAGAGGAAAACATAAATATTTATCTTTATTCAAGCTTAATGAACTGAAAAGGAAAAAGGAATGTCAAGACTTTTACAATTCAAACACTTTCGCTTGATACCCACATTGCTACACGCCGTCTGCTCCACGACGGATCTATACGGCAGGTCAAAAACCTTGATCAGCTCGCCGTTGCCACAGTTTGTTAACTTGTCGATCACGCACCGTCGGGATCGCTCCAGTACCCGACACTCGACCTCGGCAAACTCTCCCCGAGGTTTGGCGTTGGTTTCACTCACAAAGTTCCGCATGCACTGCTTCATGTAGGTGAAATAGTTCTCAAAACATTTCGTTGGGCTTTGGCTACTGTTTGCTGTTTGGAATTTGTGAAATTTGATCATTTTAATCTTGAAGATTATCGTAACAACCCGTCCTTACCAAACAGAATCTCGCCATGACCCTCGCAGAGCAAATCCACCACCTTAGGAAGCAAATACATCGGAAAGTCCGGCCATTCAACCCGTTGAGCTTCCGACGTCATACACAACCGACCTTTAGCCTCAACTGGTACCAAACACTCCTGAACGCCTTGTTTTACCACCGGACAATTTTTCGTAAAGTACTGCTCCCTGGTGGCATTACTAAGCCGGTTCCACCCATCAACCAGCTCTTCCAGGTCAAATTTGGACCCAAAACACGCGGGAGTATCAGCCACTGCCTCCATCATGTCGCCATAAGTGGCGTTTGAGCCACTATTGCTTTCACATGAATCCTCCAGTGTCTTGCGAAGACGTCGGACGGCTTCCAATTCTTGCAGAGATTCTCTTTCATCTGAGTCCTCCGTTGGAGCACTCAAGCAGCCTTGAAAATAAATTTGCTTGTGTCTGTTTGGTTATTTCGATTAGATCATACCTTTGGCGATTGCAACGATCACCGTGACTATCAGTAACAAATTCATTATTAATAAGATCTGTGTAGTTCAGATGCAAAACAGAAACTGATCAACTGCTCAATCGATGATAGAGATCAAATCGTATTGTGTATACTTATTCGTTCAATAATACAAATAAAGTATCACGTGATGATAAGTGTAAGTGAATTAATTACTAACGTCAGTGATTTTTCAATGCAAAAAAAAGTGCGAATCACTAGAATTTTTCGGTAATTTCAAAATTGTTTAAAAAATAAATAAATGCAATAACTTAATTATTTTAAAAAGATATTCTTGTCTACTGTTCTCTTCAAATATACAAGGTTTTGGTTTAATAGATTTCTCAGAGTTACTAAAATTGTGAATTATTTCAAAATAAAGCCATTTTTTTTTATTTGTTTTTATTTGAACTTGTTTGAAACTTGTTGGAGGGCTTCCCTATAACCAGAGAAGCAATTTTCTATCATTAGTTCGTCCTATTCTTCATGCAATTTAGGCAGCTGTCCATACAAATATGCTTTGTAAATATACGGCAATCTGTATCCTAGGAAGGGAAGTCATAAAAATTGGAAAATGTTTATTTTTTCAGACAAATTTAAATTGAAGGAAAAAGAAATTGTTTTTCAATAAGTCCAATTTTTTCTACTGACAATATCTCAGAAACTATTGATCCAATTTTGATTGTAAAAAATAGAAATATAAAAAATATTTGCAATCAAGTTTGGAAGATTTCATAGTTTTTTTTTTTTTTTTATAGAAAAATTGATGAATATTTCCAGAGATATCATCAGTTATAAATATTAGACTTATTGGAAAACACAAAAAATAGTTTTCTCAATTTCAATTAATTGCAATGCTCTGTCTCAGCATTTTTTCCAATTCTCAGAAAATAAAAATTGTGTAGAGAAATTTCTCTGCCATTTGAAAAATATATTTTTTTCTGAAATACCAATTCCAAAATATATGTTTTGCCGTTTTATGGTTCTCTCGCGCGTTGCATCAAAAATTAAGTTTTTTGTGGAAAAACCGCGTCTGGAAATCCTTTCAATGAAACTATTTATGGACATGTTATGTCAAATTTCCGATAAAATTATTTTCAAACCCAAGATTTTTGGCTAAAACAGCATTTTTTATGTCATACGAGCTTTTGATATATTAGGTTAGATTTTCCGAAATTTTTAATTACACAGAAAAAAATCAATTCCCATAATCGTGAATTAAGTTCATGAATTTGAGAACCACGAAGGAATTCATTCATGAGTATGGTGCATTTGCACTATAAACGTGAATATATTCCTCTGTGGTTCTTAAAATCATGAGCACAATTCACGATTTCGGGAATTGAATTTTTCATTCTTTTGCAAACTGGTTAGCTCAAATTGGTGAAAAATTGTGCAGGAAAACAAAATTATCCATTTCGTAAAATTGTGAAATTTATGAAAAAACTTGGATTGTTGTCTTTAAATTTACAAAAAGAGATTTATTTCTTTCAGTTTTAACTGTGTTTACTTCAATTTGAAGTTTTTTTTTCTATTTTCTTTTTTTTTAATAAATAAGTAAGCAAAGCTAATGTATTTTTGCAGAACAACTTTTTAGTGATAAAGTTTTTTTTTTAAATGCTTAAAAATCTAATTATTCATACTGAAAATAGATCACTGGAAATATTTTTAAAATATTGAAAAATATATCAAAAACTTCAAAAAATTGCAACGATCATTGAAAATTGAATGTTTTTTTTTAAGAATTTAACAGTTCTGCTCCAGGATGTTACATTTGCAATTCAGAGATTTGGAGAACCTTTCTACTGAGATCAATTCAAAAGCCTTTACAGGGAGGGTACTTGTTTCTAAGTTTAGATTTTGCTAGCTGAGTGCTCTTTTAGGGAAAATAAATATGTTTTTTTTTAATAAAAATATATATACACTGTACTAAACTAAAACGTGGCCAAAATTAACCAAAATTTTGGCATGTTGCACATTTTTGTAAAGCTTTTTCAAAACCCAATCCAATGAGATACATATCTCGACGAATTATTAGGCTTAGTCGCTAATATCTGCACTAAACTGCTATTTTTGACGATACCAATGCATTATCACATGCTGGTTCGCCCATCCGGCTAAAAAACCCAGAACTATTATACTTCACTCATATATTATACAGCAATTCCATTTGAAAATAGCCTAAACCGAAAAAAAGTTCTCCGATTGGGCTCAGAATTTTTCTGGGGGTTCCTTGGCCAAAATAATTAGACCCGTATTTTTTGCAGGGCCAAAAGGTGTGGAGTTACTTTTAAGCTGGTCCAATAAACCAATTTATCTTTTTTTCTTTTTCGGCGTTTAAGCTGCTTGGGATAACTCCGGAAACAAAACAGCCCAACATCGCAAATTAAAGAATTGGTTCCTTGAACCTCGAGTGTTTTGAACAAATTTCATGACCAAGAGCAAATGTCATGGATATAACGAAAAATCACTGTTACTACGGATTTCATGTATTTTTATATTGTTTGTTTTGTAACAGCTTCAATAATTTGCGATATTTTCATATAAATTATCCTGATTCTAATATTTTATTCGCTCACCCTTTACTTCTGATGAACATTTCAAGTAAAATAGTGAGCAAATATTCATATCTCCAACAGTATTTCGCAGCATCCCGCAATGAGTTCATCTCATCAGCATCCGTCAAAATTTTGCACGCTCGAATTCTCCGAACTCCCCTTTCAGCTCAGCCAAGTGGAAGCAATTCCGTTTCTCGAGGCGGTGGGCACAATGATAGGCCACAAAACAGGTACCCCCTCAATAAAAGCTGCCGCGATTGGTCCATTAACCGGCCGCATTGGTTGGGGGCCAAAACTTGTTCGGTCACGATGATTCACTACCTACCTGCTACCACGGCCAAAATGTGTCTCCACGGTAATTATGCAGGCGAGCCTTACGTGAGCAGATGAGTCCACTGAACCATTTCACCACTTCAGCATGCGAAAAAGGTGGCTCAAAGAATTGATTGGCATGTTGTCGAAGCCTTTCCTTAAGAGAGGTAGCCACGTGATTCTTGAGGGGAAGATGATGAAATATTACATCATGCACCTGGCGGTGCGTACGACGATTTCTAGTTGAATGAAAGTTTGTGAGGGTTTAGGGAATGATTTTTGACGAGTTAAAAACAAACACTTATCGCCGGTTTACTGACCTACAGAACAAAAGTTCACCACGTTATCGCAGTCGCATTTCGGACAATGTGTATACCGAGTCTGGTTTAGTCCCAATTTCGCTGGACCAGTCTTGGACGGTCATCCGTTAGCAATGAAGCTTGCAGCGCCCCTTTTGATACTAACCTTTTTGTCGCTTTGCGATCGAATCCGGGCCGACTCCAACGATGAGTCCCTGCTGGATCCGATGGAATTCTCGTACGTGAACCTTTGGAAGTACGCCGAGAGTGAGTGTGAGAAAAAGGGCATCAACGGATCGATCATCACGCGAACCTGGATCAACGTGCGAGCCTGCTTGAGGAATACGCTGGACGTGATCCAGTTCAACATGGACGCGATCCGACTGGACGCGGACAACCAGCGGACGATTTTGGCCAAGTCCGGTGACGGTCGTTGCGTGGGATCGTGGTATTGATTGTTATGCTTCCTCTTGTAGACACTGTCCAAACCTGAGAAAAGCTCCCAACTGCTTCGAACCGTTCATGGTGGCCGTTAAGGGTTGCGTTCCGGAGAAGAACTACGAGATCTTTGAGGCACTCCGAGGGTGGATCGAGAGCGTTTTGGGACATGTTTGCAAGGACGATGGAGCGCATATTGTGTACGATCGAGTTAAGCATGAGAAGTGTACCAACGAGCTGGGTGGATACATCTTCGAGTGTGCTGCGCTGAATATTATTAACAAGCAGTACGACGACCGGAAGGCACTGACGGAAGAAGATTGCGGGTATGTTGATCAAGCATCTTGATCCTCGTATGCTAATCTGAATACCTACCCCATGTTACAGTTCGGTGGTTCGAGCCAAGGATTGCCTCCTGAACAAACTATCCGAGTGTTCAGTATTCGCTGCTGCGACGCAATTGTTCTACGATAACTTTATCCGGATAACGTCGTGCATCGGTTCGGCTTGATGAAATAAAAGGTTCGAATCGACAATGTTTCATACATTTAGCAATCATCTGATACCTGGTAGAGGAAAGCTATTGGGTGGAAAGAGGGAAAGTAGGTATGTGAAAATGTAAACAACTTCTTGACGGACTCGAAGTGCACGAAAAGAGCTAGTTTCCCTTGTTTTGCTAGATTTTCAACTTGCAATCTATGGAATTTGTTTATTTACTTCAACGTCTGCGTGTTCTAGTGTGTATGTTTTGCGGTGAGTGAGAGAGTGGAGAATAAATATTATAATATACTTCCAACAGTGTGCTATATTTAGGGCGTTTCAGGCCCCTTCCCATATCTTTCTTCCTGCATATTTGCCTATAATTAGAGAATTCCCGTGCCGACTTTTGAATCGATGGTTGAATATACTTTTTAGAGAGTTACACACACATTTTACGTTTAAACATTCAAGAATTGCGACGACTAGAGTAAGTTCTGCTGCCAGGTGAGAAGAGAGATCCATCGGTTTGAGAGTGTCCTGTTTTAGTTTAAAATTACTTGTCCGATCCATTGCCGGCACCACCGGAACTCGGTGACGTACCCCGTCTTCGTATCATAATGGGAGATCGCTTGGGCGATTTGGCCAGAACCAGTCCGTTTTCACCCTCCGGTGACGATCCTCCGCCGGTTGCCGAGTTACGACGCGAAGCGGACAGTCGGACCATGGTGTCCAGATGACGGAATCTGCACAAGTTGATAATCAGAAAATGACTCTTAAAGATATTCTAGATCGACTTACCTCAATGGCATATCGTTCTTTGGCCCATCCTCGGAGTTGGCAAACAGGAAGGCCAACGGCCAGCTGATCCAAGAAGCTGATCCGGGAGTCCTGTAAAAACACATTGTCATTACCATTCACAATCGTATCCCACTTCTTCAAAACTCACTTTGGCGACTGCACGGTAACGACGGTTCCATCGGTCGACGGTGACGTCAGCTCGCCGGAAATCCTCAATGGCGTCTGCGCCTTGTTGATGGCCGGATTGTAAATCTTCGGATCGCTGACCATACGCACGAAGAACGATCGCTTCTGGGCGAGCGTGTGCGTTTTGCGCCGGTCCACGATCTCGGTCACCTCGTCGGCTTGGTCCTTCTCCAGGATCTCCGCCGCAAAGTCCGTTATGACGTCCCATGCGTAATCTGTGAAGTAGAGTTAGTTGAAGCCTCACGAAGAGATTATTAAGCTGACAACATACCAATATCCTCAACGGTGGCATTCTGAGCCGTTGCGCAGAACCGGATCACGTACCGCTCGTTGACCGATGCCGGTACCATGTGGATCTTGCCGGACGCGTTGATACAGCTCAGTAGCTTCTCGTTGATCCGGTCAGTGCCCTTGAGCCGGAAGCACACCAGTCCGAGCTTGACTTCGTTGCACACCTCGAAGCGACTATCCTTCAGCACAAGCCGCTCGAATCGCTTGGCCAGATCGATGTGGTGACGGATGTAGTTCTGCAGCCCGGTGATTCCGTAACTGCGCAGTACGAACCACAACTTGAGCGACCGGAATCGTCGGCTCAGCGGGACACCCCAATGACGGTAGTCGATGGCCGAGTCCGAATAACCGTGCTTGAGATACAAAGGGTCAACCTACCGGATATTCAGAACCTAGCATCATAGTTACGATATAACAACTCTCAAGCAAACATACCACTAGAGCTGACGTAAGCCGAATCCGGTCACGGACCCACAGCGTCGAGCAGTCAAAGTTGGTCAACAGCCACTTGTTGGGGTTGGTGTTGAACGAGTCGGCGTACTCGATGCCCTTCAGCAGATACTTGAGCTCTGGACATATGAACGAATTACCCGCGTAGGCCGCGTCCACGTGAAGCCAGACGCTGGGGAAGCGCTGTAGAGCTTCACCAATCTCGGCCAGATCGTCAAACGCACACGAACCGGTAGTTCCGAGCGTGGTTGACACGAAAAACGGTATCAAACCCTGCTGTTCATCCTCCTCCATGGCCTGGAAAGTCATCACGGTGATCTCGTTATTAAGTGTGAATAAGATCTCCAAAATTATCGAATGTATCAATGTGTATACAAGAAGGTGTCCGTTCGGACTCCCCCACTTTAGCAAAGTAGGTGTTTACTTTTTCTCATTTACAGTTATTCGATAATTTCGGTTGAACATCTGCTAATTTTTGCTCCGACAAATCCATCGGACCAGGTGCGCTGGGATCCCCCGAATAAAAAAAAACATCTGACCTCACCTTTCGCAACGTGTCCGCCCGGAGGGAGCACTTTTCGTCCGGCTCCAGGATGCGCAACTTGACGAAGCTAATCATGGCGGCCTTCTCGACGCAGCTGTGCGCCTCCTTCGAGCAGTAGGCCATAAGCTTGGACAGCAGGTGGCCCTCCTCGACGAACGGATGCTGCTGCTTGAGCACCTTGATGGCCTGGGCCCGGGCGGCCAGCATCGTCACCAGGACGCACTCGGACGCGGAAGTCTGTCGGAAAATTGCGCTAATTGCATTACTCTGCGGCCACCACCACCCTCAGCGATGATGATAATTAGAAGTCATAATCTACCTGAATTACGCCGCCTCCTTTGCTGCCCGGCTTTAGCGCCAGAAACTGATCCGGCAGGCCAATGGCTTTGCCTGCGCGGGTGGGACGAGAAAAACGTAGTAGATTTATTAACGTTAAAGTTTTTCCCGGGACTTTTCTTTCCAGCCGATGTGCGCCAGCTGGCCAGAGTTCTGCACATCGCGGTGGGTTGGGTGCGAGTAGTTTTTATTAGCAACCATGGTTATGACATTTTATTAAATTAAAAACCAATTTGCGGTTAGGTCAGTTAAATCGACGGTGTCCGCAAGTTGCTTGTTTTAATAAACATGAAAATAATGTTGAAAGATGGCCTTATACAATTATTCTATTTTGTTCAATTTCAAATAAGAGTGTTTGAGTAATGGCCGAAAACATCTTCCATTGTTTTAATTTGATCAAAAATAAAAAGAATCTCCTTCGAGCCGGATTTGAACCAGCGACCTATGGATTACTGTGATTCATCGAATCCAATCATTTCTACAGTCCACCGCTCTACCAACTGAGCTATCGAAGGTGTTGGTATCGTTGAGAGATAAAAAACAAACATGATTCACTGTTGGTTTATTTTTGCAAACCGACTTATCTTTTTTTTTGTCAAATATTGTTGAAAATCATAGATTTTTTTTAGAAAAAATGTAATAGCATTTTATTTCTGGTATTCCTGGTATTTCTAGTGAGTAGTAAAATAACTCCTTCGAGCCGGATTTGAACCAGCGACCTATGGATTACTGAATATCTGACTTCTTCTGCTTCTACAGTCCACCGCTCTACCAACTGAGCTATCGAAGGGTGCATGGTTCTTTGATCACGCGAATTTTCCAAAACCAATTTCAAGATATCACGTTCAGGCAGGTTTGATTAACTCGCCCAGTCGCTGAGTGCTGACAATTTATTTAATTCGTTACAAAATGTCAAAAGATCAATACACCTCCTTCGATAGCTCAGTTGGTAGAGCGGTGGACTGTAGAAATGATTGGATTCGATGAATCACAGTAATCCATAGGTCGCTGGTTCAAATCCGGCTCGAAGGAAAATCTTTTTTCCTCAAATTCATTTTTTTCTCCCCACCAAAAGACGTCAAATGACCACAGGGTGGCCACTCAAGTCGGGAAATCGGGAAAGTCGGGAAAAAGTCGGGAATTCGTCAAAATCCTCCAAAAATCGGGAAAAAGTCGGGAATTTATGATTTTATGTCAAAAAGTCGGGAATTCTGAGCTTTTTTAACTCTTGAATAAATTTTGTAATATTTTGTACAATTTTCAAATTGAATTCACTCATTTCTGCTTTAGTAACTTACTTTAAATTTAAGGTTCTTTTCACTATTTCAATTTATTTGAGTATATAAAAGCTGTTAAAGGCATTCAGAATCTTAATGAATATTGGAGTCTTTGACACAGATTTTCATAATATTTTTTATGAATCAAATGATCGCTTTAATTTTTGTTCATCAAACAAGAGGTAAAGTTGATGAAAAACTAATATAAAAATAGAGCGTAATGGCCAGCTTAGAATTATGATTCTATTCCATTTTGTCACATAATTGAATATTTGAAACAGGATTTGAACTTGAGTTTTTTTTGGGTAAATATTTGTAATTGTTTAACAAAATTCATTAAGTAATTTAAAATGTGTTTTTTCCAAATGTTGCCCTTGAACTTTTTTTTGTGAGCATGGGTAAATTATCTACCATAGATTAAGCTTGATTTTCAGTTTTCGAAAAACCTAAATATCGAATAAAATCCAAAATTGAAAAACTTTTTTACTTGTGGTTTGGTTGAGCGTTTTAGCAGAATGCATTACTGTGAATACAAAGAGACGAGTTGTTCCTTCAACAACTCGTCTCTTTGTATTCACAGCAACTTTTTTACGTTTTGGAAACATAAAGAAAATATTGAAATTGCAAAAAAAATAATCCAAGAAATTTTTAGTTATTGCAAAATTGTTTAAAAAAAATTGTTTCTTCAATTATTTTGCTTAAAATAAATGGGAAGCCATAAAGTCATATCAAACTTAATTTTCATTGAAAAAAAACAGTTAAATACTAACCACTAGATAAATTAAAATTGATTAGAAAATTTAATATCAAAAATTACAAAATTAAAATAAAATTTTATGAATTTCTTGACATTTTTCTAAATCCTTTGAATGAATAATAACAGCAATTATGTTTCAATCATTCTTTGATTTAAAATGATGAAGTTTTGAAAAAATGAAACGCTATTTTAAGTTCAGTTATCTTTAACTTTTTGACATTTTCAGTTAAAAAAGTATCTAAAACTATACGTTTGCCAATTTAAAAAATAACATGGAAGTTATAAGTATTGTTGAACTTTCGATTATTTTTTCAAAGACTTATTGTTTGTGTTTCTACTCTGAATCATAATAATGCAATTCCATTTTTGAAGTGTTTTTTTATTTATTGTTAAGTTTTTGTATTTACAAAAAATGCCTATATTTGGATTTAAAAAAAAAATCATTGTGATTTATTTTTCGCTGGTTATTGACTGTTCTTATAGAAAGTTTTTTGTTTGAAATCATTCTTTAGATAAGAAATGCTTATTATTTGAACATTCTGGAAAAGTCTGGAAAAAGTCGGGAATTTGAAAATGGAATTTGAGTGGTCACCCTGTGACCAGAAAAAATATATATATGTTAAGGTCGTTTACACCCACTCGGAACGTCAGGGGCAGACCCGTGGCCAAACACGCGCCGTGACGGATGGATAAATCATCTGGCCACTAGCAACACCCCTATTAATAACCAATAAATTATGTCGGACAGCGCGTTTTTTTTTTTTTTTGTCTTTTCCGAGGTGGGCGGTAAACCGCGTATTTTTAAATACACACAAAATTTTAGTGGATTTATTTTTGTAAGCGGAAATGACCAAACGCCTGCTGCGATGATGAATTGGAATACGCACAATAATTGTAGACAATTTCACTCTCGTTTAACTAGATTGTTTAGTGTTTAGCACGGAAAAAATCTAATCGATTTTTTAATGTTGTGTTATACTTGATGAAAAAATGGTAGAATTTTTGTTTTTACGAAAATTTATTTTGGTCAGCAAACAAAATGTTTTTCTTACTGTGCAACTCATCTTAGTCAAATTATTGTTAGACGTACGTTTCGGCTAAACAGTTTCCGAGTGTAACGTATATTTAAAAGAGGGAGAGGAAGCTTTGTTTATTCGTCATCACCAGCGTGAAACGCCAAACTTTGTGTGTGTGATTTTGAAATTATTTTGCAACCGCCACATTACGGTATTTGTGTGAACGTCAGAGATCAAGCAAACATTCTAGGAATTTTGAACTGCAAATGACTGTTTTGGTCATCGGCTGGGTCAATCGTGGACCAAATTGTTGAGTTGAAATCGTGATCGTACGTTCAACTTTTGACCAGTCAGTATTTCCACTTAAATAAATGTTGAATTTTCCTTTGAAATTTAGTCTTATTGAATAAAATCTACTTATTTTCAAAACTTTCATTTAACCTTATTGGTTCCTCTATATAAGTCACTTTTTGAAATATAATTGAGAATACTTTACGGAAACACATTTTTCAAACAATTTTTTGTCAAAAAAAATATTAAAGAATTATTTTGAACATATTTGCCACCATTATTTTTGATAATTTGTTTTTTTTTAGTGGAGTAAAATGCATTTTTTTAGTTCTAGTGTATGCCTCATTAAGGCTACCAACTGTACGGATTTTTTCCTTACCATACGGATTTTCGACCCTCTTCGCGGATTTTTAACAGGCCGAAATTTTTGTAGGGATTTTTCGTATAATACGGATTTGTACAGAATTTTAACAACTTTTTAAACATTGAATTTCTTTTTTTATTTGATCAAAGCTTTTGTTAACTAGACATTTTTTATTTTTATTTAACAGTGAGTTTGATTTAAAAAGGAAGTTTTCCGGATTTTCCCCAATACAAACATGATTATCAATAATTCTAGAGTTTAAAAAAAAGGTTCTATAAACTATTGTCTTTCATATGTTGGTCCTTTAAAAAAATCGAATTGTTCTTTTAGAAATTTCTTATTAAACATATTTATCCATTGAACGGCTTTCTAAAATTTGTGAAAACTTTTGAACATTTGAATTAACAAATTTAGAGTTTTTTTAAAGGTCCTTTAAACTGTTGTGTTTCACATGTTATAGGACCTTTTCATAAAAAAAAAACTTGGAAATGTGTTTGCGAAAACACTGAGAACGATATTATTCGTAAAAGCAAACTTGACACTTCGTGAACTTTTAAACGTTTAACAAAAAAAAATGAAGTACGTACTGTTTTGATTCAAATCACGGTTTATTTATTATTTAAACGTGCAAATCATAAGCGCTCAGTAAGCTGTAAAAACGACACAGTTTTAAATGTTCAAATCTCAAATTTAATTTAATTTATATAAATAATTCCTTGACAGTTTTTGTTATACCATGCTGTCATATCGGCAAAGTGTACGGATTTTTGCTAAGCAAGAGTTGGTAGCCTTATAGTATGACCGACGAATTGATTTAACCAAGTTAAAATTGTATTGAACAAAATCGATTTTTTTCAAGATCAATTTTTGTTGTAAAATTTAACTTTGAGCTTAGTCTTTTTTCAATTAAAATAGTTACTTTCAACATTTAAAAACCGTTCTCTTTTTAGTAGATCAGTTTGTCTAATTCTTAATTTTTTTGTAAATAAAAGTAATTAAAAGAAGGCTTTTTAAGGAGTCCATCAATTTTGTTAAAAATATTGAATCATAAAATCTTTCCTCTGGGTACAAATTTGCGAGTATTTTCCACTATTGCAAAAAGCTACAGAAATGCCCAAATTGGAAAAGTGAGGCTGTAATATTGCTGAGATAAACCGATTTTAAGTACACTGGGGCAAATCGGGACAACAGTTTTAACCATGTACACGGAGAAAAAAGAGTTACCAAAATCGTGAACAAGCGTCCATGAAAATGGGAACCTTTTGAAAAACGTACCATAAAATTTGAACACTTTGTTCGTGGTTCTCATTTTCATGAACGCTTGTTCACGATTTTGGGAACTCGTTTTTCTCCGTGTAGGAGCACAATATTTTGATTTTTCTGGTTGGTTTCGGTTAGAACAGACTAAGACCAACAAAATGTTTACATCCATTTCCAAATTTAAAACCATAGTCCCGATTCACCCCAGATGACGGTATGGAATTTTGAAAAAAAAAACGTGGTTCAACCAAGGGAATGATGTAAAGAGAGGAATCACAAATCCGTATAAATAATTTCAAGATTTTTCAGGTGTAAACCAAAAACGCGATCAAAAATTAAAGTGGAAGAATAAGGCTTAACTGCTTATTAAATTGTCGGTGTACAGGACGCCGCACTGTTTAATCATTTTCTGACGTCCATCCAATTTTGCAGTCCAAACCCAGTCATTGAATTGGAAAAATAAAATTCTTTTTCAAATTTTCTTTTCTTGATTTGTGTGCACCTACGTCGAAGACCAAGATTGTTTACTTTTTGCTCTTTGGTCTGACAGTCTTGGTCTGACAGATTTGGTCTGACAGCTTTATCATGGATTTTGGTCTGGTCTAGGCGAGGGATAGGACACAGCACCTTCCTGGGTTCAACACGCTGCTTATCTCGATAATCTCTAGATGTAATGTTTAAACATTCTCAATAGCGATTTAAAATATTTTTTTTATTTTGCTTTTTTTATTTTTACAAATTTTGATTTTAGGATACGAAAAAGATCTAAATGCGGCTTTGTCATCAGGGTTACCAGGTTGTCAGAAAAATCTGGAAAGCCAGATTTTTCAAGTGTCAGCCAGAATAAAGATTTTGCTGATTTTTCATTTTATGGCTATTTTTGAACAACTTTTTGATTAAAATGAACGAATTAAATTGAAAATCGTAAAATTTAGAATGTGTTTTTATAGAAGAAAATGGTAATTCATTCAAATTCTTAAAACTTTTCAATTAATTTAGATATTCCTGCCCCCTCATTATTCAAAACTGTTAGATTTTCGTCTGCCAGATTTTTCAAGATTTTTTATCGATACTTTGCCAGCTTTTTAAAATTTTGAGCTGGTAACCTTGTTTGTCATCGACTCGGAGTTGTGTTGACCAATTTTCAACTATTTTAGGTCTATCCAGAACAGTCCAGACTTGTGTATCCGAAGTTCAGTTATCTGGACTGCCCATAATTGAAGATTCGGATATTATGCCAAACTAAGTATTCCGAGAAAAACGCGTTTTCTGTGTTCGTCACCAAATCTTCGTCACGGATTTTTCAAAAGAGAATGGGATATTAGCCGTTTGGTGTTTCGCATCGGCAGCCAAAACTAAACAATGTTTCAGTGAAATTCAAGTTTTGGAAGATGCGCTGGAACATCCTTTATCACCTGGAGCAAAAATCTCGATTTTGCCAAAAGCGGCTAATAGCCGTTTTTTTAATGATGGGCTGTGGAGCTCTCCTTAGAAAGTTGAAATATTAGAATCATGAAAATATTTTGTTTCCTGTTTAATTTTATTAGATACACAATACTAATTTTATTTCAAGTTTTTGTCCTTCCTTCATAACCTTCCCTAAAAAATTGAAATTTCATTGAAAAAACTTGCAGCATCGAGCCTTGAAAAAAAGACAGAGTGAAAGCTGGATTTACAAGCCCTTGAAACATTTTCCAATTTTTTTTATCTTTCTAGTGCTAGGCAGCTTTATGTTATCACATAAGCTGACCATCAATTGGTGAACTGGAAACATGGCTGAAAGAGAAAATAAAAACAACAATGGCCAGATTCTGGAACCCCACCTTTCACTATCAGCCGAACCGAAGCTGCTAAAAATACGATCACCTTGAAAGTCTCAGTGATCGAAATAAATAAAACAAAATGCGTTTTGGGTGATCAAACCACCACCGAGCAACATTATCTGTTCGGCAAGCAAAGGTGCACTTTCAAGCCCCCTTCGATAGCTCAGTTGGTAGAGCGGTGGACTGTAGAATTTGGAGGTCTCCCATAAACAATAGAGAGGCGCACACTTCTCCCTCAGTAATCCATAGGTCGCTGGTTCAAATCCGGCTCGAAGGAGATTTTTTTTCGTCCCTGCTGCTACTTACCCAACCAATCCAGCACGATCGTCTCCAGCTCGGTGCAGGCCGGGCTGGCCGCCCACGAGAACCCGATGCAGCCGATTCCGTCGCTCAGCATGTCGCCCAAAATGGACGGGAACGAGTTCCCCGAGGGAAAGTACGCGTGGAAGCGCGGATGCTGCCAGTGCGTCACGCCGGGCATGATTTTACTCTCGACGTCCTGCATGATTTTTTCCCACGGTTCCGGATTTTCCGGGGCCTCGCCGGGGAGCAGGTGCCTCAGGTAGCCCGGTTCCACGCTCGGCGTGACCCGCCGTTCCTCGAGCGTTTCCAGATAGTTGCAGATGTACTCGACCATCTCCGTGCCCCGACGGCGGAACTCTTTACTGTCCATGGCTTGCTGGGGTTTTTTTTGTTGCTAAATAAGGACCTGATGAGTGAACGTTGTCTGGATTTTGGATTGTGGACGTCGAAATCCACAACCGAATATGGGATGAACCGCGGCGTTACAAATGAGTCAGTTTGCCAGAATATGTGCTAGGTCTATTTACACGAGTATTTTATAAATAGAGACGATATAGGGAACGCTTTTAATGACTTTTCAGTCAATGTTCCAAGCCGGTGAAGAAAAAGTACAGACCACTTTTCCGGTGAAATTGCATACCGCCAGAGTAAATAAAAAGACAGAAAAGCGCGTATGGTACAGTAAACAAATGATCTTGAATCAGATAAGGTTAAAAAAATAGCTGAAATTTTACATCATCAATCACCTGAAAATTTTAAATATAGTAATCACAACCGACTATACAAAAACAATCGAGAAAGAAATATTCACAGTTCGCATAATTGCAGCACTACTGTATGCATATTGGAATGAATGAAGTTGTACTTTTTTGGCGCAGTCCTAACTCTGATTTCAGAAATTTCGCGTGGGGAAATCGTAGGCACGTGTTGCTTTCTCCTGACTCTTGACTGTGACTACTCTCGCATTTTTTTACCCTTATTGGCAAATCTGCAAAAGTGATTCATTTTAGCAGCGGCCATGGCTAATATCAAGGTACGGTATTTCGATCCCTTTATTTACAAATGACTTCAACGATGCAACGCCATTATTGGGGAATATTCGAGTTTGAATTTATTTGCTGGTAAACTGCAAAAATCAGACTTTTCTATTGTATCACTCGAAATGGTAATTGAAAAACAGAGTTCAGCTGAATTTAATTTGTTCAAGGCTTATCGTCGAAATGACGATTGCTTTTTTCCTGCACTCAGGCTACTTTTTGTGGAACTCGTGTTTCCCACAGGATTAGCCTTTCTTGATACCCTTCAAAGGCACGTCGCCACGTCAATGGGTAGAATTATTTCAAGTCTCAAGTTCTATTTGCGTAGGTACAGCAATTGCGTTAGGTTAGTTGAGCCGCCAAGTCGGAGGCTATCCGAATAAAAGACCGACTTTCACTTTTTAAGGCCTACGCGAGAACAGCTGCTCCGGACTTGGAACAAAATCGATAGTAATTCGTAACGGTTGTTTTTGACTCAAAGTAAGGTGCCAAACAAAAATAAACAGCAACCAAATAATTTAATAAATTGAAGTAATGTCTCAAAGACAATAGAACTGAAAGAAATTTAAAAAATATATTTTAAAAATCCATCAACAATAATATCAGGCAGTAGCTAAGAACGCCTCAAGGTTCTTAAATAAGGCGAAAAAATATTTCCTAAAACTCTGCAAATTACAGTCCTGACTCGATTATCCGAAGTTTGTCCGAAGTCCTAAAAAAAAATCACTTCGATAATCGAATTACGAATTTTGTTGTTGTTTTCTTATGGGTCGTTAAAACTCAAATTTTCTTTGGTTTGCCCAAAGAAGCCACTTTGCATCATCAGTTTGTCCATATCATTTTCCGTACAAATTTGGCAGCTATACCAAATGTATGTGAAAATTCAAAAATCTGCATCCTTCATTGATTTTTTCTATCGATTGTTTTCGGCAAAGTTGTAGGTAGGAATAAAAATTGCACCGGAAAATGGCATCAAAATGTTTTTTTTTTTTGATTTTTTAAAAATTACTTTTTGTCACTCATCAGTTTTATATGAAAGTTAAAGAAAAAAATAAATAAAAGTGCTTCGATTTGACTCAAAAAAATTCTGGGGGTTCCTTGGCCAAAATTCGTATTTTTTTGTTTGGCCGTTAGGGTGGCCTACGCCGTGTTAGGGTGATCCGAAAAAAAGGACATTTTCGTCAATTTTCACAAAAACCACTTTGTTCAAAAAAAATCATAACTTCGTTCCATTTCAACCGATTTTGGCTGTCTTGGTCGCAAATGAAAGATGATAAGTTTGACTTCCAAAAAAAAGTGGGGTTTATAAATCTAGCCTAACATTTGAAAAAGTCTTATGTAAACATCAAACGCCGTTTTGACGGTGTCTGGACCAAAGAGCCTATATTTGAATATATTTTTAACGGATTCCTCGGACAATTTTACTTAATATATCAAAAATTGGGCGAGGTTCATTAACAGGATTCAGAGGTATGATTTTTTTTAATAGAATCCGGGTTTTTCGGCGCGCCGCGCGCGGATACGAAAAATTGATGAAATCGACAAAAAATCAACTTTTTTCACTAAAACTGCGATAACTCGAAAATTTCAGCGATGACCTATACATGTTAGGGTACCAAAAGTTGCGTATTTCAATTTCCCGTTCTTGCGCGTGGCGCGTCGAAAAACCCGGATTTTATTTTAAAAAATGTTATGTAAAATTGTCTAAGGAATCCGCTAAAAATATATTCAAATATAACCTCTTTGGTCCAGACACCGTCAAAACGGCGTTTGATGTTTTCAGAAGACTTTTCAAATGTTAGGCTAGATTTTAGAAACTCGGCATTATTTTTTCTTAGAAGTCAAACTTATCATGTTTCATTTGCGCCCAAGACAGCTAAAATCGGTTAAAATGGAGCGAAGTTATGATTTTTTGAAAAAAGTGGTTTTTGTGAAAATCGACGAAAATTTCAATTTTTCAGACCAACCTAACACGGCGTAGGCCACCCTAACGGCCAAACAAAAAAGTACGGGTCTAATTATTTTGGTCAAAAAATTTTTTTAGCCAAATCAAAGCACTTTTTTTTCCTTTAACTTTCATATGGAACTGCTGCACTTAAATTGTTTTTAGGGCTTAGGGTACATACAATGAAACCTTTCCAGAAAATTCCACAATGGTCCAAAGTTCAAAAAACACATTTATTTTTTTATTATTTTGATTTTTGAGTGTTTTTGAAACCACCTCGATTCAGGGGTATTCATAAATACCAAAAAAGAAAAAAAAAATTTTGCACATTAGGCCTTCTTTTTTAAAGAAAAACTCAAATAGTTATGTTTTTTTCAAAGATTATTTTTCTAAAAATCTGGAAAGAGGTCAATGTTTTTATATTTCTTTTTTATGTGAAATCAAATTTGTAATCAAAATATAGCAATTTTAAGGTTTAAAAAAAATCAGCGTATTTTCAATTTTGTAAAATAGTTCCTTTTTTGAACTTTGAACCTATATTTTATATACTATATTACTATATTTTCTCATAGTCAATGCTAAAAAAATATGAATATTTCATAATTTTAATAGCTTTAAAAAAATATTTTAAATGTCTAAAATCAGACCAACATTCCTTAGCCTTTTCCAAAAAATATTCTTCCTTTTAAAAATAATATGCGTAATGACTTCTTTGGGTACCTATACAGAAGGTATCCAAAAGTTTCAGCCAGATTAAAAAATGCAACAAAAAATCGGATGGCCAAAAAAAATGTTTTTCCGGTTCCGCGGATAATCGAACTTTTGAACATCTAACTTCGGAAAAATCGACTCTGGACTGTGATTGAAAAGATTAATTTTAAAAACGAGTTACTGATAAATCATATTTAGGAAAAGCACATTTTAAGGTTTTAAAATTAAGACTTTCATTTGAAAAATGAGTGCAAAATGCTTAAATGGCAAAGATCGAAATGGTATAAGTTGGTTAAAACGACTTTTTCCTAAAGAGTCCTGATCATAACAGCCAACTTTGACAATAAAACACACCAAATCGTTCTGAAAATCTTTTTGCAATATGAAAATTTATGAATATTTTCATAGCACTTTTCAATGAATAGAAAAATATATAAAGACAATTTTAAGATGCAAATTAAGCAAAAATCTTAGTTTTCCTGTTGAGCGAAACAAAACAATTACAAAAAAATACTTTAGATCTGAATATGTATCATTCCGGCAAACTGAATCATTCAACCAATGTTGCTTCCTAAAACCACCTTCTCCGCACCTAATCCGCTCAGTTGGGTAATCCAGTAATCAGAAGGGATTTGGTTCCCCTCACAGCAGCACCACAATGTTCAAAAAGCTCCAAACAATTTCAACACAAGTCACTAGTCACTTTTCTATCACCAACTACTACAATTTCACAAAGTCCTTCCGCGATGCCTCAAATTCGACCGATCCGTTTGACTTCCGGTGAAGTACTGAATTTGGGCTCAGCGTGGAACCTTCTACTAAGCTAGTCGGTCGTTCTATGCCATCCTCCGGTTGAAGTCCTTTGACTGTGCAGCAACAGGCGTCATCATCATCAAGTCCTGCGCTATTCGCATAGAACGCATGTCGTCATCGTGGCGGCGGCGGTTCCGCGAGGGTGGGTGGCTCCAATGCCTTTTTTCCCGACCGTTTTGACATGCTCGACATTCCTGGGCGTTCTTCTATTCTCTTCTCTTTCTCTTTTTTTTTTTTGAGCGATTGAATCCGTTGTTTCGCACACACAAAAAAAGGATTCGAAATGAACTCAGTCCGAACGGGATAGGATATGGCTTTGGCTTTGGTATAAACATGCACCATCACCAGCAATCGGAATATGATTATGATGCGTATGCCTTGAATAGAGATGGATTCATATCCAATAAAAGAGCACGGGGCAACGGTTTGCCAAGTGCATGAGATGCAATTGATTTGCTTGGACTTTTTCCAAATCAGATATGGATTTTTTTAATTTCACCTGTCCTCAATGTTAAAATAATACTTTTTTGTGTTTAGGGACCATCCATAAACCACGTGGACACTTTTTTTGGACATCTGTTATCACCCCCTCGTGGACAATTGTTCATACATCAAAAAAAAACTTAAGGACCACTTAACTCAACTACTTTTTTGTGTATGCAGTGTGCAATGAACTGATAAATTATTTAAAAGTGTCAAGTATGATGATGCTCGTTAAATAATTTGAATAAAGAACAAACTGAACACTGAAATCATGACAGTTATTTTTTTTAATTTGAACTTCTTTTAAACAAGGACCTTTTTTTTATTTTAAAAGCAATGTTTTTTCCATATTCTTCCCAAAAGATAACCTGAAATTTACCTTTTCTGTTCTCTACTGAGATTAAAATCTCAATTAGTGACCTGATTTGGGGAAATATTTAGCATCCCAAGTATGTTGATTCAAAATTAAATATGTTACAGTTGAAATATTTGCACTCCAAAAAATCAAAAATATCACCAAAATTGATTAAACAGTTGCGCTGGCGACATCTGAATACAGCACACCTTTTTTTTCAAATGTTTTTTTTTCAACACAAATTTATTGGATATTATCCGTTTTTTTCGAAAAAATTACAACATTGTCAAACTTGACCATGACTTTTGAGCAATTCTGTAAGAACTCGGTAACTCGATTTTTTTTTGTATTTTAAAATCCGGCTGAAACATTTTTTGTGCCTTCGGTATGCCCAAGCCATTTTGCATCATTAGTTTGACCATATAATTTTCCATACAAATTTAACAGCTGTCCATACAAAAATGATTTATGAAAATTCTAAAATCTATATCTTTAGAAGGATTTTGTTTAACGATTTGGTGTCTTCGCAAAGTTGTAGTTAAGGATAAGGACTACACTGAAAAAAATGATAGACGGAAATTTTTTTGGTGATTTTTCATTTCACTTTTTGTCACTAAAACTTGGTTTGCAATTTATTTTTATTTTTTTATTTTCTGGTATGTTTTAGGGAACATCATATCGACTTTTCAGAAATTTCCAAAACGGACAAAAAATTAAAAAAATTAAGTATTGATCGCAAAAAACATTTTCAAATTTATTTTTTAAATGTAAAATCGAATTTGCAATCAAAAAGTACCGTAAAACGGGGTGACTTTGATAGCCGGGGTGACTTTGATAGGTTTGCGATTTTTCCGCAAAATGAAGAGTACAATTAAAATTCGTAAGGAATGGTTCAGAAACATACTGACCGTGGTAAAGAAGTGTTCAAAGTACCTCATGAAAAACTTTTCATAAATTTTTGAAAAGTTTATAAAGTTAGTTAACTATAGTTAAGAAAATGTGGATGAAAGTCATTATTTTAAACTTCTCAAAGTGTCATGATTTTCTCAATGAACATGATTTTTAATCGGAAAACGGAATGCATTTTCGGATTCTTTGGACAATTTTCCACTAGGAGAAGGTTAAATAAGTTTGTTAATAATAAATAATATGTGTTTTTGAAACACAATTAAAAAAAATCTCCAAATTTATAGGCAAATTCAGTTGAACAAATTTCATGTAAAATGTGAAAACTTGTGATTCGTGCTTCGAATTCAGTATAAAATGCAATATAAATCGATAATTTTATAAACAAAACTATTTTTAACAAATTTCAGGCAAAATTCCGACTTTTTAACAATTTTACCTAAAATTTATATGTATTTTGTTAAAAAGCTTATAAACTTAGTTAACTTTATATAAACATTGATTTTTTTCTTACAAACTATATCAGCTACTTTAGTGATGGTACATTTAACGTACAAATAAAGTTTGAACATCTTAAATATGATTTTAACAAGAAAAACTATGACTATCAAAGTCACCCCGGAATTAAAACCGAGAATTTTTAACGTAACTATTTTTCTAAACACTATTGAAATTTTTTTTTTTTTTCAAAATAGTGCATGGACTTTGTGTGGCCTACCCCAGTACATGTTTTAAAAATAATAATCTTGAGAAAAACCTTTCCTGTTGGAAAATATTCTAAAAACAAATTGAAATCCTATCAAAGTCACCCCGGTTTACGGTATTTTGATATGCAATGATTTATAAACAGGCAAATTGATGTTTCCTAAGTCTCACCAATATTTTCATTTTTTTTAATCAATACTAACATTTCAAAAGGGCGTATTGTTGATTGTTTGGCCCTTTTGAAATGTTAGTATAGATTTAAAAAAAATAAAATATTGTTTTCGAAAAGATAGGAAAATTTCACAAATGTTTCATATTTTCGATTGTTAATCGGACCATTAGTTGCTGAGATATCGACATTAGAAATTGATGGGTTGTTTGGGTGAAACTTAGAAAACATCAATTTTCCTGTTTCAATTTCGATTTTCGTGAAAAATCAATTTACAAAAATCAGTTTTTTTTTGTATTTTTTTTGTTTTTCATTTTTTGATATGATTAAGGTACAAAACCCGCAACTTTGCAGGCATACAGAAGCCTTGAAAAAATAAATTTAAAAAAAAACGGGTTCTGTTTTGAATCTATTTTTTCTGAATTGTTTGCATCTATACCTACAACTTTGCTTTGGATTCCTTCCAAAGTTATTTACGTATCATTTTTAACATTTTCGTTAGCGTAGCCTAAGTGATAAAGCAACAAAATTACAAACTACCCTTTATATAAATTCAAAATTATTGGTTTACTGTTTTGACTGCCTTTTCAAGTATAGAAAAAAAAACAAAGTTGAATTCATTACAATGTAAGTTTTCAAAGTGATGTCAACCCAGTTTCCCCATAGAACTTTTCTCAACACTCAAAAGTGCCAACAACTTAATCTTTTATCGATGAATTTTGCAGCGGCCAGCACAACTTGAGCAGTTTGTTGGCCATCGCAGCCAACTCCCACGCAAAACTATTTGGTGTTGGGAAATATTCTTGAATGAAATTCTTGTGCGTCTTTCGCATAACTATGGCACCTTCTTTTCGCATCCTCGTCAATCCAAAGAAGGAGGAGGGGACTCTTTTACTAGTGCCATTTGTTCCTTCTTTTTTTTTCTCTCAGTGCTCGAGCCAGTATCATACATGAACCTATAGCTGCCGCGTGGGTGGATGGTGGTAAATTAAATAACTGAGTGATGATTTCAATGACAATGGAAGAAAGAAGGAGGATGGTTTTGCCGTGTGAATTATACTCTGGGACTTTCCTTGCCACGGGGACGGAATTTCTGATCGATTTGCACAAAACCCCATGAATGGAATCGAACAAGATACGACTTTCGATGAAGCCCCTCTCTCCGAAATTGAATCGCGAGTAAAATGCGTCAGCAACAGGCGAGTTCGAGGGGACGATGCTAAGAAAGCTGATGTGATGAAATTCATGTTCATTAAAAAAAATTAAGGTAAGAAATCACCAAGTAAATTTGACGAAATTTAAATATTATTTCAAACCTAAAGGTGTAAAAATATCTAATAAAATAATTGTAATCGATTCTGTTGAATATCATCTTACGCAAGATTTTGCTCTTATTCATCACATCAAGAAGCCAATTAACTGAATGATTTATATTCCACAAACGTGCTACGAAAAGACGTCAACAGCAACAAATTCAGTTAGTGGTGCACATTAAAGAAAACATAATTTGAACGTGATCTGTCACATTTGCGAAGCCTCAACTGAATAAGAATGAATTTCAAATAGAATTTCAATTCACATGATTCTTTAGTTAAAAGAAAAAAAAATATTATCAAACATTCCCACCATCCAAGTTTTTTTTTTCACTCGCTCCAGAATCCCCAACTTTAGCCAATTATGTTGAACAATCACTTAACGCCATTCATTGGGAACTGACGCGTCGGTGGATCCCAACAATCTGTTGATTGCTGCTAACAGAGTGCAAAAGCAAAAGGACATTGAGAGAGTAAATGCAAAAGCAAAAAAAAAAGGAAAACGAAATCGACTGCGTTGGCTGATGATGGGAAGTTAATTGAGTTTATTGAAATATCATTCGCACCGTCACGGAAACGCACCACCCTTACCGGGCGATAAAGTTTGCAGTCAAGGGTCATTAGAGGAGCAAAAAGAATGTGTTGGAAAGAAATTACTAGGTTTATGATGCTAGAAAGTGTGGTGTTTGTCAAACACTTGTTTTAATTTCTAAATTTGACAAAATCGAATTCTTTTGTTTTACAATTTGGGATTTCTCTTTCAACAAAAAATTCAAAAGTATATTTTTGCAAATATCCACCAATTTTTAAGGTTAAGATATTTCCAAGGAACGGAAAAATAATTTGATCCCAGGATTATTTACATATTTATAGAATCCCACTGTTATAACTTTTTTTTCTTTTTTTTTTTCTTTGTGGATTTTCAAATTTTTTTTTTGTATATTTGTAAAACTCCCTTTATGAAAAATTCAATCAATATTATCCGAAATATAAGGGGGGCAAAACCTAGTTTTTCTTCAAAAAGCTTCGACATTTAAATGAAAATAGAAGTCTAATCAAATGAAAACAATCTGAAATGCACTTTTCTGCATGATAATTATATTTAACTTTTTTTAGCTGAATTATTTTTTTTAATTCCAATTTAGAGCACCACAAAACCTTTTTTGCAAAAAAAAAAAACTTTCGTGAATATTGAGATATTTTAGAAACTAATCATTGCAAAACAACTGGACTGGTGTATAAAGCATTTTAAAACACATTTTTAACTCAAATGTTGAAACCAGGGCTCGTAATTTGAATTTTTAAAGTGTTATTTCTTTTGCCCCGCAACTTTGCTCAGAATCAAAGGACATAAACTTCAAAAATATTTGCAACGGTCTGGAAAAAAACGAAAACATTTTTTTTTTGTTTATGATTCGAATCTGGGTGATGGGGATAGAGAGAATGCGTTACGTGATTTTCGAATGATCCCACTTTGTTTACATCTTCAAAGTAGGAGGCTGTTCAAGCTCAAGCATGACTTTTTTCTTACAGGTAAATGTGCTGTTTTATAATCAGTGTCAGTGGCTTTATTTTATCTTGTTTTGACTTTTTTGGTGGAAAATTGTGTATGTTTTCAAGTTTCGATCGGTTAGGAGAGGTTTTTCTATTTTTTACGGGTGACGAAGAACTGCGGCGAGAGTGTCATTCTGCGATGTCGCAGATTAATTTCCTGGCTGATTTTGGAATCCTGCAGCTTTTCCTGGTCCAGCGAAAAAAACATCGCTATTTCTAGCGAAGCTGATCCAACAAACAGAGAAGATTTTCACTAAACCAGTAGAATTTCAAACGGAATCAAACAATTAAGACAGCTTCTGGATGGAACGCATCGGCTCCATAAACAATTTCAATTCATAATTATAAAAATAACGATCTCGCCTTCAACTTTCTCAATATTCTTGACTTCAAGTCCAGGTCCTAATAAGCCACAAATTTTTTATTCCAAAAAACTTTTTTTAATGATCGATAACAATACTTTTGGCGAACAGTAAATTAGTCCCACTTTGACAGTTCAAAATTGAGGCCGTTTTGCGAACCACTATTCAGCACTCAGGGTAATACATCTTTTCAACCCTTTTTTCAACTTATTCACAAACTTCTTTTTACACAAATATTGATTAATACGCCCTGCGGTTGTCCTTATCTCGAGAAAAAAGGAATTCTTTGTGTCGCCACGACTTCAAACGAGATAAAGCTAGAATCCAGCAGTAGAGGGTAATGTAGTCATCGTCATCTTCGAGGACTACACAGCGCATAAACCAGACGACAATACTGGATAGTTCACATTCCATTGAAAATTCCATCTTTCCCTTGAGTCCCCCTCTCCTCCTCTGAAGAAATCCTCAAGTATCGATTCACCACGTGGTTTTCTCTATATCTCTAATTTCAGTTAAACTTCTCCAGTAGTCACTTGATGGCCACAGGATGATGCACTACAAGAAGGGCAAAAACGTCGAGGAGGAGCTGACGCGGGAGCAAATTCCGCTCGAGAATCTGCCCCAGTCGTTCCTGTGGATGCACGTGAAGGGCGGGTCGCGTATTTTCGGGCTGATCGACTATGCGAAAAAGGAGCTCGAGTTGGGCCAGTACCGGGCGATGGTGTGGAGCGGGACGGGCGGCGGAGTCGGGAAGACCATCAGCTGTGCGGAAATCATGAAGAAGGACTACGAGCTGCACCAGGTCACACGGATTTGCTACCGGAAGTAGGTTTATTCTTAATTTCTCTCTTTGGAAGTAATTTTAAAATTCATCAATCACGAATTCAACGGTCAATTTGAACGGTCAGAGACTCACCACGTCCGGTTTGAATTCACCACAGCTCATTTACATGAGTTTGACAGCTGCCTGAAACTGTATGCACGCACACTTTCATACATTTCGTGCTATTTCGTGTATTACGCACGTTCAGAACTAGATGGCGCTAATGATGAATTTTGATTAAAATGTTAAATGATTTACGTCTGTTTGTCTATGGTTCCAAATGTCCATTCTTTCTCAAAACTTGTCTCAAAAGTATATTACTGAATCTTTTTCAAATGATCGTAGAAAATTTAACAACGACGATTTTATTTAAAAAGTCTCAGTTCAAAACATATGATTCTAAGAATGGCCCTCAATTCCACAGAGTCGAAGAGTTCTGGGACCCCCAGCAGGAGGGCCTGGAGCCGATCGTGGCCACCCGGAACATCCCCAGCATCCACATTCTGCTGTCGCTGGAAGAAATCGACCCAAAGACGGCCGGTTATCAGCACTCTCGGACGCGGACCACGTTCTGGAGTGAAGGAGACCAGACGGAGGGCAAAAGTGGCCGGAAGAACTACTTCACCGGGCCCCAGCTCAAGAAGAAGCCAAATCGACACTATGAAAACGGTGGAAAAGATGGCGGGGGAACTGGTGCTAACGGAGGTGGTCCGGAAGGTGGTGCTGGTGGAAATGGTGGTGGGAACAAGAATAAAAAGAAGAACAAGGGAAAGGGTGGGAAACCGACCGAAGGTGGACAAACGGAAGTGAAGGAGAAGAAGGATTCCGGAGGGAAGGCAGAGAACAAGGCGAAGAAAGCTAAGAATAACGAAAATAAGCAAAAGGCACAAAGTTCCGGTTCTGGTGATGCGGCACCGGTTGGGAAGGAACCGGCACCGGGAACGTCTTCGGAATCGTGAGTAAATTCTGTTAAGCTGAATTAAAGTGAATGTTTAAAATAACTTTTCTTTATTGATTTTCCATGTGAAATTTCCATCGATCAAACTGTTTTAAAAAAGTCACAAGACTAAAATTCCATAACAGTACAAATTAAAAAAAAAGCAAATCAACCAAACTAAAAGAAATTACAAAATTAACAAAACGAGCGCAGTTTAAACATACAGTCCAGACTCGATTATCCGAAGTCTCGATTATCCGAAGATTTGTATGGGATTTCGAATAATCGAATAAAAAAAAAAATCGTATTTTTTTTATTTTCTTACTTTTAACATCAAATTTTAGAGTTTTTTTTTTTTTGAAAAGGTCCAATAAACTAAATTTCCAGTTTTTGCTTTTTGGGTGTTTTTGAAACCGCCTTAAGTCAGGGGTATTAAAAAACATCCAATAAGCAAACACTGAAAATTTGGTTTATTGAACCTTTAAAAAAAATCTCCAGAGTTCGAGTTTTGGTTGGATGCGTATTAAATTGAAAAATGCATATTTTTTTTCAATAAATGATCATTTTGGTCGTAATCTTGGATTTTAAAATTTTAAACCACTTTAGAGTAGTTAAGGAGTCATACAAAGGCTAAACAATAAAAAATAAGACAACAATTTTTTTGTGATTCGATTATCCGAACTTTCCGATTATTTAAAGTGAAATTTTACCAAGGCCTTCGGATAATCGAATCTGGACTGTAATTGACAAATTTGAATAAAGAATCACTAAAACTACGAAATTGGCAAAATTTATAAAATTGACAAATTAAAAAATAAATTATCAAAAATTGCTAACTGAGCTAAATTTACAAAACTTCAAAAAATTACGAAGTTTGAACAATTTACAAAATATACAAGATAAAAAAAATACAAAAAATAACTAAATTTGCATTATAAACTCAATTTACAAAACTAAAAAAAATAGTAAATTTACAAAAAATATAAAATTTCAACAAATTATTGCAAATTTTACAGAATTAAATAAAAATGACAAATTAAAAAAATATCAAAATTTGCACAATGAGCTGAATTTACAAAACAAAAAAAAATTGCTAAATTTAAAAAAATACAAAAAAATTTAAAAAAATACCGAATTTACAAAATTTACAATACAGTAGTTGTTCGGTAACTGGGCTGAGAACGTAGCCCAGTCACCGAATGTTGCTCGTTAACTGGGCTGAAAAAAAATAACGAGGGGACCACCGATGAATAATATTTTCCAGATGAATTATAAAAATAAAAGATACTCAAATTTATTTACAATTCTTAATTTTCATATTTCTTTAACTGTAACTTGAAATTCAACATAGTTTTGTTTTATTTATTGAATATGATTTTTGCATCCATTAACCCCTCGGTCATTTTGGTTTGTTTTGGTTTTTTGACGTTTATCTGCTTTTTGACTGGGCTACGGCCCAGTTATCGAGCGTCCAGTTAAAAAGCAGCCCAGTTAAACAACGCACAGTTACCGAACAACTACTGTATACAAATTTTACCAAATTTACCGAATTTTTAAAATTAACCGAATTCTCATTATTTACCAAATTTACCGAATTCACAAAATCTACCGAATTTAGAAAATTTACAAAATATACAAAATTATAAATAAACTTAAAAATTAAAATTGACAAAATGAATACAATTAAACTTTATAATAAACAAACAAACAAAATGCTCTAAACATTCATGTATTTCTATCGAGAACCCTATGTTGGCATATCATGTAAGCACAGAGTAAATCAGCTGCCCTAGTAGCAACCTGCGCTAACTAACATTCCCGTCCCTTAAAATCGAGATCTACAAACTGACATGGCGGGCGCCGTTGGTGGCCAATGACTGTTACCTATTCGCAACTGATCTAGCTTTATCAATCATGGTGTTTTATCTTTTCAGCGCATTCATACATGCTGTTGATAAGGGAAACACCACTAGATCGTCGAAGCATATAATCAGTAGTGCTGAAAGGATATTACGGTTCTGTTCAGCAACGGAGGGGCAACCATGGGTGATCTCTCATGCTCATGCGAGAACCCAATGTTGGCATATCAGTAATCTGACGTTCAATTACAGCTTAAAAAGCAAATTAGACTGAAATCAGGTATAAATAGCTCTATAGAAAGTGAACAAGCAAGTTTCTTTCAACATTGGGGATTTCTCAAAAATTACACCAAACAGCATTAGTTTTCGGTCATGATTCTCTATTTCTAGTTAAAAAAAACACTTTATCACAATTCCAGTGACCCTCTCCCTCCTTATCGCACGTACTTCTCAAAGTCCCGCAACCGCTCGCTGTAGCCGTCGATTTCGTTGATCAGACTCTTGGTCAGGTTCTCGGGCGTAACTTCCCGCCCCAGAAAGTTGGACACGAGCAGCCGGCTCGGAATTCCGCCGCCGTACGCCAAACACCCCCGGCGATACTTTTCACCCTGCGTCCTGCTCAGTGGATCGCGCTCAAAGTACGTCTGCCAGATCCAGGACGCGACGGCGCGTGAAATCAGGTACGAGTAATACTTCGCCCCGTAGCCGACTAGGTGCGAGAAGCGCAACTGCCAGGCGGTGTTTTCCACGTACGGGAGGCCGTAGAACTTTTCCTGCACGGTTCGTAGGGTTTCGGTGGTGTTTTTTTGGTGGTGATGGGTTGGATCTCCGTGGTAGACTTGATCCAGGGCGGAATAAAAGACTTGGAGTTGAGTTTCGCTGGATGAGAAGAGGTGTTTCGAGGCGCAGAGACGTTCGAGCATGTCTTCCGGCATGGGTTCCTGGGTTTGGAAGTGTTTGGCGAAGGTGCGCAGGACACGCGGGTCGCTCGCAAAGTATTCCATCAGCACGGAGGGCACTTCGGCGAAGTCGGTGCTGCAGCGCGTCCCGGTCACGTGTTGGTATTCGGTGCGGGCCAGCATCGAGTGCATTGCGTGACCCATTTCGTGAAAGAGGTTGTCAACCATTGAGGGTGTTAGTAACGTTGGTCCTGACCAGCGAGGTTGGGAGAGATTCAGCATGACGACTACGATCGGGTTTTGGTAGCTTCCATCGGGCATGACCTTTCCTCCTTGGATGGTAAAGTGACAATCCTGGTTGGGTTTGCCGGAGCGTTCAAACAGGTCACAGTAGATGTATCCAAGAAGTCCCTCAGACTCGTGCGTCACCGCTAGCTTGTAGATGTCGTGGGACCAACTCTCGCCTGGTTCCATCTCTGTGTTTTCCAACTGAATGCCGTACAAACTGGTCATGATATGGTTCAGCCCTTCCATGCACGCTCCCAAGCTAAAATACGGCGAAAATTCCGACGCCGAGGCCTGCAGGCACTGCTTCTTGAGACTCGACGTGAAGTACGGCGTGTCCCACGAGGCCAACGGAGCTTCAAATCCATTCTCCTGATTTTTCATTCGCTGCATCAGAGCGAAATCCTTTTCTGCCCGAGGTCTTAACTGGTCGTTCAACGTGTCCAGAAACTCGTTGACCATTTCCGGTGTTTCCACCGTACTCGCCTTTAACGCCCTGTGCGCGTACGTCTTAAACCCACAAGTCGTGGCAAGTTCATGCCTTGCCTGTAGCAACTCCGACAACAGTTGCTCCTGCTGTTGATCCGGAAACAGGAACAACCTGTAAGCCGCTTCTCGTGCCATATTATTCGCCGAATCTGCGTACAATCCGGACACCAGCACGTTATCACCATCTGTCGAGAAAAACGGCCTTATCGCTTCCGGCAGGACACTCTTCTTGATCGTCCGCGGGTGCACAGCTCCCGCCATAAACCGCTGACCCAGCTGCAAAATACAATCGTTCAAAAATACCACCCTCTTCCGATCCTTCTCCTTCAAGTGAATCCCACTCTGTTCGAAATCAAACAGAAACAGTTCCGCCACATGCCGATCCACGTCACTCGTCTCGACCAGGTCCGTCCCCTCGTCCACGACCTGCTTCAGCGCCCGGTACAGCGGCTTGTGCGTGTTCAACTTTTCCACAATTCCACTGATCGTGATGCACGCATTTTCCGCCGCGTGGCTGTAATTGGCTTGAGGATGCGCCAACCGGATGAATTCCGCCAAATCCGCCACCTTGCACAGCGTGTCCGAAAGCTCGTCGAAGATGGTGACCATCTTGCGCGTCCGCTCCGGCCCCGATGTGGCCTCCCGGATGAGGTCCTCCGTTTTGAAGATGGCCTTCTCCTTCAGCGCGTAAAAGCCCTCGAAACTTGTGAGCTCCGGGATGCTGAAGAGACCCTAGAATTTTAATTGAATTGTGATTATATAAAAAGCATCCAAACGAAATCAAGGACGCTCATTTCGCAAAAAAAGTAATATAACTGCCCCCGAATGGGGAACAACATTCGCTTGTGTAATCCAACGCAGCCGAAACGATAAGAAAAGAAATCGAACAGAAACAAATCCCTTACCACTTCATTTTTAGTGAAATTGATTCGCTTCTCGGGCCTCGAGTTGAAGGCTGTCGTCAGCGGGGACCAGGTGCTGACCAGCTGCCGTTGAATGCCGGTCAGCAGAGAACCGCTCCGTCGCCGGAATAGTGCCGCTCGGTTGAATCGAGACCACATTTTCACAGATTTCCGATACGAGATTTCACCACCAACAGCAGCTACTGCAGCAGCACAAGAACACGGTTACTCAAGACAAATCGATTTCCAAAACAAAACAGAGGAGCTCGGTTTGACAGTTCTTATTCTTAGCCGAGACACTTTTGGGGGGGAAGGGATGCCGAGTTGTCGATGCCCAGATTTTTGTTCGTACAGAACTTCTCTTCCCAGACGGAAACGGGGGGCGCCTGGCGGGCGTTTTGTCTTGGGCGCTACGCAAGACGTCTGGCAGATTTTCCCCCCGACTGGCCCAAGATTTTCGCCAGAATTCTGGCGAATATGCAACAAACCGGTCGTGCACGATTGAGGCGAACGAACCGTTTCAACCGATTTAATCGGTTATGCGTTTTGACAGATGGGTTTTGCCAGACACACGCCAGATTTTGCGCCAGATTTTCGCACGACTGCGGGCAATAGAGCAGCACAAATCTGGCAAAAATCGGACGTATTTCGTGGATTGATTTTCTTCTTTTTATACTGTTTTTCTTGCTGTTTTCTTTAATAAACAAGTTTCTACAAAATGAAATAAATTTAGATACTCTCAGCGTAACAATTAAAGTTTATTAATGTAAAAATATCACGTAAAAATAGGGTTAATGAATAAGCAGCTGACTTCAAATAGCGCACCGTCTTTGGCTTTGCTTTTTCCGGCGGATTCAGTAACCACAACCGAAAGTGGTCAACCGTCTCCGGCAAAGTCTCAAGTATGTCAATCCCGGCTGTGCGGACCGTCCTCCTTCTCGCCCTTCCGGCAGGTTCAGCAGCAGCCCGAGCGGTCGTCCGTCGCCATTGGACTCTCCAGCTATTCTAGAACTCGTCCAACGTCCTGGATGTTCCTCCTCCTCACCTCTTCCGGCAGGTTCAGCTTTTCGAGGGGGCCAAGGAGATAATCTTGGAATCGGATTTAGAATCTGTGCAAAAGGAACGGAAAGGAAACTTTTAGCTCAATAACTTTAAAATTACGCATCATACTCACAGGTTCTTGAACTTGGCCACGGTCCCGGCTGTGTTGACCGTCCTCCTATTCGCCTCTTCCGGCAGGTTCATCAGCAGCCCGAGGTGGTCGTCCTTCGCCGATGGACTCTCCAGCTGTTCTTGAACTCGTCCAACGTCCCGGATGTTCGGACCGTCGTCCTCCCCACCTCTTCCGGCAGGTTCAACAGCAGCCCGAGGTGGTCGTCCGTCTCCGATGGACTCTCCAGCTGTTCTTGAACTCGTCCAACGTCCCGGATGTTCGGACCGCCGTCCTCCCCACCTCTTCCGGCAGGTTCAGTTTTTCGAGGGGGCCAAGGAGTTGTTCTTGGAATCTGTGAAAAAGGAACGGAAAGGAAACTTTTAGCTCAATAACTTTGAAATTACGCATCATACTCACAGGTTCTTGAACTTGGCCACGGTCCCGGCTGTGTTGACCGTCCTCCTCCTCGCCTCTTCCGGCAGGTTCATCAGCAGCCCGAGGTGGTCGTCCGTCGCCGATGGACTCTCCAGCTGTTCTTGAACTCGTCCAACGTCCCGGATGTTCGGACCGCCGTCCTCCCCACCTCTTCCGGCAGGTTCAACAGCAGCTCGATGTGGTCGTCCGTCTCCGATGGACTCTCCAGCTGTTCTTGAACTCGTCCAACGTCCCGGATGTTCGGACCGTCGTCCTCCTCACCTCTTCCGGCAGGTTCAACAGCAGCCCGAGGTGGTCGTCCGTCGCCGATGGACTCTCCAGCTGTTCTTGAACTCGTCCAACGTCCCGGATGTTCGGACCGTCGTCCTCCCCACCTCTTCCGGCAGGTTCAACAGCAGCCCGAGGTGGTCGTCCGTCGCCGATGGACACTCCAGCTGTTCTTGAACTCGTCCAACGTCCCGGATGTTTGGACCGTCCTCCTCGCCTTTTCCGGCAGGTTCAGTTTTTCGAGGGGGCCAAGGAGATGTTCTTGGAATCTGTGAAAAAGGAACGGAAAGGAAACTTTTAGCTCAATAACTTTGAAATTACGCATCATACTCACAGGTTCTTGAACTTGGCCACGGTCCCGGCTGTGTTGACCGTCCTCCTATTCGCCTCTTCCGGCAGGTTCATCAGCAGCCCGAGGTGGTCGTCCGTCGCCGATGGACTCTCCAGCTGTTCTTGAACTCGTCCAACGTCCCGGATGTTCGGACTGTCGTCCTTCTCACCTCTTCCGGCAGGTTCAACAGCAGCCCGAGGTGGTCGTCCGTCTCCGATGGACTCTCCAGCTGTTCTTGAACTCGTCCAACGTCCCGGATGTTCGGACCGTCGTCCTCCTCACCTCTTCCGGCAGGTTCTACAGCAGCCCGAGGTGGTCGTCCGTCGCCGATGGACTCTCCAGCTGTTCTTGAACTCGTCCAACGTCACGGCTGTGTTGACCGTCCTCCTCTTCGCCTCTTCTGGCAGGTTCAACAGCAGCCCGAGGTGGTCGTCCGTCTCCGATGGACTCTCCAGCAGCTCTTGAACTCGTCCAACGTCCCGGCTGTGTCGACCGTCGTCCTCCTCACTTCTTCCGGCAGGTTCAACAGCAGCCCAAGGTGGTCGTCCGTCGCCAAAATTATAGACATTTTAAAATTTTTTAAAATTTTGGAAATTTAAAAAAAATTAAAATTTTTAGAAATTTCGATTTTTTTTGAATTTTTAAAAATTTTCGACATTTTAGAAATTTTAAAAATTTTAGAAATTTTAAAAATTTTAGACATTTTAGAAATTTTAGAAATTTTAAAAATTTTAGAAATTTTAAAAATTTTAGACATTTTAGATAATTTTGGAAATCATAGAAATTTTTGAAATTTCAAAAAAAATGAGATATTAGAAAATTAAGCAATTTTTGATTTTTTTTAAATTTTTAATTTTTTTGAAATTTTGAGTTTTTTTAATGTTAACAATTTTAGAATTTTTTAAAATCTTTGAAATTTTCAAATTTCAGAAATTTTTGAACTTTCAGATTTTTTTGAATTGTTAGCAATTAAAGAAATTTTAATTTTTTATTTTTTGGAAATTATAGAAATTTTAGAAAATTTAGAAATTTGAGCACCTTGAGAAATTTTAGAAATTTTAAACATTTTGGGAATTTTAGTAATCTTAGAAAATTTTGAAATTTTAGAAATTAAAAAAAATATTTTTGTTTGAAATTTTTAGAAATTTTAGCATTTTTTGTAATTTAAAAAAAAATTGAAATTTTTAAATTTTTTTAAATTTTTAATTTTTTAATGTTAATAATTTATGAAATTTTAGAAATTTTAAAATTTTTAGAAATTTTAGAAAATTAATTTTTTTAGAAATTTTAGAAATTATAGAAATTTTAGAAGTTTCCGAAATTTTAGAAATTTCCGAAATTTTAGAAATTTTATAAATTTTATGAATTTTATAAATTTTATAAATTTTATAAATTTCATAAATTTTATAAATTTTATAAATTTTATAAATTTTATAAATTTTATAAATTTTATAAATTTTATAAATTTTATAAATTTTATAAATTTTATAAATTTTATAAATTTCATAAATTTTATAAATTTTATAAATTTTATAAATTTTGGAAATTTTATAAATTTTATAAATTTTAGAAAATTTAGAAAATTTTAGAAATTTTAGAAATTCAAAAAAATATTTTTTTTTAATTTTTAGAAATTTTAGCAATTATAGCATTTTTTGAAATTTTAAAATTTTTTGAAATAATTAATTTTTTAATGTTAACAATTTATGAAATTTTTGAAATTTTGAAATTTTATCAATTTTTGAATTTTTAGAAATTTTAGAATTTCTAGTAATTTTAGAAATTTTAAACATTTTGGAAATTTTAGAAACTTTAAAATTTTTAGAAATTTTAGAAATTTAAGATTTTTTAGAAATTTTAGAAATTATAGAAATTATAGAAATTTTAGAAATCTTAGAAATTTTAGAAATTTTAGAAATTTTAGCAATTTAAGAAATTTTAGAAATTTTAGCAATTTAAGAAATTTTAGGAATTTTAGAAATTTTAGAAATTTTAGAAATTTTAGAAATTTTAGAAATTTTAGAAATTTTAGAAATCTTATAAATTTTATAAATTTTATAAATATTATAAATTTTATAAATTTTATAAATTTTATAAATTTTATAAATTTTATAAATTTTATAAATTTTATAAATTTTATAAATTTTATAAATTTTATAAATTTTATAAATTTTATAAATTTTATAAATTTTATAAATTTTATAAATTTTATAAATTTTATAAATTTGATAAATTTTATAAATTTTATAAATTTTATAAATTTTATAAATTTTATAAATTTTATAAATTTTATAAATTTTATAAATTTTGTAATTTTATAAATTTTATAAATTTTATAAATTCTATAAATTTTATAAATTTTGTAATTTTATAAATTTTATAAATTTTATAAATTCTATAAATTTTATAAATTTTATAAATTTAAGAAATTTTTATAAATTTATAAATTTTATAAATTTTATAAATTTAAGAAATTTTAAAATTTTTTAGATATTTTAAAATTTTTAGAAAATTTTGAAATTTCAGAAATTTTAGAAATTAAAAAAATAATATTTTTTTAAATTAAGAAATTTTAGCAATATAAGCAATTTTTAAAGTTTTTGAATTTTTTTGAAATTTTTAAATTTTTTGAAATTTATATTTTTTTTAATGTTAACAATTTCTAAAATTTTTCAAATCTTGAAAATTTTCAAATTTTAGAAATTTTTGAATTCAGAATTTTTTTTGAATTTCTTGTAATTTTAGAAATTTAGACATTTTAGAAATTTTAGAGACTTAAAATTTTTTAAAAATTTAAGAAACTTTAGAAATTTTAGAAATTGTATAAATTTTAAAAATACTAGAAATTTTATAAATTTTAGAAATTTTATAAAATTTCTAAAATTTATAAAATTTTATAAATTTTAGAAAATTTAGAAATATTAGAAATTTTAGAAATTTTAGAAATTTCAAAAATTTTAGAAATTTTAGAAATTTTAGAAATTTTAGAAATTTTAGAAATCTTAAAAATTTTAGAAATTTTCAAATTTTAGAAATTTTAGAAAATTTAGATTTTTTTTAGAAATCTAAAATTTTTTAAATTTTTTAAGAATTTAAAACTTTAATAATTTCTAAAATTTCAACAATTTCTAAAATTCAGAAATCAAACATTAAAAAAAATCAAAGATTTTAAAAAAATTAACAACGTCTAAAATTTGAAAAAAAATCAAAGTATCAAAAATTTCATAAAATTAAAAAGTATCATAGATTTTCGAAATTTTGAAAAATTTATCAAATTTCTAAAATTTCTAAAATTTTTAAAATTTATAAAAAATTTGAAATTTTTAACTTATTTCTAACATATCAAAAATCTAACATTTCTAGCATTCCTAAAATTTCTTAAAATTTTAAAATTTCTTAAAATTTTAAAATTTCTAAAATTTTAAAATTTCTTAAATTTTATAAAATTTAAAACTTCAATAATTTCTAAAATTTCAATAATTTATAATTTTCTAGAGATATCAAAAAAATTTAAAATGTCTAAAATTTAAAAAAAAATCGAAATATCAAAAATTTCATAAAATTGAAAAATATCATAGACTTAAAAATTTTAAAAATTTCAAAAATTTATCAAATTTCTAAGATTTCTCAAATTTTTAAAATTTATAAAAAATTTTACATTTCAAACCAATTTCTAACATATCAAAAATCTTTAAATTTCAAAGACTTTAAAAAAATTAATATTTTAAGATTAAAAATTTTCAAAAATTTCCAATTTTTTTAAAAATATTTTTTTTAAATTTTTAAAAATTAAAAATTTCTAACATTTCAAAAATTTAAACAATTATTTTTCAAAGTTTATGTCGCTCATCCCCCCTCTCCCCCTTTAATATTGGCTCAAAAATTCAAGGGGCAGAAACAATATCTTTTCAAAAAACTTCAAAATGTCAATGAAATTACACGTGCAATCAACTGACAACTATTTACAAAGTAGTTCCCTGCGTTAATAATCACTTTGAGCATATTAATTGAAACTCTTGAAACATATTTTTTTTAGAAAATTCCCAAAATTTCAAAAAATTAAAAAAAATCAAAAATTGAGCCAATATTGAATGGAGAGTGGGGGAATGGGCGACATAGACTTTGAATTTTTTTATTTTTTTTAAATATTTAATCTTAAAAATATTTAAAAAAAATAAAGTCTTCAAAATTTTTAAGATTTTTGATATGTTAGAAATGTAAATTTTTTTAGAAATTTTAAAAATTTGAGAAATGTTAGAAATTTTAAAATTTTTAAAAAAATTTGAATTTTTTAAAATAATTTGAATTTTTTAATTTGAAAATTTAAAAAAAATATATATTCTTAATTTTTTTAAAATTTAAGAGATTTTTGAAATTTAATAATTTTTGAATTATAGAAATGATTGAAATTTCAAAATTTTTAGAAATGTTAAAAATCTTAGAAATGTCAGAAATGCTAGAAATGTGTTTATTACCGCAGGGAAATGCTTTGTAAATAGTTTTCAGTTAATTGCACGTGTAAATTCATTGAAATTTTGAAGTTTTTTGAAAAATATTGATTTTGCCCCTTGAATTTTTGAGCCTATATTGAAGGTAGGCGACATAAACTTTGAAAATTTTTGGATTTTTTTTTTAATTGTTGAAATTTTTGGAAAGTTTTGAAATTTTTCTGAAGTTTTTTAAAATTTTTGGAAATGTTAAAAATGTTTGAAATTTTAGAAATTTTTGAGACTTTTGAAATTTTAGAAATTTTTAAAAACTTTAAAAATTTTTGAAATTTTTGAATTTTTAAAATTTTCAGAAGTTTTTATTTCTTTTAATGTTTACAATTTTGAATTTTAGAAACTATTGAAATTTTAGAAAAATATTGTTTTTGCCCCTAGAATTTTTGAGCCTATATTGGAGGTGGGCGACATAAACTTTGAATAATTTTAAAAAATTTTTAAGCTTTTGAAAATTTTGGAATGTTTTGGAAAGTTTTGAATTTTTTCTGAAGTTTTTTTTAAATTTTTTGGAAATTTAGAAAAAAAAAATGAAATGTTAAAATTATTTTTAAAAAATTCGAAAGCTTTGAAATTTCAGACTTTTTTTTATTGCAATCCATGCTTGTATGGTTGAAATGTCCCCCAAACGATCACCCCCAAAGGAACCGGCCATCCCGAGTTGTGGCCATTTTCCCGAGCCATTGGCCGAGCGACCAATTTGCATTTTCCGTATCATAATCCATGCCCGTATGGTTCTTCAAATGTCCCCCAAAGGAACCGGCCATGCCGGGTTGTGTCCATTTTCCTTAAGCGACCAATTTGCATTTTCCGTATCACAATTCATGCTCGTATGGTTCTTAAAATGTCCTCCAAAAGATCACTTCCAAGGGAACCGGCCATCCCGGGTTGTGGCCATTTTCCCCGAGCGGCCAATTAACATTTTTCGTATCACAATCCATGTTCGTATGATTCTTTAAAGGACCCCAAAACGATCACCCCCAAGGGAACCGGCCATGCCGGGTTGTGGCCACTTTTGGCGGAATTTCAACTTTTAAAGTGAATAAAAAAAAACTTACCTTTTTCCCCGCACGAGACCACCAAAATAATCGCGAGAGTTCACTCCTAGACACTTCACCACTTCACTAGAAACACATAAACGGACACTCCGAACATGGAACACGGACACGGCAACGGTAGCGGCACTCGGAACAAGCAACACAAAAAAACGCGGAACGAGCACGACGTGCACGCGGTTTTTCTCAAGCAGCTAAAATTTTGACAATGACCGATTTTGACAGATGCCAGAACGCATTAGTGTGTGTGAGGCGAATTTTCGCCGAAGAGAAAACCGCAAAAAACGGCAAAAACACACCCAGGTCCCAAACCAACCAAGGACACGAACCCAACATAAATAAATAGTGTCTTGAATTACCCCCGACAAACGTCCGCCGCCGCCAGACGCAAGATGTTCTGCCGTGTGGGAATTGTAGATGCAGCAGACTTCTCAATAATAATTGTAAAATCGAGCATAATAAATATTTAATAAATATCTGGAGTTTTTTTTTGAAAAGGTCCAATAAACCAAATTTTCAGTTTTCGCTTTTTAGGTGTTTTATAATACCCCTGACTCAAGGCGGTTTCAAAAACACCCAAAAAACAAAAACTGGAAATTTGGTTTATTGGACCTTTTAAAAAAAACTCCAGATATTATTGTGTTGTTTAGCTTTGCTGCAAAATTCTATACGGCTTAGGACCCGTAGGACTCTATATCTGAAGCAACATTTGAAGGGGGCGGTACGACATTGCTCTTACGGCCTTTCTTCCCATTTAAACGCGTGTAATCAAAGGCCGTAAGAGCAATGTCGTACCGCCCCCTTCAAATGTTGCTTCAGTTATAGAGTCCTAAGGGTCCTAAGCCGTATAGAATTTTGCAGCAAAGCCAAACGACACAATGTCATGTCGCCACTTACGAACAAGTAGCGTAAACCAATGATTTTTTGGAAAAAATGTGTTTTTACCTTCAAAATTAACATTTTTATAAAATTGATGTCCGATTCGGATAAAATGGTTTATTTCATTAATTTACACGGGAAACTCAATTTCTAGTGTTCCAACATGTTTTTTATGTACACGAAATTGGGTCCTAAAATTTAGCCTAAATTTGTGATATTATTGTTCAAAATGATACAACTTATTTCTCTGACCTAGTCTCAAACTAAAAATTTAATAAAAAAAATCCATTTTAAATTCTTTACGGTCGTTCAAAGGGTCATTATACTTTGAACGACCGTAAAGAATTTAAAATGGTTTTTTTTATTAAATTTTTAAAAATTAGCCTCACGGCCCTTCTTGACAGAAAAGGTCTTATTTGACAGCTCGTTCCAAGGGGACCATAGTTGATCCATCGAATAAATGTTGTCTTGTCAGTATTTTTTGCATTTCAATGAAAAAAGTGATCAGAAATGGCTTTTAATCATGTTTTTACCGTTGTACAAAAAAAATGTCATAGGACTTTAGTACCCAATTGACGGCCATTATTTTAGAAAAAATCGATTTTGTTAATCAACCCAGCAAAAAGGCATACGATTTTTGGCAAGTAACCTCACTAGTGGCGCCGCCTACATTTGAAGTTTCACGCTGCAAAACTAAAATGGTTAAACCGATTTCGGTAGATCGTGGTAGATTTTTCTTGTCAAAAAACCACATTGAACGCACAAAAAAGTGTGGCAGAAAAGTATCCATCGCGATCTACCGCAATCAATTTTTGACATTTCAACGCCAACGAATTGTTTCAAGAGCTGTGGATCTGATCTGACTTCTGATTTTGCACCAATATATGAGGCCAATATTTGAGTCCATATATGGTACCCAGCCAAGGCAAAAAAAATCAAACCATCCACATTAACGACCCCCGGGTCTTTTGTGGTCTCTATTGCAAGTTTCTGCTTGAACCTAAGAGTCCGAAGGCTTGAATGGGGAGAGCACCCAAACCTCTTTCTACTCCAAGGAACCTTCCACCCCAGTGTTTGAACTGACGACCTTCGGATTGCGAGTCCAACCACCGCCAGCGATTCCACCAGAGTAGGCTTGGTGTGGTGTGTTGTTTGTACTTATGGCATGGAGACGACTCCTACACCTGGAATGACTTAACGGCCTATCAACCAAGGCCGGGACCGACATTTTACTTCCTCATCCGATGGAAGGTTGCAGCAGATGGGAATCGAACCAAGAATCGTCCGCTTACAAAGCGGACAGCGTAACCATTCGGCCACGCACTGCCACGCCAGCCAAGGCGTACTACGCGAATATTATGTGTGTATGATATTGACGCTTCCAAAATTTTCATAATCATCATTTTCGCTGAAAATGTTACTTTTTTCGTTTCTCTTTGTTTCGTTGTTCGTGTCTGTTTTTTTTTTTTTTTATTTATTTAACTAACTGGCCTCCGTTTACATAGTTTGGCCAAGCTTCAATTTTTCAGAATAAAATTAATAACATTTTTATTTATATTTTTACTAGAATAACGTAGACCCACGTCAAACGGTCGGTTTCCTAAGTCGTCTCTTCGGAGTTGGCTTTTGCTGTACGATCTGTTGTTCTTCTTCTTGACCATTTCCATCGCGATGTTCGTTCCCAGTATCGGGTGTCGTTTTGTCGTCGTCGTCGATGCACGTTCTTTTTTGCTGTGGCGGTTTTTTATCTTCCTCCAACAATTGCCTTTTCGATTTGCCTTTCTTCAAAACAGTAGTGAATCCGTCATTGCCATTGTCCCCATTGTGTGGGGTAATGACTTGGGATTCAACTACTGGTGGATTGGCTGGGGGCAAAACAATCGGGGCAGCTGGAGTAGTTTTCGCGGGTTGATTTGCTGGTTTGGGTTGATTCTGCTTCGTTTTCTTCGCTGCTTCAGAGCAGCTCTTCGATACGTGGCGCTTCATCCCACAACGTCTACACGTGGCGATTTGCCCAGTATATGTGGCCAATGACGGCAGATTGCAGACAGTTACGTAGGATGGGACGGGTTTGGTAAGTTTCATTTTCAGCGCGCGTACACCATTGGGAACGCCGGTGAAAAAATTCTTCCAAACCTCGTCCCTAATTGTCAGCACTTCACCGTACTCACGCATAGCTTCTGCGATCTTGCTGTTCGGCAGGTCCAGCGGGAGATCGTCGATCCGAACGTCGATGGTGTTGTCATCGACGTAGACCGGGATTTTCGTTGATGCGTACTTCAGGTGGTTCTCCGTTGCTATCCTTGAGGCGGCGGTTGCGTCCGCCACACGCACACTAGGGTGGTCCAAATCTGGACTTTTTTGGGGCTACCTCCTGAAATCAAAGATTGGCCCATCACTAGGCTAAATTCCAAATTTGAGCTCATTCTGACCACGGGAACCCCTCCCTCCAATCGCTTAAAGTTTGTATGGGAAAAATCGTCAAAATGTATGGAGAAAAGCAACTGTTTTACTTTTTTACCTGTGGAAGGCGCCATAGTTATCCGATCCTTACCATTTCTCAAATGTAGAACCTTCATTATATTTATAACAACTTTCCCGAAGACACCATATTTTTAGGATTTTTTCCCGCGAAGTTATTAGCACCCAAAACTGACCATTTTTGCGCGGCAAGCTGTAAGGGGCTACCTAACAACGATGTTTATTTCCAATTCGTACACGCACGTGCTCTCTCTCAGGTTCAAACTCTCTCACGAGTTTGTTTGCCTGCCTGGCTGCCTGCCTGCTTACCAACAAGCGCGCGCTGTTTCTCTGCTTGGACTTTTGTCGTCGTCGTCGTTTTCGTTTGCTATCTGCTGCGCTGTGTTCCTGGCATGTTTATTATAATTTTCAAATAAAATAGCAGGTTTGTTTTGAGATATATTTAGCATATAAATTCTTAGGTTATGTCAAAATTGAAAAAAGTGCACTAAAAAAAATAATTTGAATAAAAAACTCAGGCCTTGGCTTAGCCTCGTTTAAAAAATTGAAGCAAATGAACAGGATTTGTTCGTTTTTCCAAGCATTACAAGCAGTTGTTCGTATATGCTCATTAGAGAGAATGATTCAATTATTTTTAAAAAATCTTCAGGTAATACAAATTTTGTTTTTTTTTTTACTCTAAATATCATCCGACCAACTGCTTGTCCATTCGAAGGCGATTTGATTACAGATTTCAAACTAGCTAGCTCAACAATCTCTATTTTTGAGGCTTTTCTTATAGACATCGTTGCACTTTTTGGATGTTTCGGAATCGTAAACTTCTAATAATCGTCAAAGGCAAAATATACCGCAATTTGTTGTTAGGATGTTTTTTTTTTATATTTTCGGCAGATTAAAATATTTTGTATGGAATGAAAAATAATCGTGATCATAGGGCTACGAAAAAACTTCAAATGTTTTCTTTTTAAGCTTGTTTGATAGTATAAAAAAGTGAAAAAAAACAGTTCCCAAAATCGATTAATTGTCTAAGTGTATTGTTCTTCATGAAATCTATACTTGACTAAGTTAAAAAAAAGTCTTATATTTTTTCTAGAAGAGTTAAAATCGCAGTCTTGAGTTTGGTATGATACCAAAACTAGAAATAAATTTCAATTACATAACATAACAGATGACAATTCATGGAGGAACAAATGTATCGAAATTTGTATTCTCTCACACACGCTCTGATAATATGATATCTATTGTTAATCACATATTACATTTAATTTTATATCTCGAAATAAATATCGAAATATATCTTGAAAATTATAATAAACATGCCAAGAACGCAGCGCAGCGGATTGCCGTTCAAGAGCCAAACGACATGCGACACCTAGTGTTGAGTAGCAGAACAGAACGAAGAATGTCGATTGAAATTTCCGCCCTTTGAGGTTATGTATGCGAATTCTGTTTTGTTAAATTCCAGCGTTCAAAACAACTTTTGAGCAAAAATTCGAGCTGATACTTTGTTAACTTTTGATGCTCTATCATTTTAAACCATATTATTTTTTCAAAATTATTTTATTTCAAATATTTTTTTTTATTGCGTTAATTTATAGAGGGCAAAGAGTTAACAATCGTACTACTTGAATTTTTTCTCAAAAGTTGCTCTATGAGCTGTAAATTCAATTTTAAGTTTGCATTCCTATGTAACCGAACAACAAAAATCTGAATCGTCATTCTTCGATGCTTTGCGCCATCTGTCGGAATTTTTGAGCTTTTGATCGCGAATAGCAAACGAAAACGACGACGACGACAAAAGTCCAAGCAGAGAAACAGCGCGCGCTTGTTGGTAAGCAAGCAGGCAGGCAAGCAAACTCGTGAGAGAGTTTGAACCTGAGAGAGAGCACGTGCGTGTACGAATTGGAAATAAACATCGTTGTTAGGTAGCCCCTTACAGCTGGCCGCGCAAAAATGGTCAGTTTTGGGCGCTAATAACTTCGCGGGAAAAAATCCTAAAAATATGGTGTCTTCGGGAAAGTTGTTATAAATATAATGAAGGTTCTACATTTGAGAAATGGCAAGGATCGGATAACTATGGCGCCTTCCACAGGTAAAAAAGTAAAACAGTTGCTTTTCTCCATACATTTTGACGATTTTTCCCATACAAACTTTAAGCGATTGGAGGGAGGGGTTCCCGTGGTCAGAATGAGCTCAAATTTGGAATTTAGCCTAGTGATGGGCCAATCTTTGATTTCAGGGGGTAGCCCCAAAAAAGTCCAGATTTGGACCACCCTAACGCACACGCACAGACATTTGTTCAGAATTTGATTCTGAGTCGATAGGTATACGTGAAGGTGGGTCGAATAAAGAAGCTCATTTTTCGAGTGATTTTATAGCCTTTCCTCATTGAGGTGAGGAAGGCAAAACACTTTCGTTATTACTGCAATTTGTGTGAGGTATGAAAAATCGTCGTGCATTTTTTTTTGGTGAGGTATGAAAAATCGTCCGATTTCATAAACCTTTGACCGGTACTGTAAATGCACAGACTTTCCCACAAACTCTACCCTGGCATCCTTGCACGATATGTCAAACTGTCAAGCATCAGACCTGGCAGCAGCTGTCAAAGCCAGGGAGGAAAAAGAATTTTCAATCATGAAGATGGCTGACGGTTCTACGATCCTCAGAAGAAACAGACCCGGAACCAAAGCTAAGGTGAGTACCGTTCGACCCCCGGAACCAGTTCCCGTGCAAGCCCAGGCTCCCCCGATTCCGCCGAGGTGCCACAAGTGATGGATTTCGCACGGACGGGGTGGAAATTTTCCAACTCTGGTTGCGTGTGTGAAAGTGGCGACGACGATGACAATCGATTCGGTTCCCCACCCCTCCGGGCTAGTTCATCTGTTTTGGGGGGGTGGAACTTGTTTGTTGTATTGATGGTTTTATCTGATTTTTGCAGGACTTTTCCAACTGGCCCGATGAACCGTTCGAGGAGATGGACAGCACGCTTGCGGTGCAGCAGTACATTCAGCAGATGATCAAGAAGGACCCCTCCGGCGTGGAGCAGATTCTGACGATGCCCGACGGGCAGGACGAGGGTGTCTGGAAATACGAACATCTCAGGTATTTGCGTTGATGCTTTGGAAAGGGGAGAACTGTTCTTGAATAGCTAAGAATTTGTTTTATTTTTTCAGACAATTCTGCATGGAATTGAACGGCCTGGCGGTCCGGCTGCAGACGCAGTGCTTTCCGGCCACCTGCACCCAGATGACCGCCACCGAGCAGTGGATCTTCCTGTGCGCCGCTCACAAGACGCCAAAGGAGTGTCCGGCCATCGATTACACGCGCCACACCCTGGACGGGGCCGCGTGCCTTCTCAATAGCAATAAATACTTTCCTAGCAGGTACCTTCTCAAATGATTTTTAAAGGTCGTAATATCTGCTACATCAATCCGCTTTTCTTCCAGGGTATCAATCAAGGAATCGTCGGTGTCGAAGCTGGGCTCGGTTTGCCGGCGCGTGTACCGGATCTTTTCGCACGCGTACTACCACCACCGGCGAATATTCAACGAGTTCGAGGAGGAGACGTACCTCTGTCTGCGCTTCACCCACTTTGTCACCAAATATTCGCTCATGTCCAAGGAGAACCTGATCGTGCCGATCCCCGAGTGCGAGCTGACCCCCGGCGAGAGTGAAGCTTAAGGCCCCCGGGTAAGATTTCACGACGCAAACGGACGTATTTGTTGCATTAACGACACCCTATCACAAACACACTCAAACCTCTTACTATTGGTCCTCCTCTGTTCCTTTCCACGGTGAGACAGCTGCTTTCTTTGGCGTGTTTTTGATCCTATTTTTAAAACCTTTCCTATATTTAAAAACAAATGACGAACGCAAAACGCAAAGTTGTAATCAAAGGTAAAAACCTCTCACTAGAAAGCACTCGAATAGAGAGAGAGACGCGAGTTGGACAGTTAATGGACAAACACATAATGGAAACAGCATTCAGCATATGAAAGAAAAATAAAATTAAAAACAAACGCGAAAGATGGTAAATCGCGTGTAAAATTTAAAATAAAAAAGTATTTAACGATTGAGCAAGTAATTATAAACTATACTTATACTGAATACAAGTAAAAACAAAACAGAAAGAGAGATTCGGAAGGCAAGCAACAATAACTATGGTTTAAGAATGCAATGAGACAGAAAAAGTAGAAAGAAAACAAACTCGTACGCTATAATCGTCCATCCGTCTTTGATCCTGTTTCACCTGTTGAGAGAACCCGGAACAAGCGCGCGAACCTTCGGCGCGCGCGAGTTACCTCTTCAGGGTTGTCTATTTTTTACACATTGAACAAAAAAACTGAACCATCTTCACACACATGACAAACTAAAAAAAAATGGGTAATGAAACTATGCAAGCATTACGGAAATTAAAGAGAGAAGAAAACAACAAAAAATCCATCGTTCATAGGGTGGCGCGCGTGGCGGGCAACCAAAACGTATAAAATATGTGTCAGTTTTTTTACGCTACTCGAAGTTAGAATATGTAACGAAACAAAACAGCATCAACAAAATTCACCCCACAAGCAAGAAGTAAAAGAAAAAATAGAGGTTCCACAAACAACTCACTCACACACACACACACTTCATAAACTAGCAAATGGTGTTTAGTGAAACAACAGAAGAAAAAAGAAAGTTGAAAATAACCCAACCAAAAAAAAAAACAAATAAAATAATTAAAACAAGTCGAAAGAGCATCTCAGCGCAGAAAAAAAAAGTGTTACAGTAATCACTTGAGAAATGTTTACACCTGAAAGGAAATGGAGATTATGTAATCTAGAAGTAAAATGGGGGAAAAATTCAAATAAAAAATCATTAGTAATATTATAATATAAATACGACGTGGTTGCTGATTTCAGTTTGTTTGGCAATAAATTTAAACTTATATCACAATCCTTTCATACACACTTTGCTTCTACTGAATCAGATTCTGTTTGAATGGTTGAAATAAATATCACTCTGAATTGACTAAGCCATCGCTATATTGAGATCAAAATGATAATTCCTAAATCTTATTCCGATTCTTTGAAATCGTTAAAAAAAATCGTAAGGTATTTAAAAAATCAGCATGACAAAAAACTTTAAAACAAATGAATTTGAATGCCCCAAATTTAAATTTTGTTTTTTTTTTTCAAACCTTAGTAAATTGTAAAAATAAAAGCCTAAAAAAACTAAACATAACATAATTTGGGATGAAAAACTTATTGGATACAAAATAAAATAATATTTCAATTCAGAAATTAAAGTTTACAATTCTTGAGCCAATGTCTAAGATCTGAAAATATTTTTCAATTACACATAAAATACATTTTAAATCACCCTTTGACCCAACTGTAAAGTGATTTGGAGTTTTATAAAATGAAAGTCTAGTCAAAACTTTTTTATTGACAGTCTATGCATTTTTTTATTTATTTTTTATTTTTTTTGGTCATTTAAAAATTATGATTTATCTATATTTTGCTACCGATAATGCGACATAAATATTTTGTTCAAAACTATGTCTCATTGCAACATTTTCGCAAGTTAATTGTGATTAAAAATAGTAATTTCGTAAAAAAATAATAAAACGTTTTTGAAAATTGGATATAAATTGTTCAAATTGGACTAAAGTAGAAAACTTTAATGATAAAAAAGGTAAATACCCATTGACCCATGACACCCATTTTATTCTTGGCTCAGCCTAAAACGCACTTAGAAACCTCCCAGAGAGAGAGAGAGAGAGAGAGAGAGAGAGAGAGAGAGAGAGAGAGAGAGAGAGAGAGAGAGAGATTTATCATCATAAGTTGCACTTTGTTTGAAAATCAGATCGTTTGGTACGGTATGTCCCCTGTAGATTCTGTGGAATGTGATCCGTTCTCCGAATCCTCTCTGCGGTAAACACAACGCAGTAGGGCTGGCCGCTTGAAATTTTGCAGAACATTTCGACGCCAACATTTCAAAAAGCATCTGTACAAACCGTGCGTTTTCAAAAAAAACGTATTTGAATGTTGAGCATCATTTTTCAATTCCCATTTTAATATAATAGTACACTCAAAAAACCTTTCACCACATAGTTGCATGAAATTTCCGGTAGCAGCCAATTTTTGGCCTCAAACATCATATCACATGAGTCATGCAACTATCACAATGCATTCACGTCAATCCTACTTGCTTCCAACGCAGCCTACACTAACACAACTAAATTTTACGTGAAATTCTTGCCTGAAAAATTGGAGGCGTGGCTTGCATGTCAGCTGATTTTGGTTTGCATGAAATTCATGCCACATTTACAAGCAAAGTGGTATGGAAAATATCCACATACCATTTCATGCAACATTGTGGTGAAAAGTGACGACGACGACCAGAGATGGAAAGCTGCATGATTTTCCTGTCTGAAATTTTTGAGCCAGCCTGCAAGTCTGAGGACAATCAGTCTGCTGGTGATTCTCAACAGCTGAACATGGTATCAGCTTTTCGTTTGTCTCGGTGGATTATCGACACCGGAAAAATCTGCGTTCTTTTTCCATTTCTGGGGTTAGATTTATGCGAGCAACTGTAAGTATTTTTCTCATCATTTTAGCCAATTTTTGAGATAATTTATTATGTTCTTATTGTCTAGGCCATGGAACCAGAAATTTCAGGGCAATCACATGAAGCCGGAGGTGAGCAAGGTTTAACATCGTCAAAGGAGCAAAACAGGCTGCGAAGAAGGCGCTGGCCGCGAACGGAAGAAGGAAAAGCAGCCAATCTGTCCCACAAGCCGCAAGTGGAGAGTCGGAAACGAAGACCAGTCGCGTGTGTGAAAAAAACTTGGTGATATTGGACAATTTAATGCAAAGAAAATATTATGTATATTGTGCCAAGAGTGTTTGATGTGTTGTGACGTAATTAACAATGTGTAATGTGTGTTAGTATCAGTGAAAATAGTCAAATTTTGAAAATAAAATGTGAAAATAACAAGCCCTTTTTGACATAGGACTATGTCTCTACTTACTATATTGGGGGGCCAGTTCAGAAATTCGATCCAAAGCGTCACATTTAAGCGTTAAAAAAGGGGACATTTTGAACGCTTATATCTTTTTTCCCTGTGAATCAATACGGACGGTTGGACCACCAATCGAAAGAGGAAGTCTTCAGCTATTGTTTAACTACATAGATAGTCTGACTAAACATAGTTAAAGCACTTAAAACATGCAATCAAAATGAGTAATTTTTCAGTACAAATCGGACAGATGACCAATCAGAGCGAGCGTATGCATTCGAGACCGCGCCCCTTTTGTGCCGTTCTCCGGCTGTGCCGCTATTTAAGCAGAAAATTTCGCAAAAGCAAGTCACTTTGGAACGAGCACTCGAACTGTGCACGTCGGGCAGGCGCGGAGCAGCAGCAGCAGCAGCGGCCAATAGAAGAAAAGGACCAGCAACCAGAAGGAAGAACCACCAGCAGCAGAAGGAGGAAATTCGAGCGAAGCGGACCGCGTTGAAGCCACTATGATGCGGCGGTTCTCATGAAAAATTTCGAATTGGTGGTGGAAAAAACCTGGAGTGGCCGGTACCCTCGAAGTAGGTTCCCCCGGGGCCTGGGGGAACTTTTACAGAACCATACGAGTTGTGGCAATATGGGTATCAAAACTCATGCTTTTTGATACTGAACATAATAATGGCCATTTCGACAGTAGTGGCCACAACCTGGAGTGGCCGGTGCCCTCAAAGAAGGTTCCCCCGGGGCTTGGGGGACATTTACAGAAACATACGAGTTGTGGCAATATGGGTATCAAAATTCATGCTTTTGATACTGAACATAATAATGGCCATTTCGACAGTAGTGGCCACAACCTGGAGTGGCCGGTACCCTCAAAGAAGTTTCCCCCGGGGCCTGGGGGGACATTTACAGAACCATACGAGTTGTGGCAATATGGGTATCAAAATTCATGATTTTTGATACTGAACATAATAATGGCCATTTCGACAGTAGTGGCCACAACCTGGAGTGGCCGGTGCCCTCAAAGATGGTTCCCTCGGGGCCCGGGGGGACATTTACAGAACCATACGAGTTGTGGCAATATGGGTATCAAAATTCATCCTTTTTGATACAGAACATAATAATGGCCATTTCGAAAGTAGTGGCCACAACCTGGAGTGGCCGGTGCCCTCAAAGAAGGTTCCCCCGGGGCTTGGGGGGGACATTTACAGAAACATACGAGTTGTGGCAATATGGGTATCAAAATTCATGGTTTTTGATACTGAACATAATAATGGCCATTTCGACAGTAGTGGCCACAACCTGGAGTGGCCGGTGCCCTCAAAGAAGGTTCCCTCGGGGCCCGGGGGGACATTTACAGAAACATACGAGTTGTGGCAATATTGGTATCAAAATTCATGCTTTTTGAAACAGAACATAATAATGGCCATTTCGACATTTCGACAGTAGTGGCCACAACCTGGAGTGGCCGGTGCCCTCAAAGAAGGTTCCCCCGGGGCCTGGGGGGACATTTACAGAACCATACGAGTTGTGGCAATATGGGTATCAAAATTCATGATTTTTGATACTGAACATAATAATGGCCATTTCGACAGTAGTGGCCACAACCTGGAGTGGCCGGTGCCCTCAAAGATGGTTCCCTCGGGGCCCGGGGGGACATTTACAGAACCATACGAGTTGTGGCAATATGGGTATCAAAATTCATCCTTTTTGATACAGAACATAATAATGGCCATTTCGAAAGTAGTGGCCACAACCTGGAGTGGCCGGTGCCCTCAAAGAAGGTTCACTCGAGGCCTGGGGGGACATTTACAGAACCATACGAGTTGTGGCAATATGGGTATCAAAATTCATGATTTTTTGATACTGAACATGATTATGGCCATTTCGACAGTGGTGGCCACAACCTGGAGTGGCTGCTGCCCTCAACGAAGGTTCCCCCGGGGCCTGGGAGGACATTTACAGAACGAGTTGTTGCAATATGGGTATCAAAATGCATGATTTTTGACACTGTTCATGAAAATTGACATTCCGAGAGTAGTGGCCACAACCTGGAGTGGCCGGTGATCTCAAAGCAGGTTCCCCCGGGGCCGCGAGGGTCTTTTACAGAACCATACGAGTTGTGGCAATATGGGTATCAAAATTCATGGTTTTTGATACTGAACATGAAAATTGACATTTCGACAGTAGTGGCCACAACCTGGAGTTGCTGGTGCCCTCATGGAAGGTTCACCTTGGGAGAACATTTATGACAATTTTGCCGACAAATCTATGAAACAAAATAAAATAATCTTATTCCAGATTTCACTAGCAATCCAACAACACATTCAAATTGTTTGGTCCTATGTCTTTCGGTTATGTCTCTGACATACCATCTTGAACTTTTTTTAATTCTTCATAAATCCCTGACAAAAAAAAAGAAAAAGAAACCCTCTCCCCAGCGCCCCGTACTTTCAAGTCCACTAGAAAATCATGAGATGGTATAACATTCCCAGAAGTTAGAACCTGCGTGAATTTGTTGCAACTTTGGCGTGAAATTCTTGTGATGTGGCATATGGTTGTATTGGTTCGCTTGGAAATTGATGGAGCTTAGCCACCTGAGTTTCACGTAGATTTGACATGAAAATACAGATGGAAAAAAATCACCTATATTTTCATGCAACACTGTGGTGAACAATATTTTGAGTGTAAAAAAAGATGTTATAATGATAACAAACGATGAAAAACGTTGTTTTTATTGATACTTCGACGGTAACATTTCAAAAGGCATCATGTACATTTTGACACTTTCTGGGTTATTGTATATTCTGAAAGTACTTCTAATAAGCTACCTCTCCACCAAAAATGAGCAAAAGTTACTTCAGTAAAGTCTGTTTAATCCGAGGTTTAATCATGTTTTTAAATAAAGTAACATAAACAAAATCTCTGCCATCAGCAGTCCCTGTTTATATAGCCCTGTCAACCTGTCAAACAAAAGGCTTCATAAACCTCGTGACAAAAAAAAGCAACATGAAAAAAGCGCCATGTACATTCGGCGAAGAAAACCGAATCATAACAAAGCGCCCCCCTCACTGACAGCAGGGTGATATCGACGTTGGTGATTTCAAAAGAAGTTATGTTTGTTTTTCTCAAATAAAATTACGGAAGTATTGTTTTATTGAATATGGATGATCAAGTATCAACAAAAGCAACGTTTTTCATCGTTCGTTATCATTAGAACATCTTATTTTGCTTTTTGGTAATTGAAAATGGATGCTCAACATTCAAATGCGTTTTTCTCAAAACGCATGGTTTGTACATGATGCTTTTTGAAATGTTGGCATCGACTTGATAATCCATTTTCAATAAAACATTATTTCCGTCCTTATATTCAAGAAAAACAAACATAACTTCTTTTGAAATCATCAACGTCTATATCACCCTGCTGTCATTGGAGGAAGCGCTTTGTTATGATTCGTTTTTCTTCGCCGAATGTACATGGCACTTTTTGCAAGTGGAGGGGATGTTTTGTTATGACTCGTTTTTTAGTCGGCAAGCGTACATGGCGCCTTTTTCATGATGCTTTTTTTTCGTCGCAAGGTTCATGTAGTCTTTTATTTGACATAACAGGGCTATATAAACAGGCACTGCAGATTTCAGAGATTTTGTTTATGTTACTTTATTTAAAATCATTATTAAACAGACTTTACTGAAGTAACTTTTGCTGATTTTTGGTGGAGAGGTAGCTTATTAGGAGTACTTTCAGAATATGCAATAACCCAGAAAGTGTCAAAATGTACATGATGCCTTTTGTAATGTTGCCGTCGAGTTGATCCATCGAAAATATGTTGTCTTGTCATCTTTTTTTTGCATTAAAATAAATAAAAGTGATCAGAAATGGTTTTTAAACATGTTTTCAATCGTTGTATATCAACATTTTCATAGGGCTTTAATATTTACCCTATTGCAGCGAAATTGTAACTTCAAATTGATTCTTCTAGATTTTACTCATTCTTGGAGTAAAACTACCGAGAGCCTCTACTGTAACTTTTAAACGCATCATTAATGGACGCTCCCTCATCGCGAAGAAAACATGTGCGGGCAGCTGTCAAAACAGTAAACAAGTTGTGCGGTCTCCGTCGTCTCGTTGCGGCGCTTTCGGTTATGTAAAAAAGTAAAAATTGCATTTTTCGCGTTGAAAAATGCTGAGCATTGGTGAACTAATTACCAAAGTGCAGTGCCTGCGACTGGCCCGCAATGTGGCCCCACTCGCAGCGCGATGGACCACCGTGTTGTCCTCGAGAACGACCACGAGCGAATCGACTGCCGTCGCCGCCTCCGCGGAACAGCAGAAGAAGGTCGTGAAAACGAGTAAAGCCATGAAGTCTTATCTGGAGCGGGCCAAGGCCCACGACGAGTTTATGCGCATCCAGAACACGGAGTTTAAGCTTGGCAAGCGCCACTTGGCCAACATGATGGGTGAAGATCCGGAAACGTTCTCCCAGGACGACATTGACCGGGCGATCCAGTATCTGTTTCCTTCTGGGTTGTACGACAAGCGGGCGCGCCCCATGATGAAGCCCCCAGAGGAGGTGATCCCGCAGCGGAAGGCGGCCGAGTTCGATGAGACGGGACGGCCGTTCCACAGCATGTTCTACACCAGCAGGCCAAACTACAGCAAGCTTTTGTATGACGTCGTTGAAAACATCAACAACCTGAACGGATTCGAGGACCGGATGATGAGGAAGCAGTTGAAGCCGGACGAGAGCCAAAAGCTGGAAGCGTCTGGGTCGGAATGGATTCACAAGGATGCGTTGGAGAAGATTCTCCTTGAGGACCTCACCGACACGGAGTACGACAACTTTGTCCTGGCGATGGAACGTTTGCTTCAGCATCCGTACTCGTACCGGGAACAGGAGTTTATCAACCGCTATCGGAAGCCCCTTCTGGCCAAAACCGATGCCGACCAGTTGCCGCAGCCTCAGTTTGACGCCGACGGACGTGCCTTCGTCACCGTGTACGAGTGTCTACGCAAGACGGCCCGAGCGGACGTGACCGTGACCGTACCCGGCACCGGCAAGATCACCATCAACGGCCAGGACATCACCTACTTCGAGGCAATTCAATCGCGCGAGCAGGTGCTCTTCCCGCTGGTCTTCGCCGACATGGTCAACAAGGTGGACATTGTGGCGAACGTCGAGGGGGGAGGTTTTGCCGGCCAGGCCGGTGCCATCCGCTGGGGCATCGCGATGGGACTGCGCAGCTTTGTGGACGCGGACACGATCGATCGGATGCGGATTGCGGGTCTGCTGCAGCGGGACTACCGTCGGCGGGAGCGCAAGAAGCCGGGCCAGGCCGGAGCCCGCCGGAAGTACACCTGGAAGAAGCGATAGAAAGTTGCGTTGGAAGGCATTTTGCTAGCGAGTAATGAAAATAAAGATTATAATTCCAAATTGTGCTGGCTTTTTGTTGTTTTTTTTTTTTTTTCGTGGAAAAACAGTTGAGGAAATCTATCAATTTGTTTCTAGGATTTCAGTTCGCATGGGAATGAGCTTCATTTGAATTTTGAATTCTAGGAATTTCTTAATTCCTACAATCTAAAGTGGCGATTATTGCACTCGATAGTAATTCCTCGACTCACGATCGAGATTTTTCAATAGTCATATTTAGATCTACCGTCGTCAAATCTTTATCTATCATCGACACGACTTAAGCCAATTGCCATTAAGAAACTCGATCGTGAATCCAGAAATTACGAACGAAATTTTAAAAAGCTGTTTGAAAAAAATAAATTTAAACATTTCCAATATTTTTAAAAAAAAACTTTAAAAGTTCAAGAGTTTTGATCAAAAAACCATAAATTTCGATTATTTCCCTTATTTTAAGCCATTCTTTTTTGTTAAATAAAGATATAAAACTTCTAAAAATCTAAATACAGTAAATTTGAAAAAAAAAATCGACAACTAAAAAAATATATTAAAACTAAAAAAAATTATTTAAAAATAATATGTTTAAATTTAATTTCCAAATTCTAAAGTCTCAGAGAGTGCATAATTGGCAAAGGGAGCGCGTAGTCGTAAAAAAATATTCGGAGTGAAAAGTGTTTTTTTTTTGTGTGTGCCTTTTGTTTCGCATTTTTTGTCGTGAATTGTGCGCTGTGAGAAGAAGATTACCCTCTGAAAATGCAGCGTCATCAGTGCATAATTGGCAAGGGAGCGCGTGGTCGTAAAAAAAATTCGGAGTGAAAAGTGTTTTTTTTTTGTGTGTGCCTTTTGTTTCGCATTTTTGTCGTGAATTGTGATATAGTTTTCGGTAAAAACGATCCGAGTTCGTTAGGTTTATCGCGTAACAAAATTATTTTGATTCATCAAGAACGTCGTGTGGTGCGCGAGTCTCTTTTTTTGTGTTGAAAAGACCTTCCCATAGCTCCGTAGCTCGGAGGGCTCGACGTCGGTTGTTTGTGTGTTAAGCCCTCTCCATAGCATCGTAGCTCGAGAGGCAACGAAAATCAATACCTTATCTAGCTAACAGAAAGAAGATCGGAAAGCACTTGATGATTGAGTTCGTCGCGTCTATTCCGTAACAAATTCATGAATTAAATGATTGTATAATTAAAAATCAGACTACGCTATCATTGCAGCATGGCGTTTAACACCTCATTTTATAAATAAATATTATTTGGTTTTATCTTTCCACAGCCGGCTGTCTAAGATTAAACCATTTCATTAAAAATTTAACAACAGTTAAACGGGAAATGTCTCATCCGCAGCAACCGATTGTTTGCCTTGAGAATAAAATATAATACCTTTCAACAAACACTATGATTTTGGGTCGCATCATCATCTTCTATGATGAATCCTGACCAAATTATCCTGTATTAAATTATGATTTTTTTTTTGCATTTTTTGATGTTCCAATTTTAAAGTTTTTGAATTTTTAAAATAATTTTTGAGATTTTTTATTTCTGAATATTAAAATTTAGAATAATAGATCGAGAAATTACAATCGAATGATATCAATCTACTATGTGGTAACAGTTCATAAAAACACTCAATTTTTAGTTTTTTGATGATTTTTGAAGACCTCAGTAATTTTTAATGAATTTATATCGCTTGCAAAAAAAATTGAGTTTTTCTTCCAATAAACAAAATTATGATTTTTGGGCATTCCTGAATAACCCTGACTCAAAGCGGTTTCTAAAACACCCAAAATCCACAAAAAAAAAACTCCTTTAAATTTAATGTCAATGTTGAACATGACGATTTTAGGCACCCCTGCCGTCCTCTTCAATTTGACAGCTGCAAGCAGCCAGACAGCAAATCGCATCGACGGTCGCGGCCATTCGGAAAAGGATTCGCGGTTCCAATCGCGTCGAATTTACCCCGTTATCGGAGCGCCGTATCGTTAAGCGCGCGTGTTATCGGTTCCGCTGGACGCAGCGTGGCCGAAAGTGGTATCGGTTCCCGGGGGAAGTGCTCGATTCGAGGTGAAAATCGCCTGCAAAGTGGTGTGAATTTTGGAATTTGGATTCTGGTCGACATTTCGGCCACGGCCAGTGGTGTTGGTGTGACGTGAAACATTTCACCGCGCGTGTCGTGAAACATTTCGCGCCTTCCTATTTTGACAGCTCCGCGAAAGCAACAACAATCACGCGAGGCAGGATTGTCATCAGCCTCGTCGTCCTCAGTTCGGAAGAGGAATAAATTTTTATTATTTTTTTTTTTTGTTCTTGTGGCTTCGGAGTTTCGGAAATTTGCCAGTTTCGGGACGCGGCTGGCACGCTTAATTCGGTCACAATTTCGAAACGCAAGCGAGACTCGTTGGGTGCCGGAGGTGGTGGTGGTGGAGGCGGAGGAACTGGAAGTCGGGACCTTCCCGGAAAGAGACTAAAACCAGGTGCAGGATCTAGCAGCTTGGAAGAGCACCAGCTGACGACGTCGGCGGCCATGAATCTGGCCGAGAACGACCGGAAGAGGGCCAACTTTTCCGCCCTCAGCAACACGAACGGAGCGGTGATCAAGATGACCACCAACACCGGAACCGGGAAGCCCGGGGACATTAAGAAGATTGTCATCAAAAACTTCAAAAGTAAGTACAGCTTTAACCCTCACTGCGACGCGGTGACGAAAACAGCGCTCAGAACATAAGACAAAACAAAAAAAAAAATTGCGATTTCTCGTCGAAAATAGCTTACCTTGAAGGTTTTTTTTTGCTGCTGCTGCCTTCTTTTCATATACGGATATGCTCCGAGGTGGACTTGTACACATAAAGTGTTTAATTCTGCTCCACTTGTCGTTGCCGCCGCCGCCGCCGCTGTTGGTGGTTTGTATGACCTCCCCCGCCTTATCCATGCTGTGCGAGTAGTCGATACGAAAACGATAGTAATTTGCAGACTTATTTGAATGGAAGTGCATGTTTTGCAACATAAAAAATGTGGTCATATGGGTAGCCTAGTAATATTAAAAAAAAAAAATACTAATATTAGATATGTGTAAATCAGAGCGAAAAACCATGGAGTTTGGAAAATTAACTAGATTTATGTGACAAAAAAAAAACCTTTAATAAAGAAGAATGTATGTATTCTGAATTATTTTCAAAGATTTTCAACGATAACTGAAACAGTGCCAAAATCCTGAAGCGATGTTTTCAGCATACATTTTGCGATTTTCCCCATATAAATTTCAACGATAAAAAGCGACCCTTAAACCTTAACCGATTTGGCTTAAAATTGACACAGCTACTTATTTTTTAATTTTCGATTTTTTTATATGGCTTAGCTGTCGTTCTACGCATATCTGTCCCATGTAATTTTTGGACGATTTTCACTTTTTAACATTTTCAAGTTTAGTTTGTCGTATACTTTAAGAAAAACACATAAATCTAGTACTTTGTACGGAAACTCGTTAAAAACAACACCAAGTCTGTTTGTCCCATCCCCCAACTCAGAAGTCGGTCGGAAAATTTCAATCGTGTTTTTCTTCGTTGCACTTTTTTGAACATGGGACAATTATGTGTAGAACGGCAATTAGGGGGCAAAAAATACATTTTCTGAGACGTCATGGTGCAAAATCTGGTTTAAAAGACAGGGATTTAAAAAAATCGTGTTTTTTTTGTGAAAAATCTGAAACCTGGACAATGCCCCCAACGAGAAATTTAAGAACACATAAATTTGAAATTATGAATATGAACGAAAAATCAAAAGTCGCTCTAGGCGGGGTTCGATCCCCCGTCCTTAGGATTGGTAAGCAAAAATGCTAACCACTAGGCCATGACGACTTGGTGAGCGTAGACTGGAATTAGGAATACTGTTACAGAGAGCGAGTTGTGGCGCTATAACTACGGCAAATAGTGTCCAGGGCATTCGTGGAAATACAGTGTCCCATCCCAGAGGTTCCCGGAGTACCAAACCTTCTTAGCATGGTGCTCCCACCGAATACAACCAAATCTCGGAGCGTATGGTGGTGTGTCCCCACGCTTCTTCCTCCCCTGTCGATTCAGAATTGTGTTGTTGTTCGAACACTCAGTGCTCAAACTCAACCCAATTACGAGTCATATCTGCGATACGGCTTTACGCAGTAGGCCTGGCCGCTTTAACGCTTGTGATGTTTCAATGTATTCCGATGCAATGGCGCACTACAAATGTTAATAAATGACAAGAAGAGTGCTAGGCGTCATCTAACCTAAGGCACTCTCCAGGATCCCTTCGAAAGATTGGCTGCGCTAGGGTCTGATTAGATTAGATTAGATTAGAAAAATCTGAAACCTGGACAAAAAAAATATGATCGAATTTGCTATCTAAAAATACTTAAATATTATTTTGATGGAGTGTACAATTTTCAAGTAATGGCTAATTTTAGGTATACATTTTCGATTTCTTTTCGATTTTTCCCCTTTATTAAATACTTCTTGCAGGCCAAGGGCGAATGATGCTGATGATACCTCTTCAGTTGACGCTCAGGCGAGGAACATCCTGGAAGCAGCGTCACTGACTACGTCTGTAGTCCTGTTAGATCATTCTTGATCAAGACAGTATAGCTCTGGTTCCTTGCAAGTGTCCTATTTTCTTACCTCCACGTTGGCTTGGTTTCGTCATCATGATGACAAAGTGTGACCTTGCTGGTGGCCTGTGGAAACGGCTCGTACAGTTTTGACCAGCGATGGTTAGAGTCGAGACGGCTGAAAGAAAGGGGCGCGACAATGTGGGAAAGGGAAGTAATTTGCGATTGTAGACGGTATTGTTTTGATTCGCAGTATGTTGAGTCAACTGCTGTGGATGTACCTGAAACATCGCACAACGGAGTTTCTCTTCTTTCTGTTTTTATCTACTATCTATCGTCCATTTGTTTTCGATTTTACTTCCTTGATTTTCTTATCTTAAAACGCGTTTCCACTCTATTTACTAATTGATGCTGCTGTAACAAACTGTCTGTTTTCTCTAAATTTGGCAGCGATGTCAATTTTGTTTATCTTTATTTATCCATTTGAATAATTTTTCATCTGCCCTATAAATTGCACTTAATACAATCTAAGCTTGTTTTTTACCTCTATTTAACTTTTTTATCTACTTCATAAATTACTATCTTTCTTTTACTATTGATTCTTCAAATAGTATATTTCTTTCACTGTCCATTGACAAGTGAGGTTCGAGCCCTTACTCAATTTATGGAATGGAAACACCGCGACAAAAGAAATAGCAACATATAAACACGACTCAACAATAGGGAAGATTTCAGGAAAAAACAATACACAGTAAATAACAATTAGTTTTTAAATTCAAACTAAAAATATAACAGTTTTTGCTTTAATGAAAGTTGATAGGCACACTTTAAATGGTTAGGCGCTTATACTTACATCAAACCTTACGTAATGTACCACCCCCGGCCGAGTTAAAAGGCGTAACCGGAAAAGAAGGTGTGCATTTGTTTGTAATTCAGTTCAGACTCGATTATCTAAAGCCTCGATTTTCCGAAGTTTCGATTATCCGAAGTTCCATTATCCGAAGGTTTGTTTGGCACTTTTGATAATCGAATGTCCATAAAATGTTTTTTTACATTAAACTTTAAATTATCACCCATTTTAGTCAAATTTAAATGGTTGATTACTTTTAAATTTGAAAAATCGAATCACGAAAGAAATATTATTGCTGTAGTCAAATTTTTGATGCTATGGGCAAAAAAAGAGCGAGCCGGTTCACTGCCATTTTACGCATAATTGTCCCATGCTCAAAAAAGTGCAACTGAGAAAAACGCGATTGAAATTTTTCGGCCGATTTCTGTGTTTCTACGCATAATTGTCCCGTGGGTTCCTATTCGCCCTATGTGTCCCTAATCGCCCCAGTTAGCAGTTTATCACCCTTGTTTATGATTCTCTGGCTATACAACAGGTAAACAAGACATAATGCTTAGTAAAACTATTGATTCCGTGTAAGAAAATACTTGGTGGGACAATTATGCGTAGAATTTTAACGATGGGACAAACAGACTTGTTGTTGTTTTTAATGAGTTTCCCAACAAAGTACCAGATTTTATGTGTTTTTCTTAAAGTATACGCCAAACTAAACTTAAAAATGTCATAAAGTCAAAATCGTCCAAAACTGACATGGGACAATTATGCGTAGAACGGCAGTTCACTAAAAAGAGCGAACGAACCATGGATCACACAAAAAGAACCGCGGTTCTTTTTTAAACTCCGGTCTTTTGAAAGAACCGTTCCAAGATAGAATGATTTTTCAACTTGTTATAAATATATTTACCGAATTTCGAACAAATTGTATCACAAAATTTGTTTTTAGAATTGAAAATGCAATTCTCAATTGAAAAATAATTGCTTATAAAAATTAATCCCAAAATAGCATTGCTGCCAAAAACCACTTTAAAGTTTTCAAACTTATTTTCAGTTACCTACTTTTCTTTAAAATTCCAATAGTAAATGATTTTTTAAACAAAATGAAAAAGCTTTTCTTTATATAACTGATCGTACATTAAAGTACCCTGGGCTTTGTCATAATGAGTGTCATAGGTTTGATGCTTGTTTGGCAAAGAGTATGATTTGATTCGATGTGGAATTAAAATCGAAGTGTTCACTATATTGCTGAAGCTTCCATTTTTACACATGGACACCACTTCATGCTGCGAGAACCCACTTTGGCGCAGTCTCAGGGCTTAATCGATGGCCGGTAAGCTGTCATCGAGACAAGGAGGTTCTCTGATAGTGGAAGTATCACATTTGTACAATGAACCGCTACATATGTGATTTTTCCCTATCTTAATGTGGGTGTCAGGTTAGGATGCGGGTTTAAAAATAGTGTTTGAGAATTTAGGATTTTAACTATAAATATCAACTTTTATACTTTGCCTTTAGTTATTTAGGGACAAAATTAGTAACAGTGAATTTAGTAATTCTATCAGAATCGGTGATTTTCATTCAAGTAGCATAAAAACCATTCTGATTTGTCAAAATTTCCATAGAGTCTCGATCAATCAATAGTGAAATGATATCGGACTAAATTCGTTGATCTGTTGAACTAACGGTTGTCGGATTATGATTGTATCGACCATTGTTGCGAATCGAGGATCTACTGGAATTCTGACGATCAAATGGTCGTCTCTTTTTCAATTCACGACTTGTAAAATATCAACTGTTTTTTTTTTTTGTTTTTTTAAAAGAAGCCAGACAGGTTTTAAAAGAAACGTTTTTTTTTTGGTTAATAATTAAAATGTCGGGGATTTGAGATAAGAGTAGCTTTCGAATAGGTTGCTTTAAATCTTGTATTCAATTCAAGTTAGGTAGTTATCCGCAAATGAATATTTGGACTTATATGAATAATTGAACATTTTGGACTTATGAATAACACACAACTGTGCATTTATTCTAGAGTCAGATCCATACAGCGTCAGTGTTTATTTGGTCGAAGTGTACTAATTCATTGGCAGATCTGGCTCTAGTTGTAATGTACGACAAGACTACTGACGGACGTGACAGGACGAGGGCCCAGTTTAGAGGTTTCGACATCAACGATGTGCGGCTGGATCACCCTCCCAAAAAAAAAAAAAAAATAACTGATCGTACATTAAAGTATTATCCGAATACAAATTTGAGTATTTAAAATTGCATAGCTTGTTAAATTTAACCTAAAATCTACTAAATAGCTGAGAGATTATGGAAAAAAATAATAGACTTCATCGATTATATCAGAATTTAGAAAAGAGTTCGCAAAATCACAAAATTCTTAAAAATATCCTTTTTATCAAAATTTTGAAAAAAAAGCGTTCGCTCCTAAAAAAGAGCGGTTTTGCCCGTGAGCTACGCGGCCAAAATGGCGGTGATGAAATATTGAAAATGCATTTTGTAATTTAATATGCAATCAACTATTATTGTTTGCCTAAAAGGGGTCACAGAACGCGAATTTGATGTTAAAACAAGAAAATTTAAAATAATAAAACACAAATTTTTTTCGTGGTTTGGATAATCGAGTCTGGACTGTGTTTCATCATCGCCATTTTAGCCGCCATCTTGGATTTAAAAATTCTAAATCACCTTAAAGTAATTTATGGATTATACTCAGAGGCGACGCGTGGCCAAAATGTTTACCTGTTCAAACAATCTTTTTAGTAATTTTCAAGTTTTTTAGCTCAATCACATTTAGAAAATATCTTTTATACATAATAAGAAAATATTAGATGATGTTAGTAATATTGTTGTGAGAACTGTTGATCAAATGATTTTTATTGAAATAGTAACTTTTTCAAATTACAGCAATTATTATTCTTCAAGAAGTGTAAAATTGAAATGATTTTTACATTGTAGTTTTCTATAATTAGCTTGTTTTGTAAATAAAAAAAAACTAAATCAAAACTTGAGGCGTAATCCAACCACAAGTTTTTCCCTGGAGTTTTCTTTAGAATGACTTCTCTTATGTTCCATTGGATTAAATTGGAGCAAAAAAATTCTCACTAAGCAAACATTCCGGATCTTGACCATTCCAAAACAATTAGGCCATAAACATTGTATTTTAAGTTTCTCTTCAAAATTTTCTTAAAAAACTAGAGGGAAAAAAATAATATCGATGAAAATTATGAAAATCTACAAAAAAATAAAATAAAAAACATCACTTTATAAAATTTTCCCAAAAAAATTTAAACGATCAAAACTCAAGAATTCAAACCAAGTACACTCAAACCCCGATGGTTTGACACCAACTGTTGTCAAACGAACGGGGTCACTTTTTAGTTTGACACCCCTTTTACACGAAGTTCACACACACTATCATACGTTTGTTTTGATAGTGTGCGTGCGCGCCGTGTAAAAAGTGACAGTTCGTCACTTTTTAGTTTGACTTTGACCAACCAACGGGGTACAAACTAAAAAAGTTTCAAACGAAAAAGTGACCAACCACCGGGGGTTGAGTGTACACATTATTACGACAGCTTTATTTTGATTTTTATTTTTGGACAAACAACATGTAAAGGAAATTATTGTATGTTTTGTATTCACAAAAGCTCTTCATATCGTGCGGCCCGAGGCCAAATGAGAAGACACTAGTTAATATAACACGGATTAAAATAGGTCTTTATTCTACGAAATACAATGCAAGAATGATCTTCGACAACTGGGCGTTTGACTTTTTAAGTTGTTACTGCTGACGTCGCAGCTGCTGTCAGGCCAGCTGACAGCTTGGAGCCTTCAGGTTGACTGCGGTTGTGTTGGTTTCAACCGTCTGTGTTCCCAGCCACAACATCTCCCCCTCTGAAGATCGATGGTCCGAGTCGAACTGGAACAACACTATTCATCAGGAAAAGCTGTTATTTTCGACGACCATCGAGCGTAGTTTGGCCATCGACGGTGACATACAGGTGGACGTCAAGGTCGAGGACGAGGACGGTGATGCAGATCAATTCCTGGTTCATGATCTGGCTGTGGGGCACGCTGTGGTTGGACGACACAGCGAGTTGTTTTGCTCGCGACTTGGGTTGCACACCATCACGTTGTGACGATCATTGTGTACAGACAGCAGTTGAAAAGTACACACAGCTGATCGACCGAATCTGCCAATCGTCACCTGCACGTGCAATTTGTGGAAATTTTGCGTTGGACACGTGTGGCAGGTGGCAGGATTAGTTACGGCAACCAAAATCGACATCTTGTTGTTTCTCCCTCCTCGGAAAATGTTGGAGGTGTGCTTGGGAGAGCTGGAAGTGCACAATGGAGGCGGCCACGGTGGAACTTGTTCTAAGAACGATACGGAGTTACCTTCTTTCGGCCGCAGTCCTCTGATGCCGATGTGCAGCTGAAGGGAGCCATGCGCGCTGGCTACGACCTTGCTCGGTGATGATAAAAACTGCCAACTCGTGTAGTCCATCGGGATGATGTTTATCTGCTTGTGCCGACCGAGATCCTTTGGGGCGGCATACAATGTCGAGCAGATGAAGGGCAGTTCCCGATGCTGGTCCATGACGTCGGCAGTAACTTCATTCTGCGCGGTTGTCGACGGAGGATCTTCGGTGATCAGGTGGTTGTTTGGGTTCGCTGGCTTGGGCAGGAGCCGCTGACCGGAACTGTCCACTTGAGGGAGTTGCTTGGGGTCCTGGACGAGCTTCCGGCGATCGTGATCGTCGCCGACGACGTCACTGAGATGTCCACCTGCTGGCTGCGGAGTGTGCTCGGCAGCTTCAAGGTCTCGCGTTGGTTGAGCCGGACTTGCTAGCGAGGTGGATGTGTCGATGGTATGTGCCCTCAGATGCGATCGATCGTTCTCGGATGGTACGGACGACACGGGGCACATCTTGATACTGCTCTGAGGAGTTGTTAAGCGGGCCGGTTGGCAGGGCACTAAGCTGCAATGCGCGGCCACGGTAATCTCACTTTTATGCAGCTGCGGGACCTCGCACATAGAACGGAGCGAGGAAAATGGCGCGGCCGCCATTGTTGATAGAGCTTGCTGGAGATGCTGCTGCTGCTGAACCAGGAGGTCCATCATCGACGAACAGCGGAGCATCATCTGGTCGAGGGAGAGCATGGGCTGTCCGGGACTTGGGGCGTGATGACAGGGGCCTCCCGGATGGACGTTGCCGTACGATGCCGCTTGAGCCGGACCCGGGCCGATGGATGCCAATCCGTGGAACATCGCGATCGGTTGTTGATCACCGGGAAGTGCGGGGACACCATGTACGGGGCCAGTTGATCGGTGCTGCTGGCCGTTGCGCGATGGCTGCTGGTCGTGGAGTTCCGGGCCGACGGGAAAATGGCCGTCCACCGGCCGCTGCCTGACGGGAATCACGACGCCATCGTGGATGCACCCAATCAACGGCGGGTTGACTGGTGCAAATTGCATTTTGCTCCTCCTCCGCACGTGGGAATCTTGTAGTGGAGATATCGACACTACAACCACTTCTCGTCGCCAATTTTGTATTCACAAAAGCTCTTCATATCGTGCGGCCCGAGGCCAAATGAGAAGACACTAGTTAATATAACACGGATTAAAATAGGTCTTTATTCTACGAAATACAATGCAAGAATGATCTTCGACAACTGGGCGTTTGACTTTTTAAGTTGTTACTGCTGACGTCGCAGCTGCTGTCAGGCCAGCTGACAGCTTGGAGCCTTCAGGTTGACTGCGGTTGTGTTGGTTTCAACCGTCTGTGTTCCCAGCCACAACAGTATGCTTGGTAGGTTAAAGATTTTGTTCTATTTTCTTCCAAATTATTTTGCAAATCTGTCGATGAACTTGCTTGCTTACTTTTAACTGAGCTATTTATCCGAGGGGCGGGACAGTAGTAAAAAATTTAATAATTTAATTAATTAACTGCTGAAATTAATTAATTAACGAGAAATTAACGATTGTTTACGATCAAAACATCGCCACCTATTTTTACACCACATTGATTTGACAGTTCGATATTGCGCACAATTGTTGTTGTTGTTGTTGTTTTTGTTGAGCCGCAAGCGGGAGAAAACTTTTTCGGCGTGCTCGACACACCAACCATACCATATCCGAGCGGAACGTCATTGTGGTCGAGCTGCGGCTTCCCTGAGAAGAACTCCAGCCCTTAATCAACTCCAAGTTTTGCAACCCCGTTGCTACCATACAGATGAATCGTCTTCACGTTCACGCCGAGCTATCCCGTTGGAATAACCGTTTCGCTTACCCAAAGAAGAACCCTGTACCAAAAAGCGCATCTTCCGGCGAAGTGCTTCCTTCGGTAAACAACATGCTCAAGTGTACCGTCTGCGTGTTATCTTCCCTGTGCGATCACGTTCTGGCTGCTTCTTCCATCGACGTGGACGAGGACTTGCTATAGCAAGTACTATAGTACTTGTCGCAAGTAATGTTCTGCCGCCGGAAGAAATCCTGCCCGCCTGACAACAGGAATCGGGCTTTACCGGCCAGCAACGACGCGCTAGAAGAAATCATCGATCACAGCGCTCTCTTCGGTCGACCTGATGCACGTCAAGATAAAGGTAGTTTTTGAAAATTTGGTGAAAATGCAGCCCATAACTTTGTTTTCTCTGCACCAACAGTGAACGATCAACTCTTCAAGGCGTCATATCAGAAACGGTTTCTGCTGGCGGACGCTTTCAACAATTCAGTCCATGTCAACCGAGAAATGCCACGTTGGATGTAAGATGATTGAAAAGATGGTGAAGAAGCAGTTACTAATTTCGCTATCACCACCCACAGACCAAAATTTGGGACCTGTCTTTTACCGCCATTCCCCCCAAGTACCAGGAGGCCTGCCAGAAATGTCTCCAGCTGCCGGCTTGTTTCGTCGATGTGAAGCTTACTGTTGCTTTCCCAACACTCGCTGCGATGTCATACGACCCGGCCCCTGTTCCCGGAGGACGACGCCATCCTTGAGGATCTGGTCTTCTCAGCCGACGTCGTGATGTCAAACAATCATGAACGACCAGCTGATCGTGGGAAGCATAAACACAAGCAGAAGATAGTTTATTTATTTTTTTTTAATTCAAGAAACTCATAGCCAAAAGTATCAACACGCAGCTAAATAAAAAATACGAAAAAATAATTGAACTTCCATGTCCGCCAGGAGCCATCCGGCCACGGAGAAATTCCTTATTCGAAGAGACTGAAGCCCATGTTGTCATGCTCCTCGGTTCGGACACTTCCTTTTTCTTTTCCTCCTTCTTCTCCTCGGTGGCAGCGGTCGGGTAGCACCACCGGATGGCATCTCGCGACCGGAAGCGATCAGTTCCTCGACGAACTTGACCTTCTCGTTAACCACCTTGTTGACGCGGGTCGTGTCGGCCTCGATACCGACTGAGCTCAGGAACTTCTCGGTGTAGGCGTTTCCGGCGAGGCAAAAGGTAAAATGCAGCCTCGTTCCGTATTTTGTTTAATTAAAAAATGACTTGAAAAATAAATATCTGGTGTTAATATTACCCGAAATAACCTCCACCGGTAGGATTGAAGGATGTTCCCCTGCGGTAAACAGGCCCGGCAGGAAGTGTAGATGAACACGGTCATCGTTATGTCTTTAAGGAAGCTGCAATTTCTCCGAGAGAATGAGGTTCATACTTTCGATGAACATTAAATTCACATTGGAGAATGGGTCCATTCTTTTGCAGCATCAGGCAACCGGGATCGACTAATTCTTTCCAGAAACTGTCTTTAAAGCAAATTTGAAATAAAAGAACGACTGACATCGGCACATTTTTTTTACCAAAAACAAATCAACACAAATTTGACAGACGAATGCATGAAGGAGACGCAAAACAAATCAATGTTTTCGACAATGTAGGTTGGGCGCTGTCAAATGTTAGTTGGCAAGCGGAATTTAATTCCTTAATACATTAAATGCGATAATTAAATATATTAAGCCCAGTTTCACGCCCCTCGTATTTATCACTTTATTTCAGTTAAAAACGCTTTTTGGAAGCAACATGCCGTTCTACTATTTATAAAAATTAAAAAAGTTTTACAAAAAATATTTGAGCGAACACGCCAGATCGTCTTAGAATCATGGAACAGCCAAACGCATTCGTATCCATAAAGCTCTCAATGAAAATCTAACGCGCACTGAAAATTCTCCCAAGCAGCCGCCAACCTGTCCGAATTTCTCCGTGCACGAGTTCCCATACAACGCAATCTGGAGTTTTCTCTCTCTCTTTGAACTTTGCTCTCTCCGTGCTCGCGTCTCGGCTCGCGCGCTTTTATGTCGACTGTGCAAAAGCTTTCATGCACACCCTGAACTACCATATTCATACCGTCCAGCGTGTACAAATAGGGGGGTCTTTCTGTGTATTGTTGGATGCGTTGTATGGGAACTCGTGCACGGAGAAATTCGGACAGGTTGGCGGCTGCTTGGGAGAATCTTCATTGACGCTCTATGATACGAATGCGCTTGGCTATTTCATGGTTCCAAGAAGAGTTAGCGTGTTCGTTCAATTATTTTGATGAACATATTTTAATTCTTTCTTCAGAAAGAAATCAAAATGATCACCTGTCCTTTGAACAGGTTGAACAGGTGGACGCGACGCCTCTGATTATACTTAAGCTCAACAATAAAAAAACACCGAAAATCTATTTTTTCGTGGTTCGATTTCGAGTCTGGACTGAAAATGAAAATGAAGTCTACCGAATAACATTGTATATTCAAGTCATTGGAAACATCCAATCCAAACAAACCAGGTTTATAACAAGGTTTAACAAGGAGAATTTTCAGCGATCCTTTTTCGGTTCAATTGATTTTTTTTTTTCAATTAGAATTAAATTATGAATATGAACGAAAAACGATTCAATTAAGGAGGGATTCGAACACCCACCCTTGGATTGGTGGGGTGGGTCTCCTCACAATATCCTCTACACAATACGGTATGTCCACGCATCCTTCCTCCTCTGTAGATTCTGTGAAATGTGAATCTTTTAGAATCCTCTCTGCGGTAAAGACAACGCGGTATGGCTGGCCGCTTTAATGATCGTGTTTTAGTTCGGATGTACTATAATTACCATAATCACACGCTTTCCAATGACAACATTTTCACCAAAAACGGTCAAAATCTCTTTTTGCCTTCCTCACCTTACTGATGAAAGGCTATAAAATCACTCGGAAAATGAACTTTTTAATTAGACCTCCTAGACCTACCTTCATTTGTACATATCGACTCAGAATCACCAGCTGAGCAAATGTCTGTGTGTTTGGCTGTATGTAGACATGTGTACCAAATCGATGTCACTGGAATATCTCGTCACAGGCTCAACCGATTTTGGCCGGAATGGTTTTAATCGACCCGTCTTAACGTCCCCTAAGTTGCTATTTAAATTCATGCAGTTTTATCATGTATTTAAAAAGTAATGTTAAAAAAACTGTTTCATATTAAATTGAAATTATGGTAAAAAGGGTGGTTTTTTCATGAAACCCTCACATGTTATATATTTTTAGAAAGCATATGAGAAGACCTTTTAGGTGCAGTAAAAATTTTCAAGATCTGACTTACCTATCTTAAATTACAAGCAGATTAAAAAATGGTCTGAATTCACATAACCTCAACTGGTCGGGTCTGATCGCCACGAAAAAGCCGTGTAGAGGGATGCCATTTTCCTCAAAGGCCGTAGGTCTGTAGGTAGTCTGTTTTTTTTTACTCATCACTTATTTTTATTAGGGGAGATCCATAAACATGTGGACACTTAGGGGGGTTGGAATCACTATGAATGAGAGGAAGGCACCAACCACCTAAAGGTGGATTAAGTAACGTTTTTTTTCAATTGTTCACAAGGATTTAACTTAGGACAATGGTCGAAAAGGAGACTTTTATGTGGACTTGCCTAGAGAATCGATTCCCGCTATAACTTTATGAAAAAAAATTTACGTTTAAACCTTTAAAAACAGCTGTTACATATATAGAATTAGTCTCTAACCACTTTTTGATCCGAAGCAACAGTTTTACGTAAAATAAAAATATTTGAATTACTTACGCTTTTCTCAAAAGTAATTATCGTGTGCAAGCCTAACCCGACAAACTTCGTCTTGACTTTTTTTTGTTTCTTAACGTATGACACGTAAACGTAAATTTTCCCATACAATCAACAAAACCATCCAAATTTTTAATATATATATATATATATTGATGAGTTCTTCAGGAAAAGGCAAACCCATTTTTAAATATATTAGGTAAATAGATATCTTAAAATAAAATAAATCTACTACACTTGAGTTTCAACCTATGCAGTGCCGTTATGGAACGCAGTTGAAGCGATTAATACGCTCATTTTCCGCGTGATTTATGGAATTATTACCGCTCGACATAAACAGCAACAAAAAGCGCACAAGCAAATAAAAAGCGGGGCAAAACACTTTGCACCTTGCTTTAACAGTTGTGTGTAGTTGCATTGAGCGAAGGTCAATCTTTTTTTTACTGCTTGGTTCATTCGTGGCTTTGACTAAATTTGTAACGTTTTTTTGTTTCTGCCTTCTTCACAGCCAAGCCCACACTACCGGAGAACTACCAGGAGACGACATGGCAGAAGCTGCGCGAAGCGGTCATCGCCATCCAGCTGTCGAAACGGATCGAGTACTCGCTCGAGGAGCTGTACCAAGCGGTGGAGAACATGTGCTCGCACAAGATGGACTCGCAGCTGTACGTGAATCTGACGGCGCTCGCGGAGCAGCACGTCAAGGCCAACATTACGCCGTTCATGGCCGAGTCCATCGACAAGCTGGTCTACCTGAAGAAGATGAACGACTGCTGGCAGTCGCACTGTCAGCAGATGATTATGATTCGCAGCATCTTCCTGTATCTGGACCGGACGTACGTGCTGCAGAATCCGACCGTCCACTCGATCTGGGACATGGGGCTGGAGCTGTTCCGGGATCACATAGCGATGAACACGCTCGTGCAGGCACGCACCGTCGAGGGGATTCTGATTCTGATCGAAAAGGAACGGAATGGGGATGCCGTCGACCGGGCACTGCTCAAAAGTTTGCTCCGGATGTTGTCGGACCTGCAGATCTACAAGGAAGCGTTCGAGCAAAAGTTCCTGGTCGCGACGAAGCATCTGTACCAGTCGGAGGGGCAGGCCAAGATGGAAGTGCTCGAAGTTCCGGAGTATCTGCTGCACGTGGATAAGCGATTGCAGGAGGAAAATGAACGTCTGCTGCACTATTTGGACAGTTGCACGAAGCACCAGCTGATTGTGACGGTCGAGCGGCAACTCATCACCGAACACATTACCGGCATCCTGCAGAAGGGCCTCGATCAGCTGTTGGAAGAGAACCGCCTGACCGATTTGACGCTGCTTTATTCGCTGTTTAGCCGGGTCAAAAACGGAACCATCGAGCTGTGCGCGTCGTTCAACGCGTACATCAAGAAGAAAGGACGCACCATCGTCATCGACCCGGAGAAGGACAAGTCCATGGTGCAGGACCTGCTGGACTTTAAGGACAAACTGGACAATATCGTGACCAAGTGCTTCGACAAGAACGAAAAGTTCTCCAACTCGCTGCGAGAAGCGTTCGAGTTCTTCGTCAACCAGCGGTCCAACAAGCCGGCCGAGCTGATTGCCAAGTACGTGGACATGAAGTTGCGCGCCGGCAACAAGGAAGCCACCGAGGAGGAGCTCGAGCAGATCCTGGACAAGATCATGGTCCAGTTCCGGTTCATTCACGGCAAGGACGTGTTCGAGGCGTTCTACAAGAAGGACCTCGCCAAGCGGCTGCTCGTCGGCAAGTCGGCCTCCGTTGACGCCGAGAAGAGTATGTTGTCGAAGCTGAAGCAGGAGTGCGGCGGCGGTTTCACCTCCAAGCTCGAGGGCATGTTCAAGGACATGGAGCTCAGCAGGGACATTAACATTGCGTTCCGGCAGGTGAGTTTGTGTGAACGATTCTGAAAGTGACTTCTAATGACACATTTCCCCCCGCAGTACATGGCCAACTCGGAGGGCAAGGAGCTGCAGAACATCGACCTCACCGTCAACATCCTGACGATGGGCTTCTGGCCGACGTACCCGGTGATGGAGGTGACGCTGCCCCAGGAGCTGCTCCAGTACCAGTCCATCTTCAACAAGTTCTACCTGGCGAAGCACAGCGGCCGGAAGCTACAGTGGCAGCCCACGCTCGGCCATTGCGTGCTGAAGGCGCGCTTCGATGCTGTGAGTGTTGAATTTAGGATTGACGGCTAGAACGGAGTTATGAAGGTTTGATTTTGTTTTTTTAGGGCCCGAAAGACCTGCAGGTTTCACTGTTCCAAGCGCTGGTGCTGCTGCTGTTCAACTACAGTCCGACCATTACGTTCGAGGAGATTAAGGCTGCGATAAACATTGAGGTGAGCTTCGACCGAGAATTCCGCGACTTCATGATTGTAATGTCTTATCTAATTTCCAGGACGGCGAGCTGCGCCGTACGCTGCAGTCGCTGGCCTGCGGCAAGGCCCGCGTCGTCTCCAAGATCCCGAAGGGGCGCGAGGTCGAAGACAATGACAAGTTCCAGTTCAACAATGAATTTACGAATAAGCTCTTTAGGATTAAGATCAACCAGATCCAGATGAAGGAAACGGTACGATTGGAGCTTGCTTTTACAAAGTTCAAAGGTGATTCTTACTGTTTGTTTCGTTTTTCAGACGGAAGAGCAGAAAGCCACGGAGGAACGCGTCTACCAGGACCGGCAGTACCAGATCGACGCCGCGATCGTGCGCATCATGAAGATGCGGAAAACGCTCAGCCACAATCTGCTCATCAGCGAGCTCTACAAGCAGCTGACGTTCCCTGTAAAGGTAAGCGCCCCTCTCTTGTCTAAAACCAGAGCTCCGAATCTAAAATCCGACCCCCTTTTTTTAACAGCCGGCTGACTTGAAGAAACGGATCGAATCGCTCATCGATCGGGACTACATGGAGCGGGACAAGGACAACCAGAATCAATACAACTACGTCGCTTAAGCGGGAGAAAGCAACAGCAGAAATGGCAGCCAGCAGTCCCCTTTTGCTCCGTGCGGGCGTGTTTGCGGGGCGGTGGGTGTGAATGAAATCGTACGCCGTGTGCTCAACAACAAATGCAAATGTTTAATTGAAAATATTAAAGCAAGTCAAACGCGAGAACAAACACACACACACACGCTGCAAATTTATATTAGATAGAAAACGAGGTTTGGAGAGGAGGGGTAAAGGAAACGCGATATTAGAGTTCACTCCTTTCTTTTTTCTATACAAAAAAAAAGCAACAAAATTTACTAAGTAGAAGCGGAAACAAGTACTATTGCTACTGAATGATGATGATGATAATACTACTACAAGCTACGATAAGTAAAATCATAAAAAGAAGAAAAATAACTAAATTAAGTGTGTGAGTGGGTGTGATACTGTTGAGCGAAAGTGTGTGAGAATGTGTGGGGGGTTGATATGCTTGCGTGTTATTTTTAATCTGTAGTAATTTGAGGTAATGCAAAATAACAAAAATAAGGAAAACTGTGACAGCCAAACTGTGTGGGAACAGTGCCGGAAGTCATCAAACATAATTGCAGATAAACTAAGTGTGGAAACAACGGCGCAGTTAGGAGGAAAAATGATAAGAAATAACAAAAAAAAGGTAATAAAGGATAAAAACAGCTTCATGCAAAAAAAAATATTGTGCGTTTATTCTCTGTAGCAAACTAAAAGAATGTAAAAAATGTTTAAAAGATTTTTTTTTGCGTCAATTAAAGCCATTTTTGGTGCATCACCCTGAACTAGCCACCCAGCAATATTAAGGGCATCTCCACCGCAGAGATCTAATTACGTGGCAAATCTATCGCTTGGATTCCAAGTTTTAGATTTGCTCAGTAGCACGTTTCCAGCGGTGCCTATTTGGCTGCTGAATCAAGCACACTGCGGGGATCTTATGTATTAATTTTCAAATTCTAGCCATTTTCTTGATAAAAAAATGCAAAATTTTCTGAAGTCTTCAATACAAATAATTTCAAAATTTTGAAATCAAGCTTAACTTTTGAATAGACAGTTTTCCTTTTTTTAATTTGGAATTATAAAATTTCAAAGATATTTTTATTGAAAAGTGCAGAACAATTTGTTCATCTACACGTCTTTCAAGTGCCCCAAATTAAAAATAAATAAAATTTTGTTACAAATTGGAGAAAAATGAATATTAGTGTCGGAGGTCACGGTGGTTCTTACGGCTTTTTGAAAACTCACCCGAGAAATATGCTTAGCATTTCAAACACATTAAATTAATTTTTTTAAAGGTGTTTTTCTTTTAGGAATTATTTTTCAAACTCAAAAAAAAAACCTTCAGAAATCAAAATCGATTTTTTTTACAGATTTTAGATATTTACCTAAAAACAAGATTTATGTTTTTAAAAAATCTTATCTACTATACCTACCAGATTTTGAACTATCACGAACCATTTCTGGAGCAACATTTGAAAGGGGCGGTACGACATTGCTCTTACGGCCTTTTGTCGCATTTAAACTCGTGTAATGAAAGGCCGTAAGAGCAATGTCGTACCGCCCCTGGCAAATATTGCTCCTGATTTTATAGTCCCATAAGTGCATCCCCAGCGCTGGTGGCAAACATTGAAGCAAATCAAACGCAGAAAAATATTTTGTAGAATCAGCCTGTGTGAGGTTTGATTCAACAAAATTTGCACCCGACGTCAACCCCACCGCGGTTCCTGTCGCGGTAGCAAAATTGCTTGCAGTTCTTCGGAATTTCACTTTGCTAACCGGAATTCAGCCTGTTTGCTACCGCATCAAATTGAATTATGCATAACGGAAAAGTCGTGCACGGAAAAGTCGAATCAAGTATGGGAAAAAATGAAAATAGAAAAACAAATTTCAAAAATTTAAAAAATTATAATAATATAAAAAATTTAAAAAATTAAAATAATCTCAAAATTAAAAAAAATATTACTAAATTTCAATAAAATTAAAACAGAAGTAATTAAAATAATTTTGATTCAATTTTCAAAAGGTCCTATCTGCATAGGGAACTCATGACTCATAGGTTGTTTTGAAAATTTACTCTAGAAATAAAAAAATATAAAAAATAAATAATTATTTTTTTATGGGACTTAGCAGTCTAGAAATCATTAAGGCTGTTGCAAATATTTTTCAAAGTTAATGTCGCCCTCCCTCTGCATTGAAATGTTTTGAATTTTTATGAAATTCCAATGTACAGCACCGCAAAAAAAATATTTTTCGCAAAAAAAAAAACGTCATGCTGAAAAGTTCCACTTTTCCGCACTGAAATCGGTGCTGAAAAGTTGAACTTTTCAACACTATTATCGATAAGTAACATTTTAAAATATTTTTTTTTGTTTTGAACGGTGAATTTACTAAACACATGAATGTTTGACATAAAATTCCATTCAAGAAGCGTTTTTCGGAATTGCAAAAAATGTTGTAAGGAACTCGTTGCAAAACTTGATTTTTTTCAGCACTCGTCGTATTTATTCAACTCGGTAAACCTCGTTGGATAAATGTACGACTCGTGCTGAAAAAACCTTCTTTTTGCAACTTGTTGCATAAACTACTATTAAAACACTTTTTTAATTAAAATATTGAAATCATGGCTCGTAATTTCAATTTTTATACTTTTTTATTTTTTTGCCCTCCCTTCGACTTTGGTCAGAGTCGAGGGACATAAACTTCAAAAAATATTTGCAACGGCCTAATAACGAAAAATCCAGATTCAAAAAAAGATAAAATTTGAAATTAATCTTCAACTAATTAAAACATACACAGAATCTATCATTTAAAAAACAAAATTTTAAAATCTAAGAGTTTCAGAATTTTTGAATTTAGAATTTTTTTGACTTTAGAATTTTTGGATTTCTGAATTTTGAATTTCTGAATTTTTGAATTTTTGACATTTTGTTCATGTTTGCTTTCACAAATTTGCTCTCGAGTTTGCATCTGAGTCTCCCACCGCGCGTAGCAAAGCAGGTATCAAATTTGATCTCAAGTTCATCTGTAGAAGAAAAATATGTGTCGGTACCTGTCGGGTACTCATTTTCTGATACCCGAAAAGTACCAGCAAGCCGGGGGCAAAGTTTTGAATGCGTGTTTCGGAGATTTTTGTATGTCTGCTCTTGTGTATGATTAAAAAAATCAAAAAATTAAAAATTCAAAAATTCAAAAATCCAAAAATTGAAAAATTCAAAAAATCAAAAATTTAAAAGCTTAAAAATTCAAAAATATAAAAAAAATTAAAATTCAAAAATTCTACAATTAAAAAATGCCAAAAATCCAAAATTCAAAAATACAAAAATTCAAAACAAAAAATGCGTTAAAAAAGCTTATTTTTTAATTTCTTGTAATTTTTTTTTTTCTTATTTTTTCAATTTTTCTTTAATTTTTTTTCATTTTCTAATTTTTTTTATTTTTTTTTTAAGTTTTTCCATTTTTTTTTATTTTTTTTATATTTCTAAAATATTTTTTTTTATTTTCTTCATTTTTTATTTTTTTTATTTTTTTTTCAATTAAAAAAAATACATGCACAATTAAAAAAACAATTCCGTGCATGATTCAATTTTCCGTGCATCTTTTCATTTGCCACGGTAGCAAACCAGCAGAATAGTGGGTAGCAAAGCGAAATTCCGAAGAACTGAGAGCAAACTTGCTACCGCGACTTCCGCGGTGGGGTTGACGTCGGGTGCAAATCAGATTTGCCTCGATGTTTGCTACTCGCGCTGGAGATGCACTAAGCGCGGTGGGAGACTCGGGGGCAAACTCGAGAGAAAATTAGGTGGGAATCAAAACGGGTAGCAAATTGTTGAATTTTCGACATATTCGAGAAATTCTTTAAAATTTTCAATAGGGTTAAAAAGTAGTATAAAGTGTTTGCATTTCTAGGCATGAATCAACGCATAATTACTGATTTTGAAGGTAAACGAGGACAAAAAACGAAAAAAAAAACATATTTACTCCCCGCGGTGGGCTTGTTTCTTTGGCAAATTTGCTACCCTAGCGGTGAGAATGACGAAGTTTTTTCAAGGTGACAAATTTGATCTCGGTTTTCATAAGCAAATTTGGTTTGCACCCCAGCGCTGCAGATACCCTAAAGGAGCCATTACACTACCGAGTCTGCCAAACTCGCAAACGGGTCAGGATGACGTTTGTAATCCGTGCAGACAAACAAAGCAGGTAAAATGTGCGAGTCGACGAGAAACCCAAGCTCTACCTGCTAACATCTTCTAGAATACGAATTTCTTTTTGCCACACCCCTATCCTATTGTAATCCTAGTCGAGCTTCTGCTTCCCATTGGCCAATCAATGATGAGTCGGGAAAAAAGTATTCAAATTTTTCATGAAAATTTAAGTGCTTCAAGTGTTTTTTTTTTTCAAAAAGCACAAAAAATATTATTTTTTGTAATTTAAAATTTAAAATAGCAATTAACCTCGAAAACAGCACGATTTGAAGAAAAAATTCGGATCGGGCCCAACACTGGACTGGCGGCTCCTTGGCCGAAATATCTAGCCCAGAATTTTGGTTTGTTTTGCCATTAGAGATACCTACGCCGTGTTAGGGTGGGTGCAAAAACCTGATTTTTCAAAGAATCATCATTTAACCGATCACTTTAACCGATTTAAGCCAACTTTTAGTGATACGGATATTTTTCGGATATTTCACAAAAAAAAAATCATTTCCTTTTTACTCATTTTCATGTATCATGTACTTTTATTTTGTTTGCTCATTTGCTGATTGATGCCTTCTTTTTGTTTTTGTTCTCTTTCTGTGATTGCATTTCGGGTAAACGGATTCGTCCCCATGTAGGTGTGTATTCATTCAAGTGTTTCGCTTCTTTATTTCGTCATTTTTATTATTTTATTTTATCTGCCTATAGGATCTATTGTTTTTCTGTTTGTTGTTGTTGTTTGTTTGTAACATTCACATTCACATAGGTTGGTAGGTTGTTTGCTTTTATTCTGCTTGATTTTGATCTCTATCTGGTTCGGTTGATTTGCTTCGAGTAATTCTCTGCTCTGCGCTTTCTAAACATGGTAATAATTTAATGCGACACTTTTATTTGTTTTGTTTTCTTCTCTGTTCATCTCATTTTTTATTTGCTCAACAGTAATACTTTTTTGGTAGTGGTAATAGTGTAATAGTAGTACATAGTAGGTTTGTGTTTGCAGATTGCAGGTTGCTAATCAATCGCTAAATAGTGACTTCGATTTCTTTTTGTTTTTCCACTGTCAGACAGTTTAGATTTCAGTTTTCGTGTGGGTTGAAGCAACGTCGATTCTAGAGGATTTTCTTTCACATCGAGAGTAACGGGAAGGTGGAATTCTACTGTTTTGTTTTGTCACTGGAATCTTGGTTTGAATTGCATTCTACTGTGGGTACGATGAGTTTCTTTTTTATTACTTTTTTTTGTATTCACTTTTCACTACTCCGATAGATTAGGTTCTTTTTTATAATATGAATTCTTTCTTTGTTTTTTTTTTGCGTCATCTTAATCTTTCTTTTCTGTATACTGGCACATAAAGTTTTCAATTTCTGGTATCGTTTCGCGACGACGTCAACGTTTTGTAACTTTCTGTATTTGTTTTAATGCTTTACTTTTTTTTCTCCATTTATATATAGGTAATCGATAATAGTTTACAAACAATACTCTATTTATCATAATATTTGCAGATAATTTGTCCTTTTTCATCTTTGTTTCACTGTTTTTTCTCTCAACCATCGACTAAAATCGTGCAATACAGTGTCAGACTCACAAGATAAATGCTTCATTCTTAGGTTTAACATTGTTTTTTTTTTTTGAAAATTGTGTGTGTGAGTGACGAGGAGGAGTTGGAAAAATACGCGACCAAATCAAAGAGAGTGAGGACACTGTTTTGTGAGGAGATAAATTCTCCCATTTCTAATGAATATTTATATACTTTTTGTTTTGTAGGTACTTACACACAGAAGCAAAAACGAAGTGTTCTACTTTGAGCAGTCAATTTAAATGTACAGCGCACGAATTGTTCGGCATTTTTTTGTTGCTTAAACTTTACACAATAGAGCTAATAATAATAATGTGTGTGATTTCTCTCTTTCGCTCGTAAAGGGATTAAATAGTTTTGTTCGTTCTGGGCGATTGGTAAAATGTGTAATAAATAAGATTGTGTGTTTGTGGTTGTATTCCATGCTTTCGACCTTTCCTGCCAAACGCAGAAAAGGCCTTCTTTCGCTCAGCAGACTTAGAATAATCACTCTCAGTGTGTGTGTGTGTGGACGAAGCTCAGCTTCTTCTTACTCGTCAATCATCTGCACAAAACTCACCGGAAACATGCCCCGCCGGGACGGATCGCCCTCAATCTCACCCTCCATCCAGTTGTCGTCGTCGGTTCGCTCGTTCAGCACGAGCAACACTTCGCCCTCCTTGAACTCCAGCTCGTCGTCGTTGTCGGCGTTGCAGTCGTACAGGGCGCGACATCGCCGCGGGACGCCCTGCATGAAGGAAACATTCTTAAACTCCCTTCCAACCCGCTAATCGAAATCGAGAGCTACTCACATAACCGAGGAACGAGGCCGGACTCTTGGACGAGGACAGGTTGAAGCTGCTGCTGTCGAGGCCGAGCCCGCCCGACGACGCCGATGTGTCGTTGCGCGCGCTGAAGCTACTGTTGGCGGACGAGTCCAGATTGGTGCCACCGCCGCCACCACCCGAGGACATGGACGCCAGCGAGCTGTCCAACCCAGCGGCCGGGATGTGATGGTGGTGGAGTTGGTGCACATCACTGCCGTAGTCGCTGGTGCCGTACTTGGACGAGGAGTTGGTCGATACCTGGTGGGCGAGGCAGAAACTCTTTAGCTTCAAGACCAAAATGAGTAAATTGAAACAAACGCTTACCTTTTTCCTCAGCACGACGGCGTCGTCCATCGAGGAGAGACTCTCGTTGGATTGTCCGTTGGACATTGATTTGTCTGCAAAAACACAACAAACTCTGTTAGCTTTGTTAAGTTCAAACTCTACACGACAGGGAAAACGAACCTCCAGCTGGTGGTCCCGGGGGCGGTGGCAGCTTTGGTCGGTTGTGGACGCTCTTGTCCACCGGTTTGAGCTGGGGAATTTCGCCCGCCGGTGGAAGGACTAGCTTGGCGCCGGCTGTCGAAGAGAAGAGGATTTTCATTATTTGTGTTGAGTTTTATAAAACCATTTGATAATTTATATCAAAAACGGCAATGCTGTGAAAATACATTCAAAATATTGGGTCGTTTGACAAACCATAAAACCATGGTCGTTGCAAACCATAAAAATTGAGCATTACACTTTTTAAAAAGAAATTATATGCATTCTCAATTGACCCTTCCTTTTTTGACAAATTCCGGTTTCGTTCATCTCCGATTTTCAAATCAGGATACATTTTAGTGAAATTTTTTTCACGATTTAAAAAAAATGTCAGATTGTAAAGTTTTTTTTTATTCTCAAAAAAATGTTTAGAATTTTTAAATATTCGGATTTCTGATAATATTAAATTGTAAATGTAATTATAATTATCGAAATAGTTGATTTTTTAGTTCTCTTTGTTCTCAATTTTCTTTATAAATTCTCAAGTTTGTTGAATCTTAATATTTTGGTTGTTTTCATATTTTCAAATTTATAATTTTCATATCTAGATTAAATTTCCAAAACAACCTATGAGTCACGGGTTTCGTATGCAGATAGGACGTTTTGAAAAAAAAATATCTAGATATATTTGAATTCCATTTTTTTTTTGAATTTCAGAATTTAGAGTCTTATTTTTTCTTTATTTAAAATTGGATAAGCTTGGAATTTTCAAATTCTCGTGTTGAATTTGTTTCTTTTCAAATTTCTTTTTTGACTTTTAACCTTAATTTTTATTTAGATTATAAGCTTTGATGGATTTGCAGGTATTATTATATTTTTGTAAATACATTGGCTTGGAATTTTCATACTTTCAAATTTTAATTTATCAAATTTTCAAATTTCAAATATGTTTTTTTTATTTTAAATGAACTTCATATTTTTGGACCCAAAATAAAAAAAAACGAATTAAAAAAAAAACAATTTTTTTAATGTATTTTTGCTTGTTTAGATTTTTTTAAATTGTATTAATATGTTTTTAATTTTGAGTTTTTTCCCACTTTTTCAGAATTGATTTTTAAAAAAAAATTTCAAATAACATTTTGTAGAGTTCCAATTTGATAATTTTGAATTTTTTAAATTTATAAATGTCTCCTGATGTTGTGAACCAATTAATTTTGAAAAAAGTTCATCATTTTTTACAATTCTTGATTTTCTTTATTTATTTGGTTAAAATTTTTATACTTTCGAATTCTCGGTTTCCAAATTTTTGAATTCCTAATTTCAACATTTTCAAAAATTAAGTATACTGTTTGGGAGTAGCGTCCACCCTTGGATGTACCCCTGGTCAAACTTATATTCACCACTTTTGATACCTTCGATCCTCTCTGGAGAGATCAATGACGTCACCTAGGATTAGCTCATTATCTCCGGATTTTGGTGCTAATATGCGTGATATGGATCGACTTGTGGGTTGAAGATGATCTGTAGGAGATTTAGGTTTAAACACACACAGTCCAATACACCAAGTTGAGCCGATAGGAGATCGCCAACAGGAGGGCCTCTGGCCCGCGCTACGAGCGCAATTTACTTGTATTTTTTTTTAGTTATTAAATGTTAATAAAGTGACGATTTTTACTCGGTTATTTTACTTAATTTCCGCGAGTTGTTACTGTGCGATATCCGGTGCGGTCTAATGAGTCCTCGGTGGACTCTGGGAAGAATTGGCCGCTGCTGTTCCTGGGAAACCGACTCCGAGTGTGCACTGGACTTGTACACCCCCCCCCCCCTACCTGCCGCACCTACCGGTTCGTGTTGGGGTCTGGTAAACGCTGCTCAGGTTCTATCGAAGGAGGATTTCACGGTGAGAAGGACCAACCCCAACATATACTTTGAATCTTTAAATTTCTATCTATATTTCTAAAGTTTTATTTTTAAAATAGGTTCTGTAAACATTGATTTTTTTAATTTTACAATTTAAAAAAAATCATATTCTATAATTTTTAGATTTGTTTAACTGTAAAACCTAAAAAAATTAAATTTAAATTTTGAGATACTTGTACAATCCATTGTACAAATATACCACCCTAATGTCCATTTAACTTTGAAAAATATTTGCAACGGCCTGATTCTAGAAAGTTTAACAAATCTTGAGCTTTATGACCTCAGATCGGAAACGTCTTTTGAGTAAAAATATTTTCATTAAGTTATTGATAATTTGAATTTTTTTTAACATAAGTATAAGTATAACTAATAAATAAAGCAATTTAATTGTTGCTTTAAAATTTTGAATTTTTTAAAGAATTTCAGATTTTTTCAATTCTTAATTTTTTAAAACTATTTTTGGATATTTTCCATGTTTTTGAAATATTTTTTTTTAAATTTTTTTGAGTTTTCAACTTTGGAACTGTCATATTTTTAAATTCCAAATTTCCAAAATTTCAAATTTTATTTTTTTTCTGCCTTCAACTGATATCGCTGATATCCAACAATGGAGTGTTTGACCCTGATTGCCAACTCTGGGTGCTTTACTACCGCTCTAATCTAGTCCGTCCCATATGTATTTTGGTCATTTTTGAGATAAACATAGCAAAAGTATTGTTTTTACATGTACTTTGAGCCAATTTAATAAAAAAGTGATGTTTGTCTGAAAATTCCAAAATGTGTGTGGGACAAACTTCAAATGCGTTTTTCTCAGCATGCTGTTTTTGCATATGGGACATTTATGCGAACATGATCAGTATGTTTCTATGAACCCGCAGAACTTAAAAAAAGACTATAAGTAGTTCATATTTATCTGCAAGAATATTTTTAAATTTTGATGCATAATATTTTAAACCATTCGTGCATTTTTATGAAAGGGACAACCACGAGTAAACAAGAAACTACATACTATTATGAGTAATATTCCATAAAATAAGTTCTATTCAATCTTGAATGAATTACCCTGGTCCTAGTTCTGGAAGAGGTTCTAGTTCCGGTAAACGTAGATTGTTGATCACTAAATTTCAACGGTCCAGACGTTGAGACACGCATTCAAATATCTCTTGCCTCTGTATTATTTTATTCTCGTTTATGATTTTCATAGTTATGAACTTTTTTTTTTTTTTTTTTGATTGATTGATTTTTTTTATTCGGTAGGAAAAGCCACCAAAGCAGTAGCACCAAAAACCTACATCGTTTTAATACAATATACAATAAATTTTAGTGTTTACAATTAACTTTTAAATATCCGGTCAAACTCCATTGGTTTCCACCTGTGAAGGAGTTTGGTTGATCCTGGCAAGAGAAATCTGAAATGATATAAAAAAGTGCATAGATTATGGCGATAAAGACAAAATTATAGAAAAAAGATAATTGTGTCGGAAAACTAACTTTTAAACTGAGTTTTAGAAGGAAGCAAAAGTGAAAAAGAAAGAAAAAAAGAGAAAAAACAAAAAGAAAATTGGAAAACAAAATAGTCTACTATGTAACAAGAAAATCAAAGGATTTAAGGATGTGTTCAATAACAGCGGGTTCATTCAAAAAAGAGAGCAATTTGTTTTTAAATATTGATACGCTTTGACAATCACCAAATCTATTCCAAAAATAATTATATAATTGAGCACCTTTGAAAGATATGCATCTTTCGCCGGCTAATGTTGAAATATTGGGTCGGTCTAATAAATTATGGCTTCTGGTAAAGTGTTGATGGTTAGATAATTTGAATTTTGTATTACTGTGAGTTTGTTCATGTAAACATAAATAAATAAAGCAACATGTTTGAATTACGTAAATAGCTCTGACAGGAATGATGTTTTTGTTAATGTTGTACAAATCGGCAGAGTGACTTCGCAGTGGTTTTTTATAAATTATTCTTAAGATTTTTTATTTACTTCACTATAAATGAATGAATCTGAAATAAACATAAAATAGCGTAATTTTATATTATTTGTGAAAGTTACTTTAAAATTACCCCTAACAAATTTTGAAATGACAGTTTAACTGCCGCTCAAAGCTAGTCCGTCCCATATGTAATTTCGTCCATTTTGAGGTAATGATGCAGTTTGGTTCAAAATTATGTAAACTATCAGAAAAACCAATAAAATGTAGTACTTTGTTCTAGAAAGCCGGAGAAAAATTTTTTTTCGTGAAATTCTAACACATAGCCTTATGGGCGGGACAAATTTGACACGCGTTTGTCTCGGCTTGCTGTGTTTACATATGGGACGGACACGATTAGAGCGGCAGTTAACTTCTGGTGAAAATGTTCAAGCCTACCTTGATATCTGGAGTTTTTTTGAAAAGGTCCAATAAACCAAATTTCCAGTTTTTGCTTTTTGGGTGTTTATGAAACCGCCTTGAGTCAGGGGTATTAAAAAACACCCAAAAAGCAAAAACTAAAAATTTGGTTTATTGGACCTTTAAAAAAAAACTCCAGATATCATTGACTGACTTGCCTTTATTTATAGAATAATAAAGGCAAGTGAGTTCTAGTATGCAAATAACACAAATTTATCTCTAAATTTAAGTTTTATGAAACAAATTCATGTTAGAAATATTTTTTGAACTAGTATTGGAATATGAAATATAAAAAATCAGCAAAAAAAAAATTGATTGGAAATGTGAAAAATGGTGCAACATTTTTTGGCCTTATCACGGCGTTATCTCAGCATCCACTTTTTACATATGGGACGGACTAGATTAGAGCGGTAATAAGCATGACATTTTACCCCAACATCTTAAACCTTAATGACCAGAAGGACATCACTTTAAGTCAGTCACTTTAGCCATGTTTTATTAACATTTAAATCAGAATCATGTTTTTTTAGTCAAAATTTCATGTCGGCACCAATATTGCAATTTATGAAAATTTGAGTACTTATATGTACTTGTAAAATGACTACAACTTGATAAAAAAAAAATCATAATAGTTTCAATAAATAAATGTTGATGTTCGATTTTGGCCGATAAAATAACCGCGGAACGATAATAATGACAATGATACTATTGTTATCGATTCTCGATAACCTTAATAATAACCCTACATGACATGATACCTACCCAAATTCCTGCCCAGCGACTCCCCGCTGGGCGACCGCTTGTGACCGCCGGTGAACGAGCTTAGAAAGTTCGGATCCCGGTTGTTGGACGGAATGTACCCCTCGAACCGTTCGTAGATCTTGTTGTCAAAGTGCAACTGCTGGGACGAACTGGACTTGGCGCCGCCACCCCCAACGGATGGAAGCTGTCCGGCGACCTGCGCCACTTGGGGACCACTCGCTACTCCCGATTCGGACGCGCCTCGCGGCAAATGTGGCAGTGTGCTGTACATGTCGGTCGCGTGATGGTGATGGTGGTGAAAGTGGGACGAAACGGCCGCCGACGACACGCCAAAGATGTCGCTGTCAATGTTCTGCGAGTGGCGCGGGGCGTGGGGTAGCGTTCCGTACGTTGGTGGCGGGGCTGGGGCGGTGCGCTTCTTGAGGGAACCGATGTTGACTGCGGGGATGAATTAAAATTGTTAGGTTAGGGATGAATCTAGTTCGAAATGGCCTTACCAGAGGAAGACTTTTTGCTCTGGGCAGCGGCGGCGGCAGCAATCTGGGCCGAGGCTTGCCGCACGATGCTGCTGGAACTGCTCGAGTTGGGACTAGAACCACCGCCGCCACCGGAACCGTAGTGCGACGCGAACGAGCCTCCGGCGTACTGTTTCGGACTAGTGCCGGACGATGGAATGGGAATCTTGCTGTTGGAATTGCCCGGAATCTGCTGACCGGACTGGGCCAGGTTGGGATTACAGCTGGAACTGGGGCTGGAACCGCTCTGGATTGAATCACAGGTCGAAGATCGGGACCGAAGCGCCACCGGGGAATCTCCCCCGACGAAGCTCGGTGGCCGCGAGCGAGACTTGCGCTCGTCCGTCAGCACCGTGTCGTCGTCGGAAAAGTCCGTCGATCCGTCGTCGTGGATGTTCCAGTCAGTGTTGATGTGGTCGAACGCGCTCTTTTCACGCTTTATGGCATGCTCAATCTGAAAAGAAACTCATTAGAATCAACTAGAACCACACTCCATTCGCCATGGTATCAACTGACCAACTCCTTGCAGGCCTCGTGGCCCATCTCTTTGGCAATGTCGATCGCGGTTCGCGTTTGCGAGTTTCGCACGTCGTGGTCACAGCCGGATCGCAGCAGCAGCTTCATGCACTCGCGTCGATCGTGTAGCGCGCACAGATGAAGCGCAGTATTGCGGCCGGACATGTCTGCCGGTCCTGGGGGATTCGTCTGTTTGTTTAGCCCCTGTGCCGTCATGTTCTGGATGAGGAAGTCGACGATGTGCAGCGTGGAGCCCATCTCGCGGAGGACGGCGAGGTGAAGGGCGGTTTCGCCAAATTCCTGAAAAAATAGGGTCAAATAAGTAAATGCCATGGTGCCGATTCGAATACCAACCAAAAGATCCCTAACAATGAACACATTTAATACTAATGAGATATATATGATTGATTTCCATGTAAAATTAAAAAGAAAACTTTTTCCTTCACTAAGCAAAGAAAACAAGACTCTCAATCAACAACGCCAAACTGGGGTCCAGATAACTGGTATCATAAAGAAAAAAAGTTTTACAAGAATTAATTTTAACTATTAAACAAATTTTAAAAGGAAAAATCACTTGATAAACATTATGTGAATAAACTGTGCTGAATGTTAAAAAACAAGTTGAATTTTGGTTCATGGAAAAGATCATTGATACACAATAGTTGCATAAAGATAAATATACCCAAAATCGGTAAATAGTAAAAAACAAACAAACAAACTCGCAGTTTGCCAAACTCGTAAAACTGTTTACGACCAACTCGCAAACAAAGCAAAATTTATGCAGACTGGCGCTACTGCAAACAAATGCAGGCAAACTGTCAAAATGTACGAGTTTGTTTGTTTGTTATATTCTAATACCTCCTTCATTCAATAACAAGTTTGAGGTTATTTAAGGATACCTTAGACTCGCGATTTGGGACGTTTGCCTGCATTTGTTTTCAGAAACGTCAGGCTGCATACATTTTGCTTTGCATGCGAGTTTGCCGCAAATAAGTTTGCGAATGTGGCAAACTGTCAAACACAAAATAGTGCGTTTTTTTGTCATAGTATAATACCTCCTTAAAGGATTTTCACGTTTTGTTCAATTTCCGTGAATTGATTTATGGTTTCCTTTAAATTTTCTAATTCTTGGCGTGAAAAATTACGAAGCCAATTGAACGTCAAAAGTTATATTTTTTTTTTTGAAAACAGCGAAGTTTGTAATAACTATCTATTTAAAAAAGTAAATTCGAATTACAGATTAAAAAAAAATGCTGTCAAATTATCAAAAAGCTATTAAAATTTCTTCAAAATCATGGGTAAGGAAAAAAATGTTTTACTGTTAAAAATAACTAATTTTTCATAAAAAAATAAGCAAAAAAAAATTGACATCTTGTGTTCGTTAAAATTCTCCTGCCAGTGCTGCTACTTTTTTTTGAAAAAAAAAAATATATATATAATTTTCTATGACATGACAATTTTCTATGACTAAAAGTATAAAAGTAACTTTTTATACACAACATATTTTTCTGGGGATGTAACATGAAAACGGTGAACTTAATCAAAAAAGTTAAATTAAGTTGTTTAACTCAAAATATGACATTTTGGTCTTCGAAAACATCAACAAAAATTAAAAATTTGTGTGAATTACTGAAATAAAAAAATGGTGATTAAATTCAAGAGTGTATTTTTATCCTGAATTCTCCCTACAATTTTACCGAAAACACTTAATCGATCAGTTAAACCGTTTCCAATATACCGATATGTTGATAGATTTTCGTATGGACAACTGCCAAAATTATATGAAGCAAGCATGTTTAAGCAAAACATTTTCTTTAAACTAGTTAATTCTTTGACGAATTGGTCTGACCTTGAAGCATTTATATGAAAAGCAATATTTGTTGACAAAAAAACTTTGACTTTCATTAAACAATATTTGAGATTGAAAAAAAGTGTTTTAAAAGTATGGAAAATGAAATAATAAATAATTTTGTAAAAGTCCATTATCCAAACCTATATTTTCCAATAAAAATATTTTTAAGGTGGGAGATAATATTCTAGAATGTTTATAATAACCAAATTCTGAAGCCTACATTCTTTGTTTTTCGCACATGTTTTGAAACCATTTTTTTTTCTTACAAAAGAAAATTTTATTGTTGTTTTTAGTCTCCAAAATTGTTCAAGAACAAAAAGCTGTATGATTTGTGTAGATCTAAATTCTAAATAAAAAAATTCAACATGAAACACACATCTGACGATTTTAAGATTTTTTTGAGGCCAGCAGAGACCCTCTGAAAAATCCCCAAATTATCAAGGTCAAATCAAATTCTAGCTGGTTTCCAGAATTCAGTATCACGAACTAATAATGCACAATATCCCAAACCAAACACTCACCGACGACGGCAGCACGCAGGACAGATCCGCCCCCTCGGCCCACACCTGCAGCAGCTGGCCGAGGTCGGCGTTGATGATCGCCTGCTCCAGGTCGTTCCGCAGGTCCCGATCGTCGGCGCACGTCCGCATCACGTACCGCTTGGCGATGTACTTTGCCCGGATGAAATCGTATCGTTCCTCCCTGGGGAAAAGTTGGTAACAAGTTAGCTTGGACGAGGAGAGATTGGAAAGGGGAGTTTGCTCTTACATTGAACTGTCCGGCGTGAGTTTGCCCCTGCCGAGCGTTGCTTCCATGACTTCGTTCAGGCTGTTGTTGCCCATGGCCCGGGCGATCAGCAGCTGCGCCGTCGTCAGATTGTCTAGCGTGAGACTTTGTATCCGCGAGTGGTGCACGCCCAGATCCCGATGGACGCCGGAACACTGGATGCACACGAGGATGCCAAAGTTGAGACTGATCCAGGTAACGTCGTTCTTCGAGCCGCAGTCACAGCACTGGTCGTTGCCGGGCAGGTTCTGGATGTACTTGATGACCGTCTTTTGCAGCTCGATCAAGCTGGGACTCATCTGGGGGTTTGCGTGCTGGAATGCCTTGGCCAGGGCTTTTTCCTTACAGTTGACCAGCACCGACATCCATGCCTTCTGGTCCAATTCGTCCTCGGCTTGAAAGTGGTACGGCCGGTTGTAGCTGATGAGGTCGAAGCCCTTCTTGTCGTCTGAGACGGGTTTGATCTGACACGTGAGAAGATTGACCCGCGTCGGCGCCTTCGTCTCGTCCGCATGGCAAATGTCCAGGAAGCCATCGGCCGTAACGCGACACCGTCGTTTCTGCCACACTCGCCGCACTTTTCCCTCGCTCTTCTTCAGCAGATGGCCCGACCTCGTAATTCCGTGATTTTTGTCACCCTGCAGCTGATGCAACGAATACCCAGCCGTCCCTCCCTTATCGCTGGGGACATTCTCGACCCGGTCAAAATCCGGCGATGACCGCAGCAACGTCCGCAACTCCAGCAATTTCCGCCGCTCCTCGTCCTGTTTGTGGCGGATCGTCTGCAGCTTCACGCTCAACTCCTCGATGTACGTGCCAAAGTGGGCGATTGTCTTCAGGCCGTCCTTGAAGTAGCTGCAAGAACAAAACAAAAGAATTAGTTAACCTCACCCTAGATCCGATCAATCCAGCGAGACCCTTCCAGCGAACTGTAATCCACTCCGTTGGTCGGAACGTTCAGCTCGTAGGCCATCTGATTAAGCATGGCGTTGCTTGGCGTGGCACTGACTGAATCACACCCCTCAACCCCCAGCTCGAATGTGGCTGATAAGAGACTTGACTTACTTGTTTTGAGCGTGGTAGTACTCGACGAGGTGCTGCAGCAGTTCAATACCTTTCTTCGTTTTTATCTCGTTGAACTTTATCAGATACTGTAACGTAAAGGAAGCAAAAAACATAAATAAAATCAATTCCAAAACCGTTGATATCGATTCCGAAACTCACCTCGCACATTTGCAGCTGAAAGACGCGCCGCTCCTTCTCAATCTCCTCGGCGATTTCCGCCGGCGTGACCTCGGTCCGCATCATGCCGGCGTCCTTGGCCAGCGCCTTCTTCTCCTTCTCGATCTTCATGAACTTGGAGTCGTAGTCTTTGGCAGCCTTGTCGAAGGGTCTCTTCATCTCGCCCTTCATCCCGCGCAGTTCGCTCTTCAGCAGCGAGTCCACCGGGAACATGACGATGTTGTTGATGTTTTGCATCTGAAATCAGTCCGATTAGTGTCCTTCTGCCTAAGAAATACTTTGAATTGGTCACATACCAGCGTCTTCATGAGCGCGCTGAGCTCTTTGGTGACGACGGAGAATTTCAGAAAGGCGGCCCCAATGTCCGGCTCCTCCTTGGACAGGGCCACCGAGCCGAGGCGTTCCAGCGCGCGCACCAGACACATCTCGTTGTCCACGTGGGCTGAAGGGGGAAAAAGCAAACATAAAGCATTATCATACTATTTGAAACAAAATATTTAAAATTTCTGTTGATCTGTCTGTTTTTCATGCTCAAATTCATTTCAAGTCAACGAATCATCTTTGCGGTTGATTTTACACAGTAGGCCTGAACAAGAATGTTGTACCTTGCGAAGGAATTTTCTGATCGATTTGGTGTCTTTGACAACGTACAGTTCTTGTTAGGTAACTCGGCGCTCGATAACTGGGCTGTAGTCCACTTAAAAAGCAGACAAACGTCGATAAGGCTGGTACAAATTTTATTTTAAGTTTTTGTCATTTTAAGATTTTTTGGGTTAATTAAAAAATCTTTTGAAGTTTTAAAAGTTTTCGATGTTTGGCACCGCAAATTTTTTTCTCGCCAAATCTTCATTTGTTTGGAAAACTAATGATTGCAAAACAACTAAATTAGAGCAAAATGCATTTTAAAGCACTTTTCCCATTCTATGGCTATGGAAACTATGGCTTATTATTTCGACCCCGGCCGAAGCCGATGGACAACAACTTTGAAAAATATTTGCATCAGCCTAAACATAAACAAACCACAAGTGGGGCAAGTATAACAAGCTAAAGAAGTGCTCGTTAAAACCCATAAAAAATCCGGTATTGTACCATAAAAAATTATTGAAAAAAAAATATCGATTTTCAGCTATTTCTACAGCTATAGGTGGGGCAAGAAAGAGGAACAATGCATGAAAATTAATGTTTATTTGCTAACAATTGAGTAGTTATCACAAAGAAATAAAGGATGACAATGTATTTGAAAGATTCCATTAATTTTTAGAAGACATAATAATAACTTACTGTTGATTTGAACGTTTTTGCCTTCCTCACCTTACTGAGGAAAGGCTATAAAATCACTCGAAAAATGAACTTCTTAATTCGACCTCGTAGACCTACCTTCACGTATACTTATCGACTCAGAATCAAATTCTGAGCAAATATCTGTGCGTGTGTATGTCTGTAAGTCCGTGTACCGAAAAATGTGCACTCGATTATCTCTGGACTGGCTGAACCGATTTGGACCGTTCTGGTCTCATTCGACCCTAGTCGGGTCCCACAAGACCCTAGTTAATATTATGAAGTTTTGATAAGTACTTCAAAAGTTATGCTAAAAAAAACGAGTCTGGCTAAAGTTTGAAAGATTGTAAAAAGGGTGGTTTTTGTAAGCAAACCCGTCTGATCATACATTTTTAGAAAGGTATTAGAAAGACCTTTCTAATGAGCCCAAAACATTGAAGATCTGATAACCCTAACAAAAGTAATGAGCACCTAAGTGTCATTTGTACACATTTTACAGGCCGGATCTCAAATATGTTGATAAAAAAGTTGTCCGGATCTATCATGCGACCCATCGTTGGATAGGTAATCAAAAGACCTTTCCGACAAGCCCAAAAGATTGAAGCTCTGATAACCATATCAAAAGTTATGAGAACCTAAGTGTCATTTGTACACATTTCAGAGGCCGGATCCAAATATTTTGATGAAAAAGTTGTCCGGATCTATCCGGAGATCTGGCTCCCAGGATTTTGTTGATTTGAAACTCCCGGGAAAAATGAACAGATATATTGTTTTACTGTCTTAAGGCTGACAAAACTTTAAAGTAATATAACTATTGAAAGTGAACAATTTTCATGAAACAGCCCCGTAGGTTACGTATATTACGTCCAATGATTTGTGGGATTCTAGACCCCATACTCCATGTAGATATGTTGTTAGAAGTAAAATTTTGATAAAATTTGTAGGTTTGACATTCTTACTACAGAAACAAATATGTACATAATTGTGAGGAAGGCACCAACCACCATCGGTGGATTAAGTAACGTTTTTTTAAACTAATGTTATTCGGAAGATATATTATAAATTTTCTTAATATCATTGTATTTTGTGCGAGAATGTTTTTTAAACAATTTTGTATTTGCTTTGATGCAATTTTATGTATTTATTTTCGAACAAGCTTTGTTGTTGCAGCAATTCGTATTTTTTCCGTGCTAAAAATCCGTAGGGTACACTAGGGTGTAATATGATTGTATGGAAAAAAATAAAGTTGTCCAAATTTAGTGAGCACAGCACTTATTATGTTCCTTTTGGGGCCCTAAACAACTCCTCAAAGTTTGGGACCGATTGGTTAAGTCCTCACTTTGCGCAAAGCAATTTAACCATATACAGTGAAACCTCCTTTTACGCGGTGCGTTACGCTTTTCTAATTTGTCGATTTCTCTGGAACGACGCAACATTTTTGATATCTTTTAGAAGCAATTTGTAGGTTTTGTTCAGATCTACAAAACGCTGTTTGAAGCTTGCAAAAATATTGTATGGTTAAAGAGAAATCTATGAAACAAAAAGCGTAACGCCACCGCGTAAAAAGAGGTTTCTCTGTACATTTGTATGAAGAAAACCATTTTTTTTTATTTTGATATTTATCAAATCCACGTTTCATGATATATCAAAACCGGACTCATATTCGGATGCTCTGGAATATCCTCTACAACATTCCCGAAGAGAGTATGGTGCTAGCTTGCCCCTAAAAAAAGATACAGCGTGTTCAAAACTCGTCTAAAACGTGTTTTTTGCTCGAAAATCACGTTTTAGACGAGTTTTGAGGACGCTATATCTTCTTTCAGGAGCAAGTTAGCGCCATACTCTCTTCGGCAAAGTTGTAGAGCACATTCTAGAGCATTCGAACATGAGTCCGGTTTTGATATAGCATAAAACGTGCGATTGTTCCTTTTGCCCCATAGGGTCGTCTTGCCCCACCTTCACCTAAAAATCAAGTGCATGAAAAAAATGTTTTTCAATTTTTATTTGTGAAGAAAAATGGTTATCTGAACACAAATTTAACTGACTTTTATTTTTGCAAAAAATAATTCATTGACTGTCCCCTCGGCATTTTTTGTTTAGCTCAGTTACCGAACAGGTACTGTAGTAGACTATAATGAGGACTTTTCAAGAAAAAGTAAATACACGAAAAACATTTTTTTAAATGTCGTAAGACTAAATTTTTTATTGCATTTTAACATTAACATTAAAAAGACAAACTTAATTTTTCGTTATTCGATTGTCCGGAATGATTTTTTTTTCTCGACGTTTTTAAAAATTTAAGACCTTGAAGAATTTTTTGTAAATTCCAAAGTCTTTTCAAGATTTGGCTTCGTATGAAATTTTAGGATTTTCAAAAAATAAAAGCATACTACGGTAATTTTACAATCTTCCCGAGCAGACGGAAATAGCTTGGGAATAACATTTTTTGATATTTGAAAATGCTAGGCCAATAACATTTTATGTTATTTATAACAAGATTTGTTATTCGTCGTTATGATTTTTTTGTTATTGGATTGTTATTGTAATAACAGACTAATAACATTTTAAGTTATTCTTCGAACAAATCTTTGTTATTATTTTATGTTACCAACTAATCCGATCATCCCAATAACAATTGTCGGTATTCTTCCATAACAAAAAATTTTATTCCTTAGTTCTTTTGGCTTTCAATCAATATCAGACCAATAACACATTTTGTTATGATAACATAAACTGTTATTCAACTCTTATGCAAAAAATGTATTTTTATGAAGAATCCATAGAGCAATTCCAGCTCAAATCAGGAATTTTTCTGGTACTTTTGTACTCGACCCTCTCCGATTTCAATGAAACTTTGTAGACATGTTATCCTAGGCCTATATAAGCCATTTTTGTGCATATGGAGCCAATAGTACTCGAAAATAACATTTGAGTAGGGCGTAAGGTATTTAAATATTTTTGTATTTTGCAATTTAAAAATTATTGTATCTCGAAGCCGTTGCATCGTATCAACAAGTGGTCAAAGACAAACTTGTAGGAAATTGGACGGGCTTTCTGAAAAAAAAAAATACACTGAAACAAAAATACACGCCACTTCTATGAGATTTTTCAGTTTTTAAGTTTAAAAGTTAAATTTGATGGTGATGTCACGATTTTTTTTCGCTCAAAATTTTTGAGGAAATAACCTAAAATGTTACAAAAAGACTCACGAAAAATGCAGGATGGTATGTCTCTCCTAAAAAACACAAAAATCATTTACTACAACTGTCAAAGGCAAACTTTTGGGAAATGGGACGAGCTTTCCAGTAAAAATATTTACGAGACTGAAAAACCAAGTCTGTCATATAAAAATTGGCAAAACCACAAAAAACCTATTTTTTCAACATTTTTTTTTTAAAACCGCTGTATCTTCCCAAGGAGTGGACTTAGGACAATCGTCAATATTGAGACTTTTATGTAAAATTGTCTGGGGAATCGATTCCTACTATCGATTCTGAAAGATTTTGACGTTTAGACCACTTTTCAAAAAAACAGTCGTAGTAAATGTTTTTTGTATTTTTTTAGGAGAGACATACCATCCTGCATTTTTCGTGAGTCTTTTGGTAACATTTTAGGCTATTTTCTATTTTTTTTTTTGAAAAAATCGTGACATCACCATCAAATTTAACTTTTAAACTTAAAAACTGAAAAATCTCATAGAAGTGTATTTTTGTTTCAGTGTATTTTTTTCAGAAAGCCCGTCCGATTTCCTACAAGTTTGTCTTTGACCACTTGTTGATACGATGCAACGGCTTCGAGATACAATAATTTTTAAATTGCAAAATACAAAAATATTTAAATACCTTACACCCTCCTCAAATGTTATTTTCGAGTAGTATAGGCTCCATATACACAAAAATGGCTTATATAGGCCTAGGATAACATGTCTATAAAGTTTCATTGAAATCGGAGAGGGTCGGGTATAAACGTACCAGAAAAATTCCTGATTTGAGCTGGAATTGCTCCATAACACTTTTTGTTATTTTAATAGTATTTGTTATTGAAATGGCATGAATTTAGTTATTACCGTCTGTTCGGGTTCAGTATTTCAAACAACAAACTCGAATGTTTTGAAAATGCATTATTTTTTTTTTGTCTTGTTACATCTACATTGCACAATATTAGTTTTGAGCTTTTTAACAAGAGACGGTATTTTGTGAAAATTCTAGTATTTTACACTAATAACTCGATTTTGTGGATGTCTCCAACATGTTTTTTGATATATTTAAATTTATAACATGATAACGAAAATATTATTCTTACTGCCATCGATCCTCAATAATGCCAATAAAGTAACTTCCTATTGAAAAATTATTGCGGATAATATGATAAACAACTTTGGTAAAGTTAGACAAGATAGGCCCACCAATTCAGTGGTTATCTTGAGAACTAAGATTCCATCAATTAAACACCTGATTTCGGTTGAAAGTCTCCGGTGAAAAAAAATATGTTCAGCCATTTTTATTTTATTTTGACTGAATATTAAAAAAAAAACATAAATAATAATGTACTTACTGTTTCCCGAATTGTGTATTGCTTTGACTGCCTTTTTGAGTTTAGTCAGGCCTTCTCGATCGAAGTCTAGAGTCTGCAAGTAGAGTAGAAAAACAGAAATAATACTATTAGTTGTGCAATTAAATCCAATCAAATTAAAATTGACAATAAAGTTAGCCTGAAATTCCAAAACATCGTCCAGTCCCCCCTCCTCATCGAACTCGATTACGCAAATCTGCCCCCAGCAAGACTCTGGTTCCGAAACCGTTCCAAATTGCCCGAATCGAGCGAGAGAAATTGTTTATTATTCTGCAGCAGTCGTTCCTCAATTTCATTTGCCAGCTCAGTTTTATGACGCCAGGCCAGGCCCGAAAATGAACCAAAAAAAACACTCATTTCGATTCTTACACATTCTGATTCTGGGCTGATGGCCCGGAGATTTCGACTTTCGTCAACAAAATTTCCATATTTATCATTACACGCGGCGAGATTGAAGCGACTGCTGCTGCTGGCAAGTAAATACAAATGCCTGGAAGTCGAAATTTAGCCCCGGGGCAAATCGCGCCCGACCGGCGGAGAAACCGACGACGAGCAGGGCGCGCACAGATTTCACAGTTCACGACCGGAGGCAGTCAAGTTGCGTGGCACGTCGGCGGCCACGGGCAGGAGCAGTGGAGGAATTGGCCAGCTGCAGGCTGCCTTTTTTGCGTGCTGATTTTTTCAAAGGAAGAAAGTAGGGTAAGTGTTTAAATGTTGGGATCAATTCTTTTACCAAATTAACCAGCACCATCAACGAGAGTGATGGTGCTGATTTTCCTTGGACAATTTGAAGAGTTATAATTCAACATAGAACCAACTACCCTACCGAGCCTAACAGAGCGGAATTTTTTATTAAGCTTTAACTCCGACCACGCTGCACTACATTACACTCCGCAATCGTCGCGGTTCTCTGGTATGAATACAAATTAAATCTTGGAAGTGTTTGATAAGTGCAAAAAAATTTGCGCCAGAATTGACGCTGCCACAAGTTGCATAAAAACGGTAACAATTCAATTTCTGAGTGCGTGCACGTGAGAGAATGCAGATGCTTTTAAGGTCTATGGCGAAAGATAATAAAATCCAGATTCAAAGGATTTTCTTTCGCGCTGGTTGAATGAATTTCAATGAGGCAAGGACTAAATAAGCTTTATTTTTCCAAGAAAAGATTCTTTCAACCGCTCAAATATCACATATGGGTCCGGATTTAGGTCATTGTCAAGTTGCAGGTTCTTATCGTCCCAGCCCAATCACTGCTACCTTTTCTTTATTCAGAGAAAAAAAAAAGCAAAAATCGTCTCCTGAATGGAATTTTCGGCAAACACAAAAAGGAGAAAAAAGAGAAAACACCTTAATCCTTATCCCATTTTGCCTGCCTTCTCTTCAGTGGCTGAACTAGGTTAGGGTGACTGAATGAGGTGAACGGAAGCTCGAATGTCACCCAACAAAGAAGTCCTTTATGCTCTTTTACTTTTGCTGTGTTGCTTTTCCTTAATCCCTTTCATGGTTCTTGATGGAATTTTGCAAAACTTCAAGTGTACTAGGTAGTACCATCATAACACAATTTGCCCTCCGGCCTTCGTCGTCCGGGGTCGGTCGCAGGATTCGTACTTGAAACTTGGTACATGGGTTGGGTTTGTGTGTTCGGAACGGTGGAAAATGTCGTTCAAGTGCCTTTCGGAAACGAGTGCCAGTATATAAAAGAAGGAATCCTATTTAAACTTATCCAGTTCAAAAGAAAAAATGTTTGTAATAAAAAAAAGTTTTTTTGGTAACCAAAGTATTTTTTACATACAGTTTAATACAAACGTGGCCATTAGAATTTTTATATCAAGTTGTTGTCCCCCACCCGTTTAAAAAAGAGGGCAAAAAAGAATGATTGTCATATTTTTTTTTTCAATGGACAAAAAGCTTGTGTAATCGATTGTAAACTTTTCAGAATACATTGTATAATGCATATCTACGAATCTTTAATAAAAAACGTTATTTAATCCACCTTAACACATTTAAAGTGTGGTCTAAAATGCAAAAAGTGCGTAAGTAACACTTAAGTGCTAATAACTTTTGATAGATTTGTCAGATTTTCAATGTCTTGGACGCGTTGGAAAGGTCTTTTGAATACCTTTCTGAAAATGTATAGCATGACGGGTTTTCTTACAAAAACCACCCTTTTTACAATCTTCCGGACTTTTGCTAAAATCATTTTTTTAGCATAACTTTTGAAGTACTTAACTAAACTGCATAATTTTTAATAGCGACTTATGGGACCCCAAGATGGATCGAATGACGCCAAAACGGACAAAATCGGTTCAGCCAATGTCGAGATAATCGAGTGACAATTTTTTGATCAACATCCCATAACACACACAGACATTTGCTCAGAATTTGATTCTGAGTCGATAGGTGTACATGATGGTGGGTCTAGGAGGTCTAATTGAAGAGTTCATTTTTCGAGTGGCTACAATTTCCTCAGTAATGTGAGGAAGGCAAAAAGGCTTTTTAGGCTATTTACAAATTTTGAATTTTTGAACCACAGATCGGTTCAAGACGTAAAATTTTGGAAATAAAAAATTCTTTGATATTATGCTATTATTCGACAGGATCATAAATGTAATGATGTATTTAATGATACTCTTCACCTTAAAATGTTGAAAATCAGGCTTGAAAATTGGTATTTACTTTTTAACAGTTTTTTTTTCAGAAAAAAAATAACAAATTTATGTTATCCACTGTTGAGAAAAAAAAATGAAAATAAATCGATATCTCCCAAAAATCTGTATGTGCGAGAACGAGATTTGAATTCGATGCAAAAAAAACAATTACCGTAAAATTTGATAGCCAAGGGTGACTTTGATAGGTTCTAGATTTTTCCGAAAAAAAAGAAGAGTACAAATTAAATACGTACACCCAAAGGAAATAAATATATCGAAATATGCAACAGTGGATTTGCTGCAGTAAATGTTACATTTTATAACAGTTTTTGCAGCAAGCTGATAGCTCATTTTTGCCCGCGCTTTAACATGTCCAGCGATCTGCAGTTCTCACCAACACATATAAAGCTGGCGCGTCTCCGAGCAACACTCCAGAGAGAAGAATATGTTGGTGCTCGGTCCCACTCAATTCATCAAGCGTCCATGGCGCGGTAGTAGCGTGTCGGATCATCATCTAAGAAGTTGATGGTTCAATCCTCGTTCCGTTAGGATTTTTTTTTTGCAATGCAATCATTCAGCCGTCGGTAATGTCGATAATTGTCGGTAACGGGCAAAAATGTCATACCCCTATATCGCAAAAAAAAATGCATGAGGACAGATTTCATGCATATTCTGATATACTTTCATGCCGCCATGCATCACAATCATGCGACCGCCGTTTGGGTGTACGGAATGACCGTGATAGAGAAGTGTTCAAAAAATCTTGGAGAAGGTAAAATAAGTTTGTAAAAAAGTAAATATTATCTGTTTTTGAAACATTTTTTTTTTCTATATTTATAGGCATTTTCAGTAGAACCAATTCATATAAAAGGTGAAAACTTTTGATTCGTGCTTCGAATTGAGTTTAAAACGCATTATAAATGGATAATTTTATAAACAAAACTAGGTTTAACGCATTTCAGCCAAAGTTCTGATTTTTTTAACATTTTTTTTTCCTAAAATTTATATGTATTTTGTTAAAACGCTTATAAATAAGTTAACTAAATTTTACAACCCCGGACGACACCCACAGGGTGGTCGAGTTGCAGGTCGTGGGGGTGTAATAATTTAACAAATTAAAAGGACACTTTCGTCCAACAAATAAAACGCGTGTCGTTCTTCTGACTAACAAAACAATAATAACATTTATTCACAACAAAGACAACTACCACTTCCTTTTACGCACTGTATTGACAGTCGCAGAGTGACAGACACACAGATGTCATCGCGAGTCCAGTGGCGTACGGTCTAGACAGGGGCCGCAATTCCAGTCGCCTCAACACTAAATATAAACATCGATTTTTTTTTCTTTAAAACTACGTATATCTGCAACCTTAGGTATGGTACATTTGATGTAAAAAAACAAAATTTGAACACCTTAAATCTAATTTTATGTGTGTATGTATTAGTGGAATGAGGATGTATGATAAATCGAATTTATTTAAACGTGTTTGTGAAAAATATCTATATTCTGGTGCTCTCCTTGTAAAATTCATGTTGACAAATAAATTTCAATGATTTTCATAAATGATTTTTGTAAATTTTCACGGTTTCTAACAAGGTTGAGTTGTATTTGCGGCATACTTTTCAAAAATCATTTGCTTTTTTTTAAACAGGAACACTATCATTTTGTAACTTATAACAAGGTTTCATACATTAGTTGTTCTTGAAGTATTAGATTTGCTTAATAAAATTCTCGTTATTTTCAATTTCAAACAGAGTACGAGAAGTTTTTTAGGGTTTGAAAAAGAATATTCTTTATAAAAATCTACTCATGGAATTGAACACTGAGAATTTTTGCATGGTTTTGCTGAATACTGTATGAAATATGAACTGTCAGAAAAAGTGCTTGTTTTAATACCATAATTTTCTGAGTTGTAGCATTTTTTTCAAACTAAAATTATCAGACATTATCAGTGCAACGAATAGTTCTCAAAATACATAATTAATTTAATAATATAAATATATAAGATCGTCTCTGATTAGTGCGCTGACCACGCGGACGCGCTGTCTTGTTTTTGCATGCTCATTTTCATTTCTTTTATGTCGCTGTTTGTGTGCATGGGGTGATTGGTTATTATAACTTATTGGACATCATAAGTGCAGTGCTTCAGGGGACGCGCAGTCCTGTTCTTTTCGCGATAATTTTCATCGTAAATGATCGTAAAAATTTATTCCAACTGGCATCGATCGATTTTATGAAGAGTAAAGCGTCATTTATTTACTATTTTTGAAATTTGCTCGCGTTATCTAAATTGTAAAAATATACTGATAAGTCCAGCCCATAGCACTACTGCTCGGCTGGCACGCGTTCGATAAAAAAACTTTTAAATGATCAATTATCTATCTTTCCGCAGCCGGCTGCCTAAGATTTAAAATTTTCAACCGATAAACAAAATGCTCATGGTCACATCACTGCCACTCGTGAATCCTGACCTCATACCCATCTACTAACCCCCTCAAAACTCATGTGATACTTTGTCGGAGATGCAGTCGATTGGGCGGTCTCTATCACTCAAGTATCGGACTAAAATTCCCATCCACTTCCCCGTGACCCTACCACTGGTCGTGGCCGGCGCCGGTATTGATCAGCATGATAGGGGCCTTTGAGAAGTTGCGAAGCGAGGAAAGATAGCTCCCACTTATCTTCCACGGCTCGTGGATGTAACTTCTGGAGGTCCTGGTCAATAACGGAGTAGCAACTGCGGGTGGGCACCTATGCTTATGCTTATGCTTATGCTTAAATATATAAGATCGTCTCTAAAAATGCCACCGGGACCTTCTGGGATCGAACCCAGGTCGACTGGTTGAGGGGCAATCACGCATACCCCTTCACTACGGGTCTCCTCGGTTTACAGTACTGAAAAAAAAACTACTGATGTTTGAGAGAGCAGAAAAATGTCTTAAGCCAACCAAGCTTCTATTTGAGATTCCTCTAAAATATCGACAAAATTCAATTTTAAACCCAATTTTGAATTGAATTTGAAACGGGTCAAAAAAGAGAACTCTGAAATTTTTAGATCATTTGTGTTTGATGGTTCATTCATGTGACTTTGTCAATGTATTGTTTCTTTTTGGGGTTAAATTTAGCCGTGTTTCTAACTAGTATCCCCTACTATTTCTGTAAATGCATCAGTAATATTGGTTATGTCTCAGTTCATGGTTTGACACACTTTGTTAAAACAGCTTAAAATGATACCATTTAATGTTCAAAAACGTGAAATCTAGGGACCTATAGAGGGAAATTAAATTTTCTGGGAGAAATTTCAAACACTCAAAGCACAGCACAAACATACATTGAAAAAAAAAAGTACCAAATTCCTAAATTCTAGGAATTTTGGCTCCTTTCCTTATTAAGTAATCCAAAAAACCCGATTACTAAATAAGGCAAAGAGGCAAAATTCCTAGAATAAAGGAATTGGGTTCTATTTTTTTATTACAGTGTAACTAAAACTACCAGATTATTATAATTAACAGTTTACAATGCTTGTGATTGGTATTATTACTGTTTTTTGGGCAAATTATTTTAAATTGATTCCGACATTGATATTCCATGATCTTGTTGCTCGATTGGAACTCCGATTCGACAGTTTGATTGGAAACATGAGAGTGAAATTTCACCTCTCCATATAGGCTCTAGTGAAAACAAGCAAACAAAATCAGGTTTAAAAAAAACTCTAAATAATGTAGAAGAGTAATTATAAGCCGTTGCAAATATTTTTCAAAGTATACGAAGAATGCATTCCTTTATACTAAAACTTATCTATTGAAAAAAATATTCAAATAAAATGAGATTTCAACGTAAGTAAAAAGATGTCTGCTTTAATTAGAACACGACCTTCCACCTTGCTTCAAACAACCCCGACACAGTTTAAAAATGCCCTCAAAGGCGTTACACCGCAAAACAAATGAGTCCTTGTAGGCAAAGTGTCACTGCCGTCTTTTCACCGTCAACCCCTAAAGCCCAACCCAGAACCCAGGTGCCTGCCATTCATAGGAGAGTGTCACCCAGTTCCGGTTCAACTTCTTATATAAATGGGAACAACTTCCATGAACTGCTCTCAATGACATAATTATTTCAGCCCAGGCCCGAACCAAGTTCTTTTCAAAATGTGAGAGATGCTTCCATTCTTTACGTTTTCCATTCAAAAAGTCGGAAAAGCGGTGGAAGTTGGAGCGGGGGGCTTTGATTACATAACCTTACTCACTATAGCAGCAGCAACTTGTGGTGATGGTGGTGGTGGTGGTCGCCATTCATAAAACTTTTCCACGGCAAGGACGTTCCTGTGCAGCAGCAACAACCGGTTGATGACTCTAGCTGGGTGCTGCTGCAGAACGTGACCACTTGTGCTGCTCTGCCAAGTGCAAAGCTCCCAAACCCCAAAACTAGACCACACCATCAACCGCCGTCCCATGAGGGAAGGACACACGTCGTTGATTATTAGCAACTGGGTGGCCCAGTGCAGCTTGCAGATTGGCTTGCCAGGTTTACTGAATTTGTAAGGGATGGTGGAATCTTGTTGGATTTTTAAAAAGTGTATTTTAGTTAATATTTGAGATGAATTGAACGTTTCTTGTTTTAATTTCTAATACGATTCGTAAATTTAAGTTTTGAATAAAAAATATTGAACATAATAATTTTAGACAAAGAATAAAAGTATTTAATTATTTTAACAAGATGATACTGCCCCCCAATCTTCCTCCTTATAAACTGCACAGTGCACGTACACACATGTCAGTGTGGGTGGACCAGCGGCAAATGTGACAAGACGCAAAGGGTCGGTGGGTGGAAAAGTAGGTCAAATTAAAAAAAAAAACTGGGGAAAAATTATGCTATAGAATGCGGGAATGTCGTTCTCGTTAAAATCTCTCTCATTCTCTTTTCCATTTATTCTCTTCTGAAAATTAAATTTCTCCAACGCATTGGAGCGTCCTGTTCTGGCCAGAATGATGAGAAACACTTGGTTGACTAGCCTGTTAGCATAACTTCATTTTGGTTAGCTATTCTATGGGCATTCAAAATAGCTTAATTGTTGACTTATAAATTTTCAAAGATGTGTAATCGAACAACTTAATGTAAAAAATTGGTATTCAATTTATTCTACCTTATTAGTAAAAATCGTTTTAAGCTATAAGTACGATATTTTAACTTTTCTTACAAAAAGAAAGCTTAACGACTCAAGTTATATTTTTCAGAAATATTTTAATACAATTTAAGGAACGTTAGTGTTATGATCAATCATATTTTTATAAAAAAAAATCTTAAATTGTAACAAAATTGAAAGTTTGCAGAGATTTGCACTCTTAATGACATTGTGGGAGAGTGCGAAACAAGATCGAGAGAAAGGGAGTCTCAGCAGATGATGCCGCAGAGATTTGTGAGGAATGTATGCTATTGCTGGAAGCGATGGCATTGACCTGCTTGCCTAGTATGTCAGGTATGATTTGCTTGTGGCTAGAACTAGTACAGAGATAGGTACTTATAGTGCAAATTTGAAATAATCTACTCTGATCTACTATAATTTTTCTTTTGGTGTATTCTTTAAGAAAAACAGTCAACACTTATACATAAAATCATAAAATTTAAATATTGTACACAATGATGTGAACACCACTCCGTCATACATATAGTGTAAACACACAGTATAATCGATTGTTTCCAACCGCATCATCTTCCACCCAGGAAATGAGCCACATTTCCCTTATCAGCGAGAAACCAACCCAACTAAACCAAGTTTTGCAGATTCATGGCCAAGAGAGGGAAGGGCAATGGTGGGGGTAACCCCGAAAGCTCCGTCGCTCAAAGAAGTTGTGTGTTTGCGCTGCTGTTGATGATTGTGCAAGGCAAGACAAATTACTTTTGCATGCTAATTTGCAAATCCGCTTTCGCTTTGGGTCCAACTTTTTTTTTTTGTCTTTGTTGAGGAAGAAAAGTGTAAGATTTGCCTTAAAAAAAAATAGATACTCAATGAAAAAAAAAATGTTACTTTCAATCGATTCTTTGGTTGTCCATATCGAAGGGACCATCGAGGAAGAGAAGCATCAGTTTACAGAATGATGCCAAACGAAGACTCGAATATTTTTTCCCTGATCCCAGCAATGGAGGAGAATCATGGCAAAAGTTCAGCAAGCAGAACAAGCGAATTTCTAACATACATAAAGCCCCGTTTTTAAAGAAAAATATCTATACATGCCATGAGAAAGAGAAAATATTGACAAAAGGAGGGATTTTTTGAAAGAAACAAATCGAGTAAGAGATTCTCCGATGAAAATCGAGCAAAGAAGAGAATCGAAGTATGCAATTTAAAAAGACTGATGAAACCATCGATAGATGGAACAATATTGGAGATAGCGAAGATCGACCAACCAGAGAATCGACTGTAATTTGGCTCAAACTATGTGGGGGCCTTCCCTAAGACCAAAGAAACCATTTTGTCTGCATACAATTTTGGCAGCTTGGCAACAATGGTACGTAATTATTCGAAATCTGTAATTTTTAAAGGAATTTTCTTCAGCAATGTTGTAGGTATTGATGAAAAAGAGGTACACGGAAAAAAATCTTGCCGATTTTTTATTATATTTTTTCACAAATACAAAAAAAATTGTATTTTTTTTATTTTCGAGATTTGTTGATATGTTTTAGGGGATCAAAACCCGCAACTTTTGAGCCGTAGAGAAAAAATGGTACGAAAATTTACCGCCAAGTTACCAATATTTGAAAAAGAGATATTTAAAAAAAAGTCGAAATTTTAATGCATAACATTTTTTTATCTCATTTTTTTTTATAAAAAATTGAATTTGCATGCAATCGCAAAGTACTTTACAGATGTTTTTTAATAAAGTATCTCGTTTTCAAGATATAGCCACCAAAAATTTGATTTCAGAGCAGTTCTCTAGGATTTCGGTCATTCGATTTTTTTTTGTATTTTTTAATCCGACTGAAACTTTTTTGGTGCCTTCGGTATGCCCAAAGAAGCCATTTTGCATCATTAGTTTGTCTATATAATTTTCCATACAAGTTTGGCAGCTGTCCATACAAAAATGATGTATGAAAATTCAAAAATCTGTATCTTTTGAAGGAATTTTTTGATCGATTTGGTGTCTTCGGCAAAGTTGTAGGAATGGATATGGACTACACTGGAAAAAAATAATACACGGTAAAAAAAATTTGGTGATTTTTTTATTTAACTTTTTATTACTAAAACTTGATTTACAAAAAAACACTATTTTTATTTTTTTTTATTTTTTGATATGTTTTAGAGGACATAAAATGCCAACTTTTCAGAAATTTCCAGGTTGTGCAAAAAATCATTGACCGAGTTATGAATTTTTGAATCAATACTGATTTTTTCAAAAAATCGAAATTTTGGTCGCAAAATTTTTTCAACATCATTTTTCGATGTAAAATCAAATTTGCAATCAAAAAGTACTTTAGTGAAATTTTGATAAAATGCACCGTTTTCAAGTTATAGCCATATTTAAGTGACTTTTTTGAAAATAGTCGCAGTTTTTCATTTTTTTTAAATAGTGCACATGTTTGCCCAGTCTTGAAAAAAATATTTTTGAAAAGCTGAGAAAATTCTCTATATTTTGCTTCTTCGGACTTTGTTGATACGACCCTTAGTTGCTGAGAAATTGCCATGCAAAGGTTTAAAAACAGGAAAATTGATGTTTTCTAAGTCTCACCCAAACAGCCCACCATTTTTTAATGTCGATATCTCAGCAATTAATGGTCCGATTTTCAATGTTAATATATGAAACATTTGTGAAATTTTCCGATCTTTTCGAAAAAAATATTTTCAAAATTTTCAAATCAGGGCTAACATTTCAAAAGGGCCAAACATGAAATATTACGCCCTTTTGAAATGTTAGTCTTGATTTGAAAATTTTGAAAATATTTTTTTCGAAAAGATCGGAAAATTTCACAAATTTTTCATATATTAACATTGAAAATCGGACCATTAGTTGCTGAGATATCGACATTAAAAATGAGACTTAGAAAACATCAATTTTCCTGTTTTTAAACCTTTGCATGGCAATATCTCAGCTATTAAAGGTCGTATCAACAAAGTCCGAGAAGCAAAATATAGTGCAAACATGTGCACTAATTTAAAAATTAAAAACTGCGACTATTTTCAAAAAGTCACCTAAATATGGATTTAACTTGAAAACGGTGCACTTTATCAAAATTTTACTAAAGTACTTTTTGATTGCAAATTTGATTTTACATCGAAATATGAAGTTGAAAAAATTTTGCGACCAATATTTCGATTTTTTGAAAAAATCAGAATTGATTAAAAAAATTCATAACTCGGTCAATGATTTTTTGCACAACCTGGAAATTTCTGAAAAGTTGGCATTGTATGTCCTCTAAAACATATCAAAAAATAAAAACAAATAAAAATAGTGTTTTTTTGCAAATCAAATTTTAGTAATAAAAAGTTAAATAAAAAAATCACCAAATTTTTTTTACCGTGTATCATTTTTTTTTAGTGTAGTCCGTATCCATACCTACAACTTTGCCGAAGACACCAAATCGATCAAAAAATTCCTTCAAAAGATACAGATTTTTGAATTTTCATACATCATTTTTGTATGGACAGCTGCCAAATTTGTATGGAAAATTATATGGACAAACTAATGATGCAAAATGGCTTCTTTGGGCATACCGAAGGCACCAAAAAAGTTTCAGCCGGATTAAAAAATACAAAAATTAAAATTGAAGAAAAAAGACCGATTTCGTAGAGAATTGCTCTTCAGTGAAATATTTTCTAATGCCGATGTCTCAGCAACTAATGGTCTGGTTTTCAATGTGAAACATTCGTGAAATTTTCCGATTTTTTCGAAAACAATATTTTAAGTGGTTACATACATGTAGAAAATTACAAAATTTTATATTTCCTTTTTTTAAAACCACTTCAAAGATGATTTTCAATCACTCCTGAAAGTTTCATGAAGATATTTCGGGATTTAACTGAGTTAGAGACAATTTAAGCTCAGAATTTGGCCATGCGTAAAGCAAACTGTCTGACTTTCTGAGCGTTTTTCTTTGAACACCAATTTGATTTACGGGTGGCACGATATCTCGAGATGGGACGGACCAAATTGGCTGAATTTTTGGGTGAATACTTTCAAGATATATTCCGTGTGCATGACGAAGCCCGATTTTAAAATTTTGGATTTTCAAAAAATACAAAAATCAAAAACTGTAAATTTTTGAGCATGAGCATGGTTGACTGCCAATGAGTTGCTACTCCGTTATTGACAGATCAGCTGAAGTTAAACAATGAATCAAAAATTATCAGTGGGAGCCAACCATCCGTTCACTGTTTAACCTCTGAAGATCTCTACTTTATTAGTCAATACCGGCGCCCTCCCAAGAAGCCTGCAGTTCAACGAAAGGGAGGAATGTTAGTCCGATAGTTGAAGTTGCAGACTCATCAAGCACACAGTTTTTCGCTATATACTTGTTGATACCGCTTGAGACCGTTGAATCCACAGCATCTCCTTCAAGCATCACGTGATTAATTTATTTTTTTGGGTTAGTAGGATAAGGTATTGGCTTTTCGATGCCTCCCGAGCTAACACGCTATGGGGAGGACTTTCATAACAGACCCGTCGGCGAGCCTTCCGAGCAACGATGCTATGGGAAGGTCTTTTTGGTTAACACACAAACTCACTCACACACAGTTATTTTGCTCCACTATTAACTCAACGATCCAAATTGTCAGTGCGTCTTTCGTTCATTATATAAAATTGGCTTTTTCACCGCAAAAAAAAATTAAACCTTATTCGAAAAATTTAAACACAATCCACCCGACGCCGTGCCTTCCGATCAACGATGATATAGGAAGGGCTTTGAAAATCACAAAAGAAATCACTTTTCACTCCGCATATTTTTTACGACCACGCGCTCCCTTTGCCAATTATGCACTGATGACGCTGCATTTTCAGAGGGTAATCTTCTCCTCGCAGCACACAATACACGACAAAAATGTGAAACAAAAGGCACACAAAAAAAAAAACACTTTTCACTCCGAATAGTTTTTACGACCACGCGCTCCCTTTGTCAATTATGCACTCTCAAAAACTGTAATTTTTTTATATGAAAAACATAAAAATATTTTCAACTTTTTTATAATTTAAGTTTTTTTTAAATTGGCCTTCGTCATGCACACGGGACCGGTTTAACGAGTCTTCACCAAAATTTTCAGCCGATTCGGTCAAAGCAGTGTTGAGATATCGTGGCACCCGTTTTTTGAAATTGCTAACTTCAAATGGCTATACCTCGGCCATGATACAACCAAATGGCTTCAATTTTTTTTGTTAATAGATGAAAATGTATATTTTAATGCCATGAAAACAGATTTTGAAAGAGTTTAAGTTTAAAAAATCAGAAAAATACTTCGATTGAAAATTCAAATTTACATAAAAATTGAGCCCATGAGGGTTGACCATTGTCCATATAAAAAAGAGTGATTTTATAGCCTCTCCTCAGTGAGGAAGGTAGTATCAAGAAAGGCTCTACTTCACTTCTTGGTGAATAATTTCGAGTATATTTTATGTGATGAATAAAGATAACAAGAGTGCATATGAAATTCATCATTCAACATTATTTTGCTTCTCAACTCAACGGGAATGATATTAACAGGTAATCCTGAAAAAAAATATCCTGTTGGGTGATCGAATTCGACTTGCAGAAATCAAAGTTTAACATTCCATCGTTATCAACAAATTGCAACTTTGCTTACAATCTGCCGATGCTCATCAAAAAAGTTCGAACGTCCTCCGAAAGTGAAACTGACTCATCCAGTCGAAGATGACGATAAGCAAACTTTTAACGGTGTTGTTGAGTTTATTCCTGCAGACTCATCTAAAAAAACGAAAAAGTGCAAACATTTGCCTTCTTCCTCTAACGCCGAAAAATATCCCCTTCAAGTCAAACCAAAGAAAAGCCACGGCTAATTATTGGCACTTGCGGCAGACTGTAATCCTCTTTGCTTCTTGAAACGAACGAAGAAAAAAAAAATCAACCCCCAAAGCTTGTGCACTGTGGTAGCCGAGCTGGGCCCACACTTATTGCTAGTTTTGTTTACATATTTTATTTTTCTGTTTTGTTTTCACACTAGCAGCACCCACTGAAATTTGAACCGCTCAGACGACCAGGTCAGACCAAGTTGCACGTGCTCGGTCTTTTCCTTATGCTTCTTCTGGTGGTGGACTATTGTGAAGGAGGAAGGGGAAAACTTTTGCGAACGAAACGAAACCAACGGTCGGTAGGTAATAATAACCAAAACAAACGCGTTCAACTTCTTCTTGCGCTTTTCGAAAACTATTTGGACCAGACGTATCGCGCATTCCACGGGCTATGATTCATCGTTTTCGTATGCAGCTGAACAGATTTGTATTGGAACAATTTCGCTGAGAAAAAACTAGTTTTCCTGCAAAAATGTTATCGGCTAAAATGTCCTTTCCGGTTATACCATTAAATCTACATGGCTACCACTTTCAGAGAAGTTGCCTCTTCCGGTCCCAGTATAAATCATGGAACCGAAAAAAAACCTCTCCTAATCACTTTAACCTGCCAGTAGAGGACCAGACTTCCTGTTTCATTCATTGCCATCCTGCTTACAAATCCCTCAAGAGAGCTGTACTAAATTGCTCTACCTATCCAGTCCAGTCCGAGTCTCATCCCATACCAATTCAAGTGCCAGCTCCTAGGTCATGTTTTATGTTTGTTTTCCAGCAAACGCGGAGTGGATGATATCAACAAGTAGCGTGAGTTTGGATCCACTTGAACTTCTCTTTGCCATCCCTTCAATGACGACCGACCTCAGATCTAGATGTGTAGTGGTACGTTACCTTCATGTCGTGATGATCCAAAAGGTACGACGCTTCGAGGGCAGGAAGTTGGGCAATCTCCCCTGGCTGGGGTAAGCTGTCAACTGTTGAACCTGAGAGCAACCACTTTGTAGCCAAACCAATGATTGTCCAATGACCCCACGATATCAACCCGGCCAAGCACTTCCTCCCAGCTGGCACTTGGTATTTTTATCCGTATTATCCGCATCGACCGGGGGCCAGCTGGAAGATTATTTGATATTCAATCCAATTTCACGCCAATGCTTTCCCCCCCTGCAAAAAAAGTATGAAAACAGCCCGAATTGCGCCGCGGTCACACAAGGTTCTTGTCCTCTAGAAGGTTCCGTCTGCTGTTGCGCTGCGCCGCCAAGGAACAGTCAGCGAGTTGTGTTTGCTTAGGATCTACCACAGAAGCAGCCAGGAAAGGCAGACTGAAGTCAACATTTCCACCAGAGCTCCGCAGAGCTTGTTTTGCGGTGCAATCACTTTCGCTAATCGTACCCGTGTTGCCAGCTTTGATTGTGGTGAACCATTTTAAAGGCCTAATTTGCCCTTAAACGGTTAAAAACCTAAATATCGGTACTTGGTTTTTTCTTCATCACCAAATAATATTTTCAAAAAATTTTAAATTAACCCTAAAATTAACCATAACCGGTCTAAGACAATTTTGTTTTGCCTTTTCATATGTAAGGGGTTGAAAATATTGGAAAATTTCACGTTCACGTTACTTTCATATTTTAACAATAAAACTTGACCCATATTTGCACTTTAAAATTCAACGCTATTTTAGTGAAGACACAGTAAAAAAATGAATGTTGGAAGATTGTAAATTTGTTTGGTTAAATAAAATCTCTTTTTTGAGTAAATTTACCAAAAACAATGTCTAAAAAATTTTAATTCGTCAGTCCCTGATGGTAAAATACACTTCCAATTCCGTCGTGAAACTACTTACTTTTCCTGTCATTCTTGAACGACGAAATAGCCTACTTTTCTGTACCAAAAATAACAGAATCGAATAGCAACACTTTTCAAAACAAATGCTGAAAAGTTATACTTTTCAACATTTTTTTTATTTAAACGATTTATTGACAAAATACATGAAAATTTGACATAAAATTTCACTCAGTGTGTGTTTTTTGGAATTGCAAAAAATGTTGTATGGAACTCGTTGCAAACCTTGATTTTTTCAGCACTCTTCTATATCCAACTCGGTGAACCTCGTTGGATAAATGTACGACTCGTGCTGAAAAAAACCTCTTTTTGCAACTTGTTGCATAAACTACTATTATTTATACAAAATCTATCAACATTTCCATATGTAATAATACCGTTTTTTGTGTAGAGAAAATTTCGTTTTCTTATGAGCAATTCTCTACGAAATCGGTCTTTTTTTAGAATTTTTATTTTTGTATTTTTTAATTCGACTGAAACTTTTTTGGTGCCTTCGGTATGCCCAAAGAAGCCATTTTGCATCATTAGTTTGTCCATATAATTTTCCATACAAATTTGGCAGCTGTCCATACAAAAATGATGTATGAAAATCGAAAATCTGTATCTTTTGAAGGATTTTTTTGATCGATTTGGTGTCTTGGGCAAAGTTGTAGGTATGGATATAGACTACACTGAAAAAAAAAATGGTACACGGTAAAAAAATGGTGATTTTTTAATTAACTTTTTGTCACTAAAACTTGATTGGCAAAAAAAAACACTATTTTTATTTTTTTTATTTTTTGATATGTTTTAGAGGACATAAAATGCCAACTTTTCAGAAATTTCCAGGTTGTGCAAAAAATCTTTGAGCGAGTTATAAATTTTTGAATCAATACTGATTTAAAAAAAAATCGAAATATTGGTCGCAAAAATTTTTCAAATTTATTTTTCGATGTAAAATCAAAATTGCAATCTAAAAGTACTTTAGTGATATTTTGATAAAGTGCACCGTTTTCAAGTTAAATCCATTTTTAGGTGACTTTTTTGAAAATAGTCGCAGTTTTTCATTTTTTAAAATTAGTGCACATGTTTGCCCACTTTTGAAAAAAATATTTTTGAAAAGCTGAGAAAATTTTGCAATATTTTGCTTTTTTCAACTTTGTTGATACGACCCTTAGTTACTGAGATATTGCCAAGCAAAGGTTTAAAAACAAGAAAATTGATGTTTTCTAAGTCTCACCCAAACAACCCACCATTTTCTAATGTCGACATCTCAGCAACTAATGGTCCGATTTAAAATGTTAAAATATGAAACATTCGTGAAATTTTCCAATCTTTTCGAAAACAATACTTTCATTTTTAAATCAAGACTAACATTTCAAAAGGGCCAAACATTCAATATTACGCCCTTTTTAAATGTTTGTCTTGTTTTAAAAATTTCGAAAATATTTTTTTAGCATGTAATTTTTTTTTATCATGCATCATTTTTTTCAGTGTAGTCCATACTCATACCTACAACTTTGCCGAAGACACCAAATCAATCAAAAACTTCCTTCAAAAGATACAGATTTTTGAATTTTCATACATCATTTTTGTATGGACAGCTGCCAAATTTGTATGGAAAATTATATGGACAAACTAATGATGCAAAATGGCTTCTTTGGGCATACCGAAGGCACCAAAACAGTTTCAGTCGGATTAAAAAATACAAAAAAAACTAATGACCGAAATCTGAGAGAACTGCTCTTATGTATTTTTTTTTTGAGGCTGTATCTCAGAGCCGTTCTGATTCTTTACTTAAAAAAATATTTTCAAAAAAAAAATAATTTTTGTGCATAAACAGTACTTGTTCGGTAATTGGGCTGAACGAAAAATAACGAAATGCTTACTTTTCATATTTCTTTAATTGTGACTTGAAATTGAACAAAAGTTTGATTTTCTTTTTATTTATTGAACATGATTTTTGCATCCTCTAACCTTTCGGTCATTTCGGTTTGTTTTGGTTTTTTGACTTTTGTCTGCTTTTAACTGGGCTATCGAGCGCCCGAACAACTACTGTAATCGAAAAAAAAAATGATTTTACAATTGAAAATAAAGTATTTTTTTGAAAAATTGGCATCACTGCTGGATTATTTTTGACCAAATTATGACATAGCTCAAAAGATGGAACTGCGAAAAGATGAAAATTGCGTTTAATTTAAAATGTTTGATGACGTTCATTTTTTTATACTTCATTTAAGATGTAACATTCACGATTCATTTCTGTGTAGTTCTCGAAAACGGTAAACTTTATTATTATTATTTTTTTTTAAAGAACTTTTCAATTTACCAACATTTTCTCTTAATTTTTTGTGTGATATCCAAAATAATGGCAACACTGTCCACACATTTTTCTCAGAAAAGCACAGAAGGTGACTTTGAGAAAATAGAATTCTGTTGTCAAAACTTATACTGACAACAACTACCGATTTTTAAATACATTGGGTATGGGGGTGAGACTGGGTCATACAAAAATGATGAAATTTGTATGACCCAATTTTTGTAAGGACAACTATCAAATTGGTACGGATTGTATGGACGATTCGGTGATAGGAGCCTCCTCCACAAAAAGTCCATGTCCGAAATTCCGGAGAATATTTCTATTGGATTGCTGTTTACTTATTTCGTATGAAGTCAGCAGATTCTGTATTTGATTTTCTTCAAATAAAACCATATGTCTGAGTAATTCTCTAGAATTGAAACTGATTAAACTAGAATAGACTCGCTTGCACCAAGGCACAAATCAAGGAATGAGTATGACAAGAAGAATTATTAGTTCTCGTCATGCTTTCTTGGCGAATATGTTCTGAAGTTAAAAAAATGTTTACTATTCGGCTCAACTGTGACTCGTACGACATCCCAATAAATTTTTATGAGTTTTTAAATGGCTTTAAAAAAATAGAGATTACGTCTCGAGAGCACTACACCACGAATATTACTCAGCTACACCACCATTCTACTCATTTTTGTCCCATATTTCTACAAAACCAATACTAACATTGGACAATTTTGCAAAGAACAAGTGCTACCGTAACAAAAATGTGGGTATTTCCAAATTCAAAAACTTCGTCATCCCTCTTATCGTCACACTAACGAGACTCACGTCCAGTTGCGATTGTTCCACAACAGTTACCAAGAGTCACTGGACGCGATCAGTCATGCTGACCTTTGCTTTTATTTTGCTACTTTTTGGCACGAGCCAGGCCCGGGGAAAGTCCGACGAAAGTTACGGTTGGGATTTTGTGCAGCGGCAAGTAGGATTCAAACAATAATACTTCTTATTTCTTGTTTCAGATTTCGTCAAACAGTCAACAAACTTTTCGCTCAACTTTTATCGACATTCGTTCAATCCGGACGAGAATGCGATCCAGTCACCGGTGTCGGTTCAGGCCACACTTTCGCTCTTGTATCACGTAGCTAGTAATAGTACCGCTGCTGACATGCAAGCGATTCTCGGGTTGCCCGCTGCGAAGAAAAAACCTATTCCGAGTCTGGTAGAGTTCCTCAACAGCACTGGTGGCAGTGACAGCGTCCTCAGGATGGTCGCCAAAGTGTACCACAGCCCGGAAGACCTGAATACAAAGTTTCTTCCGCTTTTGCAAGATTCCTACAAGGTCGAGGTTGAAGAAGCAGATTTTAAGCAGAAACAAAAGGTAGTGGATTCGGTGAATCGGTGGGTCAATAGCTCTACCAATGGATTGATCCCGGATTTGATCACGGCCAGCGATTTGAAGGACAACGATCGTTTGATCCTGTTGAACGCGATCACCTTGGACGCCAAGTGGGAACATCCGTTTCCGAAGAGTTCTGCCAGGAAAACGTTCCATTTTGTGGACGGCGATCATGACGTTGACATCATGTCCATGGATGAGGAGGTCTCGTGCGGTAACTTAGGTGATTTAAACTTGCTGGAATTACCGTATGAAAGTGAGACGGATTTGTCGATGTTGTTTGTGATGCCGAAGAACGGGTCGTTACAAGATTTGGTCAACCAACTCACGTTGGAGTTCTACGAAAGGCTAAATAGTGCACTTAAGCTTGAATACGGAACGGTTGAGATTCCCAAATTTTCGATCCAATCCAAAGTCAAAGCCAAGGACGTGCTGCAATCCATGGGATTGGGATCGGCCTTCGAGGTGAAGGCATTCAAAGTATTCGCTCGGAAGCCAGCTCAGCTTTCCGAGTTGCGCCAGAAGGCAGTGATTAATGTGTTCGAAACTGGAACCACAGCAGCTGCCGTTACTGGTGAGTGTGTTTGGCTTGATTCAGTGGGAGATGGTTATCTATTTTGTCTTGTTCAAATTTGCAGAAGGCCAGCTGGCATTTCACACAATTCCATTGGAACTTTTCATCGGAAATCGTCCCTTCATCTACTTGATTCGCAGAACTTCAACGAAGGAGATTTTCTTCATCGGACATTACTCTCACTATAAGCAGTAAATTAATACCAACAATTACTGAATAATATTAATCAACATATCCAATAAACAAACTGGCAGCACTGCCAACCTCATCGTAAACTGCATCAAAGGCTACGGATGACCATCCGAAATCGACTCATTTGCCCTGTGCTTTTGTCCCCAAGAGATCCCCAAGTACAGCGCTTCCTCACTGTACTCGACGAGCTGTGATTACATTTTTTTTTCGCTTCTTCTTTTCAATTAATATCTTGGTTGGTTCAGTGATTTATACTTGGCCCTCACTCTCACTCTCGTGGCATGGCTCGGTAGGGTCTCTGGCTGGAAGTTATTATGATTATCATCACCATATCGGCAGCCATCAGCGCGCGGCAAAGGAACAAATTATCACGCGCGAATGGCAGTCTTTTGCTTTTTGAAAGAAGCAGAAAAAGTCTGAGCAAGCGACATGGTCGGTATACTTTGTAAAACAAGCTGTAATCATGCTTTGAGAAGCAAGTTTTAAACGTAAAGTTTTATTTTCATTTGCTTGCTGTTTGTAATAATCGATCAAAGGAATAATTCACTGGAAAGTAAACGAAATCCTTCTTTGCAACATCTTTAGCCTGAATCAAATGTGGTGACTAATTGGCTAAGTAGGAACATGTAGCACATGAGTCATAATGTGAACAGTTTCGGTATAAAAAGACCATTTTAAGAATTAACTATTTTAACGGGATTTTAAAGTGTCATTAAATGCATTTGACACGATTGTAACAGAAAACCGCAACGTTAAACAGTTTCAAATTCTTCAACTCCTTATCGCTGTTAAACATGATTCACACAGCATTTCCAACCAGCTTGAACGTGACTCGCGTGATCCATCTGCCTGCAGTTATGACAAATCTCAACCCCACTCGTCACCACAAAAGCTCCCCCCCGACTGCACAAACAAAATCATCTCGATTCTCGGTAATGGACGGTGCTTTCCATCAACAACAACATTGCGCACACATTTTCCCAGTGAAATCGAAAGGTATCGCTAACCGTTGGTATAATAACCAAGCTTGGTGAAAAATTCCACCTTCACAAACGTGCGTAATATTCGAGATAAAATGTTACGATGGATAATCTGTGCTTGTCTCAAGTACGCGCAGTTGCAGAGGTTTGAGGTTTCACAGTCCACCGGACGAGCATAGTTTTTCACTTTCCAGGCAGCAATGTGTGCACCGCAACGATCAAGTTCACTTTTCGCATAGATAAGCCGGTTTGCTGTCCCGATTGGAAAGATAGTGAACTTTAAATTAATTTCGATAATTTTAAAAATGTATTAAAATCTTAAACATAGAAAAATATATTGTTTTTTAAATATAAATAAATTCAATAAATTAACCACTATTTTCTCATCTCGGATAGTACTCAATGAATGCGACTCCTCCTTAGACTACGCATCATTTGGTTTGAACGTTCAAGTGCAACAGAGATATAGCTTAAGAAAAAAAAATAGCAGCAAAATCGCGAACAATCAACATGACAGTGCTAAATGTTGCTTACAACGAGTCAACATACCACGCTGGATAGCAAGTTGTTTCTTCATCGTGCAACAGAGAAGAAAAAATGCACCCGTTTGTTAATATTTTGCTGAGGTGGTTCCGAATGTTTTACTAAGATTTATTTCTGCAGAAAAAAATCGTTTCAGATAGTTTAGAAAGGCAAATCTTTATTTATTCAAAATGTGACACCAAATTTAAGAAAAAACTATGAAACTTATTTTAATCCACCCCAACTGTTATTTTTGCTGGGCCCATCAAAGGTTATCTAAGCGGTATTTCTTTAACACGTGCAACTGCAAGTCATAAAAACATTAGCAAGATCAATGCACTGGCTGTGGAGTATAATCCTTTGAAGGATTTTGAAATTTAAAATCATGATTTGTTCTGTAGTGTTTCTAGATTGTTAATATATTATAAGTTTTATTTTCGATAAAATAAGACAACATTCGGTCTAGAAAAAGTCAGAATAAAGTGACAATATCTTACCCATGTAGGTTTTAATACCATATTTTGGTATTTGGGAACCCTTGAAAAACAACTTTAAGTATTATTCAAGACTATCGTAGTTTGGATACCAAATTATGATGTTTTTTTTTTGGTATTACAGGGGTTTTTCCGGATTCCTCTAAATGTATCCGCCCTTTAAAATGACAATTCAAACAAGTGGTTTTACTGGGATTGAGGAATGAAAAATATCAAAGACGTTTCTTTTAAATTATTGATATACTCATATGAAAATTTGTTAAAATCGTTAAAAGATTATCTATATCGGGATACAAAGGTTTGGAATTTTTGTGGTATTTCATTGTTTTTTTTTTCTCGAATTGCTCAGAAACAAGATTTTTTTTTGTATTTTTGCTTTCCTCACTGAGGTAAGGCTATAATCCTGCTCGAAAAATGAACTTTTGAAAACCAGCTCGTAGATCTATATTCATGTATAATAGGGTGTTTCATCCAAAACCAAAAGTTCTCAGAATCAGGCAAACCGAGGTTCCCCTAGTAGAGGATACCCATAGGGATTCTCATGCCAAATATCAGCCCATTTGGTTGAGAATTGGCCTGTCCCCAGCGGTTTAAAGTTTACATGGAAATTACCATGGGATTTTTGTGCTTTTCGTTCAATCGTTCCTACAGATCTGGGGACAACATGGATTCACTCGGAATAAAGACAGGTGTGTAGGGGATGGTCCAATGAACATATTCCAGAAGGAATTAGGCTTGTCCATTCTGTCCCCAAGGTGCGCATTGGATCGACGTCCGGTGTCTCCAAAACCAACGATTCATCCTTCAAAAGCATCGCATTTCCTTAGTATGCTATGACGGCTAGGTGGAAACCACGACGTCCCATATGAGACGGTGAACACGTGGAGAGGCATCGATTGCATTATTAACACAAAATCATCATTTTACTTTATTTAGAATAGTTGAAATTCTTCCAGGAACATCAATAATTATAATTTTAGTACTTTAAAGAATGTTTCTGAGTCAAAACTCGAGTAGATACTCTGCCACGTGTTCACCGTCTGACATGGGGCGTCGTAATTTTCTCCTAGCCGTCATAGCATACTAAGGACAATGCGTACATTTGAAGGGCGAATCGATGATTCTGGAGACACCGGACGTCGATCCAATGCGCACCTTGGGGACAGAATGGACAACCCTAATTCCTTCTGGAATGTGTTCATTGGACCATCCCCTACACACCTGTCTTTATTCCGAGTGAATCCATGTTGTCCCAAGACCTGTAGGAACGATTGAACCAAAAGCACAAAAATCCCATGGTAATTTCCATGTAAACTTTAAACCGCTGGGGACAGGCCAATTCTCAACCAAATGGGCTGATATTTGGCATGAGAGTCCCTATGGGTATCCTCTACTAGGGGAACCTCGGTTTGCCTGATTCTGAGAACTTTTTTGTTTGGCTGAAACACCCTAATGTATACCTATCGACTCAGAATCGAAAACTGAACAAAATTCTGTGTGTGTGTGTGTGTGTGTGTGTGTGTGTGTGTGTGTGTGTGTGTGTGTGCGCGCGCGTATTCACCTTGGTGCTCGAATCAGGTGCTGGAATTTTGATGCCGGATCTCACTTATCTATATGAAAACTATGTCCGGATCCATTATCCAACCCATCGTTGGATAGGCCTATAGACCTTTCCAATGAGTCCAATACATTGAAGATCTGGCAACCCTGTCTCGAGATATGCACACTTAAGTGATATTTATGTACTTTTTTTATGCCGAATCTCACTTAAATGTAGGTAAACTATGTCCGGATCCATCATCCGACCCATCGTTAGTTAGGTAATCAAAAGACCTTTCCAATGAGTCCAAAACATTGATGATCTGGCAACCTTGAGATATGACCACTTAAGTGATATTTTTTATACTTTTTTTTTAATTCCTAAGTTTTTTTCCGGATCCATCATCCGACCCATCGTTGGTTAGGTAATGAGTTTTTTGAAGATCTGGCAACGCTCAGTTTCAAGTTATGACCGCTTATGTGACATTTGTGTATTTTTTTTATTGTGAAATAGATGGAATTTGTGTCCAAACTCATCATATCACCAAATGTTGATAAAAAGTTAGGAAGGCACCAAACACATAGGTGGATTAAGTTAGTTTTTCTGAAATCATTGATTTTGTGTCAAATGCACACTCAAAAGAATTGGAGCTTATAAACCCTTGTATCTAGTTTCTTTTTTAATAATATTCATAAAACAATACAAAAATTTTGTAGGTGGAAGAACATACACAGAAAAAAAAGTTGAGTTTTGGAATGTTGAAAATTTGGTAGGTTGAATATTACCTCTTTTTTGAGTAATATTACATTAAAAATATGTAAAAATGTCAACCAGATGAATATTCATCAAAAACTGATAAAAATTCATAATTTTCTGGGGCAAAATTAATCTTTTTTTTGCCACAAAATCTTTCACCATTTCCTGATGAATATTACCATAATTTTTTCTGTGTAGGTATACCAAACTGTAGTAGTCCAAGTGCGTAGGAATACAAAAAAAAATAGATCACACCAACACCAAGTGTTGGTACCATAGCTGGAAATTAGTATTGGAATGGTATTTTCTTCGAATTCTTTAGCTCTTGGAATAACATGGTTTGATACTGTTGTGGTTTATTACCGGGCAACCAAGGGCACATTTTGCTGTTTTGCCTTCCTCACCTTACTGAGGCAAGGCTATAAAATCACTCGAAAAATGAACTTTTTAAATACACCTCTCAGATATACCTTCACGTATACCTATCGACTCAGAATCAAATTCTGAACAAATGTCTGTGGGTATGTGTGTAGACATGGTTTTGTTTCCACACGATTATCTCAGAACTGGCTGAACCGATTTTGGCCGGATCCGCCTTATTCTGTTCCTTTTGGGGTCCCCTAAGATCCTTTTTTTTATTCTGTTTAGTGAAGTACTTTTAAAGTTATGCCATGAAAAAGTTTTTTTGCAGCTACTATAAAGGGTGATTTTTGCATAACCTCAAAGGCAGGGTCTTTTTGCCTACGCGCGAGAGTCGCGCAGCATGCATATTGCCCGGTTGCCACATTGTTTAAGCAGTGTCTGCGTCTCTTCTGGAAAAAGTCTGTATTAAGTAACGTTTTTTTGTATTCCCGTGTAATGCGGTAAACAAGCTTTGAAAAAGGTTGTCTGACCTTCATATCCTTTTGAAGAGTCTTTGCAAATAAGGTTCTTATTTTTTTTTTCACAATCTAACCGTTCGCATTCCTCAATTCAAATAGGAAATGCTAAATTCCTGTTGTGACCACTTAAGTTATATTAAGTATATTAAGTGATATTTATATACGTTTAGAAGCCGGATCTCAGTAATCTATCATGTAACCCGTCATTGGATAGGATCTCAGTATATTTGATTGTGGTGATGTCTGGAACTGGATATATCATGCGACCTAACTTGAATAAGGTGCGAAGAACAGAGTACTGAGACAACCGAATGACAATGATATCAAAAAAATCATTGCAAATCCGGGTGACATGGTGTTAACATTTTATTTAACCCATTTGACTCGATTCCACCTCCCTTTCCTTTCTTCACTGCGGACATCAATCATCCAGGCCGTTGGGTCCCCCGTACAATAGTTGGACGATCAATGTGGCAATGTCGGAAGTGCTAAAATCGTTGTCATCCAGCCAAGCCGATATACGACGTATACGTATTCGCGCTGCTTATATGGAAAGGGACATTATAGTTGGGAGAAAAAAGAGTTTCATTCACAACCACTTGTTAAATGTCACCGATGGGCAGCATACCGCATCAGCAGAGATGGGAATACATTACGCTTTGACCTGAAGGGATGAGTGTTGTCCTTATTCTGATAGAGTTAAAAATTTACTCAAGGTCATACTTTTCAAGTATCATGAGAAATCGCGATTCATTCCAATAGATAATTAAAATTTTGAATTCTTTCGTTCCATATGTTACGCAAATCATTATTATTCTGCTTATATTTGAAAGAATGCTTCCAATACCAAGCTCAGAACATCTGTACAAATGTTTTCGCTTGAATATCTCAACAACCTAAACAAGTATCCATATCTGACGGCAAAGTAACGAATTTTATCGTCTGGCTGTCACACAGACTTCATGGTTGAAGCTGCTGGTGAACAGCGGTTCAGCAGTGACGCGTTAATTAAATCAGCGCGAGCCCGGAGAGTGCCATCTGCGTGTATGTGTTTTACTTCCAGCCGGGAAAATATACATGACCACACTCCGTTTGGACGGATGTGTAATCTTGGGGTTGGGACGATCGACCAAATTCTGACTGTAATCAATCTCCATTAGACGTTGGTTGTTTGCGTTTTTGTGTGTGATATATCCGCCGAGAGCAAGCTCTTCTATAGGTCACTTGGGCACTTGTAAGATTTCCCGGAACGTATAGTATAGCTTATAATATGTCCCCGCCGACGGTTGAGGTCAGCAAATGGGCCCCGCCATCATCATCAACGTCGCTGCTCCATAAACTTGTATCAAAATTGAATCCCTCGTCACGAACGATATAAAATAATGACACTCGACGGCGATAGTGCCCGGCTGAGTACATCCATTCATGGTAGATGGACTGTAGTATAAGCTATAGCTAGAGCTATCACTTGAGGCAATCAGCGTTATTGTTTTCGTCCTCCTACGCGGACTCCAAAAAAGTGCTTTCAAACTTTCGAGTATTTTTTTTTATTTTAGATTTAAGAAAATACTCAGCGATATTACAGCGATATTGTTGTTTGAACTTTTCACAATTCAGAATGTAATAAATTCCGTCATACAAATCGATTCGGGCGGGGCTGGCAAGCCCTTGTTTGGCCATGTCACGTCCTTCACCCCTATATAGCAGCAGCACCGCAGCAAACTCTTAGATGGCCGTCACACCAGGAATGGCAGAATGGCGCAAAAACAACTGACTAAATAATAATAATAATAACAGCAACGCCGATACCGATACCACCTCCCCTCTCCATCCATTTAATTACGTTCAATTGTGAAGGGAGGGTGCGCGCTGCTTTGGAATTTGTACGGACATCAACGACGACGACGACGACGACGACTTTGTAATGCGCGTTTGGAATGGGACACTTGCAGGAGCTAGGTATCGACGAAACAATGCAATTCTTGAGGAAAACATTCACCTTGGTAGTTAGATAGTGATTTTACGTTTAAGCTGTTACGATAAATCAGAACACTGGAAATTACAAAAGTTTTCCATGCTCCAAAATCAACCTGTTTGAATCCCCCTACAACAGGTCGGACGGTCGGTCTACGAAGCCACTAGTTGCTGAACGAACCACTATAAACAACAACACCGTTTGATAGTCGTCCAACGATTTGAAGGTGCTTCCTGGGTGAAGGTTGGGCGAGTATTCGCTGCACATCAACCGTGTAGTAGGGGCGTAGAACGTCCAAAAATGTAAAAGTGAGCAGCAACACCTCCCTTCTTATCCCCGTGTCCAGGTTGGAAACCACGACACGTGACATCATATTAAACGAGGGGGGAAACCTACTGAAATTTACTGAGTAGGGTGATCCTCAACTTTGATATGCGATCGAAAAGATTGCAGAATTATTCAAGTTCATCCATAACGGCAAACAGAACCAGAAGGCAGTTTTGTACCGCAGGCTTTACAGCTTGCAGGTATGTACAAACAAGGCGAATGAATTCAATTAATAAAATTTAAATTGATTAATTTGCAAGACGCTCGCTTCCAGCTGCGGTAAATTGTGGCACGACCACAGCAATAAAACAATTTAGTATTATGGCAAGCGAACAAAGAGCGATGCACTTGAAACTTGAAACCACTTTACCATCAATTTAGAGTTTGCGTATATTCTTTATAGTGCGATCCCAATCGAATTACGAGTTAAACTAATGTTATCGCCATCCACAAACCCATCGAAAAAAAAGTCCAACGATACCGCTATACCGTAAAATAAAACAAGTAAACCCTAATCGCGAAAAAAAAACTACTCTTTTTATGGACGATGGCACGAGTTTAGCGGGATCTGCCCCCCTTCCTCCCCTCAAACCATGAGCGCTGCTGTCTGTTGCTTCACCTTCCTCAGCCGGAACATTATGGCGGTCAATAAAATATATACAAACGACCTGCCCACTTCCGAAAGCCGAGTCCCAACAAGCGATGAGCGCGATACGTTCGCGGGGTCTGTCTCCCATTGACGAAGAAAGTGACCACGTGAACATTATGTTTCGTCACAGACAAGTGGATTTGACCGTTCGTGGAGTATTTTTGATTTGGATGAAACCTTGTGTGAACTTTTCTTATGACCAAAGTAGACATTTTGCATACAGTCATCCCACATATTTGGAACACCCACAATTTTGGAACACTTTTGTGTTAATTTGTCAATAGCAATGCAGCTTTTTTGTCTACCCTACTATTTTTAGTACCTTTATTTGGACATTCTCTTGCTATTTCTCTAGTGAAAGTATTACTTTTTGAATAAAAAAACATTATTTCAAGACTATTTTATCCAGAGCAGCAAAACACTGCCTGTTCCATAATTGCGGGATGTTATTGTCCCTCCTGAACACCTGACTTTATCTGATATTTTCACAAAAAAAGTTATCAGACCATGGATAGAAAATCACTATGCTTGAGTTTCATTGGTTTCAGTGAGTGAAGTCATTATTTTGTTACAAATATGAACTCCTGGAGAGATCCAAAGTTTGTTTACATTCGTAAGAAAAAAGTGTTCTGAATTTGTGGATTTCAAGGGTCAATGTTTTTAGCATAGCAGTTGCTACTGAGCAATTCCAGCCCAAAACAGGAATTTTTTAGGTACTTTTTTCTCGACCCTCTCCGATTTCAATGAAACTTTGTAGACATGTTATCCTACGCTTATATAAGCCATTTTTGTGTATATGGAGCCAGTTACACTCGATAATGACATTTGAGAAGGGCGTAAGTGTTTTAAGTATTTTTGTAATTCGTTATTAAAATATTGGCAGTGGCAGTGCGTGGCCGAATGGGTACGCTGTCCGCTTTGTAAGCGGATGATTCTGGGTTCAATTCCCATCTGTTCCAACCTTCCATCGGATGAGGAAGTAAAATGTCGGTCCCGGCCTTGGTTGTTAGGCCGTTAAGTCATTCCAGGTGTAGAAGTCGTCTCCATGCCATAAGTACAAACAACACACCAAACCAAGCCTACTCCGGTGGAATCGCTGGCGGCGGTTGGACTCGCAATCCAAAGGTCGTCAGTTCAAACACTGGGGTGGAAGGTTCCTTGGAGTAAAAAGACTCCTAGGTTCGAGCAGAAACTTGCAATAGAGACCACAAAAGACCCGGGGGTCGTTAATGTGGATGGTTTGATTTTTTTGAATTTAAATATTGCTGTATCTCGAAGCCGTTGCATCGTATCAAAAAGTGGTCAAAAACAAACTTGTAGGAAATTTCACGGGCTTTCCAAAAAAAAAATCCACTGAAAGAAAAGAACACTCCAGATTTTTTTATTTTTAAGTTTAAAAGTAAAATTTCAGGGTGTGCCCACGATTTTTTTCCGTTCAAATTTTTTTGTGAAAATAGCCTAAGATGTTACCAAAAGACTCACGAAAAATGCACAATGGAGCAACTCACCTAAAAAATTTAAAAATCATTTACTGAAACTGTTTTTTTTTTTTTCAAAAGTGCTCTAAACATCAAAATTTTCAAAATCCGAACAAGAGAGTCGATTTTCCAGACAATTTTACATAAAAGTCTCCATATTGACCATTGTCCTAAGTCCAATCTTTGTGAAGTTACAGTGGTTTTAAAAATAAAAATGTTGAAAAAATAGTTTTTTTGTGGTTTTTTGCAATTTATATATGACAGACTTGATTTTTCAGTCTCGAAAATATTTTTACCGGAAAGCTCGTCCAATTTCCCATAAGTTTGTCTTTGACCACATTTCAATTGGATGTATGGGCTTACAGATATAAGCTAATTTACTATCCAGGTTACTATACTTCACTGAAAAAATATTATGTTTTCAGTTATGAGCAATGTAATTACCTTATTAAAACCAATGTTACTTCACAAGGTTTGGACTTAGGAGCCACCTTTGGTTTTGGGCTTTAGAATGGATTTAGACCAACGGTAAGGCAAGGGTCTTATAAAGGACGTCAAATAACATCACCACACCGTAAACGACGTTTAAATTCATTGTATTTTCCGAATTATGAGCAAAAATGTAAATTGATTGACAAAACCACGCAAATGTTGTTTATTTCGAGGTTCTTAAAAAAGCTTTCTGAAAAGTTAGATAGTTTGAAAAAGTTTGTTCAATGTTTAGAATGTTACCACGAGCTATTACGAAGGTAAACAAACAACAACGTAACCTTCAAAGCATTTAGAGGCTTGGTGGTGGAAGTGTCAAATTAAAATCCACTCGAGGGCAGAATGGACCAGCCTTTTCCTGCCTTATAAAAACAATCAAAAATTGCGAAATTTGAGCTAGATTGATTATTTCACTACTGGTAGCTTCACAAATCACGTTTAATGCAACATTAGTTGATTTTTAGGAGTTTTAATGCTTATTTGTAAAAATAGTGTCTTAATACAACATATTAACACTATTTTCAAAAATGTTTATTTTGGTAAGTGACTATTTTTATAAAAGTGGTCTAACTTCATGGAAACTATGTAAAAAAGGTCCCTAAAGCCATTTCTTATCTCCCTTCGACGTTGTATTAGACAAAATGGCTTGTTTTCTAAAGTGGCCCATCCTGCCCCGCAGGGTGGCCCATTCTGCCCCGCACTTTGGAAAAGTAGTCGAAAAAACATTTTTTTAAAGTGGGTCAAAAATATTTAAAAATTTTCATCGACCATGTACACAACATTGAAGGGAACATTCCAAAGCATAAGCCTACTGCACTCAATTCATAAATTTGATTTTTGGCGCATTTTACGTAGGCGGCCCATGGATTTTTTTATTTATTTATTTTTTTTTTTAAAAGGTCGGGTAAAGTCGAGAATCCCGAGCATTTGCTTGAAAAATATTTAATAACTCTCGAATCCAATCCACTGCACCTAACTAAAAATGTAAGGTTAGTTTTACCTTTTTCATTAATTATTTAAAACATCGGCAAAGATTTTTCTAATACGTAATATTCATGGTCCAAAATTTAATGAAACTTTTTCATTCATTTATTGATTTGTTAATACATATTGGATAATTATGAAGGCACGCATTTGACATATAGGTATTATGTTTTATTTTTTGACATTGCTAATATTTCTAAAGAAAATTTTCAAAACAACCTATGAGTCATGGGTTTCCTATGCAGATAGGACCTTTTGAAAATGTAATCTAGATTTGTAAAAAACGGTTCCAACTTAAGCTGGGGAATTTTGTTTATCCAAGCACCTTTCAAATGACGAACGTTTTTCGAAAAAACTTTTTTGTAATAAAAAGACACGAAAAAAAATATTGGAAAATAACACAAGAAACTTCACAGTTTTTCATTGAGTACGTTTAATTTTTTCAATATTTATTATGCTGTAATTATGCAGAGTTTGGTTTTTATTTATTTAGAAATCTTGCTTCTTGATTGATTTGCAATTATTTTTGCTTACTATTTAAGGTTCTGAAAAGTCGAAAAAAGTCAGATAAAAAATAGCATTATTTAACTTCGACTTTTCACACAACAAATTGAATTGAATTCTTATTTTTGTATGCGTTCAAGATGAGAAAATGCCGTATTTTGAGCTGTGGAATAATTTGGTTAACATTCAAATGACAGTGTAATCAACAAGATTTTCTAAAACTGTCGAAAAATAGTTGAACAAACAACTTTACTTTTAAGATAAAGTATCAAATTTGCAATCAAAAAAATACATACATTACAGAAATGTCTATATCGTCCACCGATTTTAAGTAATAGCCTCTTGAAAAAGTTTTTTTGTTTTACAATTCCGTCGTAAAACTACTAATTTTTCCTTTCATTCTCAAACGACGTTCAGTAGTTTTGATTGATGCTGAAAAGCAGAACTTTTCAGCACATGTTTTAGATTGACTAAATACAACGACATTCGACGTACAATTTCATTCAAAGTGTTGAATGGAACTTGATTTGATTCAAACTTTTTTTTTGCAACTTGTTGCATAATAGTAGTTTATGCAACAAGTTGCAAAAAGAGGATTTTTTCAGCACGAGTCGTACATTTATCCAACGAGGTTCACCGAGTTGGATAAATACGAAGAGTGCTGAAAAAATCAAGTTTTGCAACGAGTTCCATACAACATTTTTTGCAATTCCGAAAAACACCCATTAAGTGAAATTTTATGTCAAATTTTCATGTATTTTGTCAATAAATCGTTTGAATCAAAAAAATTTTGAAAAGTGTTACTTTTCAAAACAAGTGCTGAAAAGTTCAACTTTTCAGCACCCATTTCAGTGCTGAAAAGTAGAACTTTTCAGCATTTATTTTGAAAAGTGTTGCTATTCGGTTCTGTTATTTTTGGTACAGAAAAGTAGGCTATTTCGTCGTTCAAGAATGACAGGAAAAGTAAGTAGTTTCACGACGGAATTGCAAAAACTACTTTTTGCAACTACATTACAGAACGATAGATAGTAAATTGTTCAGAATATATTTAACATATATTTTTTTGTATTTGTAATGAACTGAGTAAAAGTTCCTAAAATTTAATGATATTCTGGGCTACAGATTGAATGGAAACATAAATGATTGTAAAAAAGCTATTTTCGTGTAAAAAACACTTGAAAACGTAATTGAAATTTGTTTTAATTACTCCTCTTACGTAGGCCACAGGCCATGTTGAGGGCAATACACTTGAAAAGTATTAGCAAAAACCATATGAAATTCATTTTTTTTTTTCATAAAACAGCTTTTTTCGCACAAATATTAAAAAAAAAAGCCGTACATCATTCTCAAATATACTTAATCAAAATCTGAAATGCTCTGTATTTTATTCCATTAAACAAATATCGTAATCCTTTCAGAGAAACAACAAAAATATTTCAACACTTTAAATAAATGTCAAGTTTGTTTGCCTGTGACGTGTGGCGCTTTCGTAATGGCCCATAACCCGAAACTGGTTCCAGAGCGCTGCAGCGTTGTGGGTTCCTTCCGTTTTTTTATCGCCAAGCTTTCCCTTTGGTACGGTGGGCCTCTTCAAAGCGCGCGAGCCTTCGCCGGATGACTTATTTATAGAAAATAGTGTGATGGGCCAGCATCATCATACCAGTTTGACTGGATTCGACGGTGGTATTTATTGATGGGTGCATCGGCGGCGTTTAGAGTGCATTGCATTGCATTACCGAGAGTGAGAGTTGGCCGGAACCGGCTGGACCGGATCAACAGCTGATGTTACGATGCGAACCTGGTGGGAAAATGGAAATTCTGCACTTCCGTTTCGGTTTTATTTGATGAAAAAGTGTTGGTGTTGCTGGTCATATGAACAAAACGACACAAGTGATTGCGACAGATGTTCTTTCCAGGAATTAGGAGGTATTATATCATGACACAGCAGTGATAAGGGAAAACAACAGAAGCACTTACGGCCATGAAAGAATAAAAAACCCCACAGGAAATCACATATTCCACACCAATGCATCGAGGCAGGGCCGGGTAGGGCAAAACGAGTTCATTCGCAAATTAAAGTCAACATCAGAATACAAAAGAAATCCTGTATTCCGATCACGCCTCAAATCATCTACCCGGCTCCATATTAATACGAAACGAAGACAACACTCCCAAATAAGGGCAAGCCGCGACGGAATGTCGCATGCGATGCGGGCTCTTTGTATTTGTGTCCTGTTGACCGACGACTGCAGCACAGCAAGAACTGGCCGACGCCGGAAGTACTGATTGCTGCTCTCGTCCCGTAATCGCATTTAAAATCTTGGTACGGCGATGCACGTAAAAACACTCGGCTACTGATGATGGAACGACTTCAGATTGGGACTGGGAACTACATACAATACATACGATACGTTACAGACACACACGCACAGCTCGGCAGCAGCAAGAGTTGAGTGTTGACGAGAGAACGACCTTGCCATCGCTCGTACGTACGTGTGGTAGATCTTTGAAGAAACGGCTGAAGGTTGACAACAACAAGCAGCAGCACACACAATCGGTCATGCCGCCAAGTTTGGTCCATCGGAGATAATGGGGTCGTCTAGATATATGCTGGACAAAGCTGAACTAGAGGTCGAAAACAAGGTGCGTCTGCTAGCACTTTTACGTGTGCCTTCCTGGATAGCGTGCGTTGTGGAGTGACATGTATAATGGCAGCATGTGTAAATTATTGTTGAGCTCACGTGAGGCCTCGAAAATGATCAAGGTGTGTTTTTTTTTTCATAATTCATATTTTTATGAATCTGAGTTGAATTATCATCAAAACAAGTCATTGATCAATCTTTTACGATTTGTGGTTCCAGAGAAGAGATTTTAACAACAAGAAGAATTTAACGTATCGTGATTAATTTTTCACTTTAATTTACCATTTCTGAACTTAATATCCAAAACCATCAGTGACAATCGTTGCTCCATGTTTCATAACACCAAATATAATCTTAAGAATGGTTGGTTGGATTTGTGGAGAATTGCTCTATAGGAAAAATATTTTTTTTTTCAATGTTGCCCTTGTTTTTTTGATCATAGATATTTAGGGACCGAATGGTACAATTTTCAATTAAAAAAAAGTTCTGCTCGTTTACATTTTTGTTAATGTTGATTTTTTCAAATCTTGCCCAACACTTGAAAATGTCAAAAAAAAAGTTAAAAAAGAGTAGAGAATTTCACAAAATTAACATTTTTAAACATCGAAAATGGAACCATTGGTTCCCGAGATATCGGTGATCAAAAACGAGGGCTTTCGGCAACACTGACAAAAAAAATTTCCTGTTTCTTGTTTTTTCTTATCTTTACATTTTCATACCTCAACAACCAAATTCTATATCAACCTTGGTGTCAACTAGAGCGTCCAATTTCCCGTTCCGGGAAAAAAATTCAAGGGAAAAAATATTTCCCGTTTCCCGGAAAATTTGTAAATTTCCCGGGAATTCCCGAAATACATACAGAAGTATACATTTTCCTACCTTTTTGGCACTAATGTTTTGAAATTATACAAAAAAATAATAATTGGAGATTTGATTCTTTTTATTTCCATCTACTGTTCATATTAACTAATCAGCTTGTCTGTTAAATTCATGTCAAGGTTTAATTCAGATAATATTTATTTCTGAAGCATTCACCACTAGGAATATTGTTTGCTAATATGTTGGACAACAAAACTTACTCTGTTATGGAATGAATATAAACTATTTTATGTTTTGCCTTCCTCACGTTACTGAGGAAAGGCTATAAAATCACTCGAAAAATGAACTTCTCAATTAGACCTCCTAGACCCACCTTCATGTATACCTATCGACTCAGAATCAAATTCTGAGCAAATGTCTGTGTGTGTGGTGGGATGTTGATCAAAAAATTGTCACTCGATTATCTCGACATTGGCTGAACCGATTTTGTCCGTTTTGGCGTCATTCGATCCGTCTTGAGGTCCCATAAGTCGCTATTAAAAATTATGCAGTTTAGTTAAGTACTTCAAAAGTTATGCTAAAAAAACGATTTTAGCAAAAGCCCGGAAGGTTGTAAAAAGCCTTTCCACGCGTGCAAGACAAGACAAGTAACGTTTTTTTGTAATATCATTTGAAAATAAGATATTTACATCTTCCGGCCAAGATCAACATTGATATTTGTTTGACTTTATTTACCTTGAACATGTTGGATGGAAATTAATGATATAATTATTTTTTTAAAAAGGTTTGTGTAAGAAGAATTTGTTTCTAAGTATTCGAGAAATTACAGATTGAAGTTATAAACTTATGAAGCACGGGAGCTACCACGACATTATGGTCACTGAGACAAATTTAAAAGCAATTTTATGGTTGTGGAGCATAGATTTTCACTGTCCAAACACTTTGATTTAAAAAAATCCTTCTCAACAAAAATACTAATAATATTTTCTTTCATTTGGGACGATTTGAAAGATTTCAAAATTAGAAAGTTTATATATTTTCTGAAAGTTGCATGATTTTTTACAAGCAGTCAAGCCATTAATTGATCCTCACACTCATTTTGACCATTAAAGTTGCTGTTCTACACAATTTCGTTGCAAAAGATTAATCAGAAACAGGATTAGAATAATTTTCGTTAAATTTCGTTTTTTTTTTCAAAAAGTGTAGTGCAAATTAAATAAAAAAAAAACAGGTAAAAAATCTTTGACCTTTTTACATTTTTTAGCATGCTTTTTTTGTATGTATAGCTGCCAAATTAGTATTTGGAAAATAAAATCGGATAAACTGATGATACAAAATGGCTATTTTGAGCATACGGAAGGCACCCAAAAAGCGAGATCAAAAAATACAAAAAAATGCTTCAGCTGTCAAATTGGTTATACGCTCTTTTCAAATAACGTTCCAGATATTTTAACGTAAAATTACATTGAATTTTGATAAAAAAGCTAATAAAAATTACATGAAATAAAAAAAGATTCTTATTAATCATCAGGCAGTTTCCCCATCATCCTCAGAAATTTGTTGAAAATCGACGAAAATTTTTAAAAATCACGATAGTAACAATGATTCTTTAGAACTTCGCCTTTTTTCGAGATTTTAAATATTCTATTTTTTTATTTGGATGAAGCTATTGGTTCATGGATTTCCTATAATATGTCAAAAGAGGTTATTTTGCATCATTAGTTTTTCCATGTATGTGAATATTCTAAAAACTCTAGAGTCATTGAATTTACATGTTTATAGGATCGTTTAAAAAAAAAAAACTCTAGAACTGTATCTTGAAAAGAATTTCTCTGATCGGTTTGGTGTCTTCGGCAAAGTTGTAGGTTATAATTTTGGAATTTTCCGGAAAAATAGGTAGCATGAAAAAAGTTTCTCGTTTTTAAATTGACTTTTTGTTGATTATTAGTAAGGCCGTTGCAAATATTTTTTGAAGTTTATGTCTCCCCTTTCCCCCCACCCCTTTAAAATCGGTCCGAAAATCAGGGGGCAAAACGATTTTTTTTTCAAAAAACCTTAAATTTTTTAATGGAAAAAAGAGATTAATGAACTGAAAATAATTTTAAATACATTTTCCTGTGTTTAAAATCATATGTAGCATATTTGAGATCCATCAACAATTTTTTTTTTGTGAAATTCCGTTGTACAGTACTGCAAAAAAATTTTTTTTTTCGACAAAACAAAAATATTTCGCCAATACTTTGATATTTTGAAAACTAAAAATTGCAAAAAAGGTTAAGATGGTACGAAATCTGGTACAGGAGATACAGTCCACACTCGATTATCTGAAGGTCTTGGAAACATTTCACTTCGGAGTTTTCAGTGTGGTCATACTTAAACCCTGGGTGATGAATAGAGAGAATGCGTAACGTGATTTTCGAATGGTCCCACTTTGTTAACATTAACAAAGTATGAGGCTGTTCAAGCACAAGCATAACTTTTTTCTGGTAAATGAGCTGTTTTATAATCAGCAGCAAGTGTTTTATTTTTTCTAGTTTTTGACATTTTTTGGCTAGCTGGAATAGTGTGTATTTTCAAGTTTTGATTGGTTAGAAGAGGTTTTTCTTTTTCACGTATGACGAAGAACTGCGGCGAGAGTGTCATTCTGCGATATCGCAGATGAATTCCCAGGCTGATTTTGGAATCCTGAAGCTCTTCCTGGTACAGCGAAAAAACATGATTTTAGCAAAGCTGATCCAACAAACAGAGAAAATTTTCACTAAACCAGTAGGTTTTCAAAAGGAATCAAACAATTAAGACAGCTTCTGGATGGATACAACCGCATCGACTCCATAACCAACTTCCATTTATGTATAATCATAAAAATGTCCATCTCGCCTGCAACTTAATAAGATTTCTTGACTTCAACTCCAGTTCCTCGAAAGCCACACCGCCACACATTTTTATTCTTGCAAAAAAAAAACAATTTTTGATTATCGATAACAATACTTTCTACATTTTGCGAACAGTAAATTGGTTCCACTTTGACAGTTTAAAATTGAGGCCGTTTTGCGAACCACTTTTCAGCTAAAACCCCAACTACTCTAAAGTGATTAAGGACTTTTAAAATCAAGATGGCGGTCAAAATGGCGGTGATGAAATATAAAAAAATGCCTTTTTAAAATTTGTGGACTATCAACACCTCAAATTTTACTAAAGTTAGTTCGCGGCACTCGATTTTGATGTAAAAAGTAAGAATATGAACAAACCGGAAAAAATGTTAATGATTTGATTATCCAAAGTGTCATAGAATCCTTCGGATTATCGAGCCTGGACTGTATGCAATAAAACTAAATTTATTTTTTGGAAAATCGGTGCTATTGTCAAACAAAAATTTAAAATTCAGTTTTAGATGCAAAATCAAATTTTCACTTTAAATTTACTTAGCCGTTTTCAAGTTATAGGAATTTTCAGGTATTTTTTTCAAAAATGTTTTTGTTTGCCGGACTGCTGCACTGCGAACCACATTATTCAGTTCACTTTTACACAGTTATATGTGTGTAATGTTGATTCTCAATGTGGTTACAACTTCTTTAAGAGCGAGTTTTTCACCGATGTGAAACAGGTCGTATCGAGGTGCTCCGATTTGGATGAAACTTTCAGGGTTTGTTTGTCTATACATGAGATGAACTCATGCCAAATATGAGCCCTCTACGACAAAGGGAAGTGGGGTAAAATGGGCATTGAAGTTTGAGGTCCAAAAAACATGAAAAATGTTAAAATTGCTCGCATTTCCGTAAAACTTCATCAATTCCAACTCTCTTAGATGCATTCGAAAGGTATTTTAAAGCCCTTCAAAATGTGCTATAGACGTCCAGGATTGGTTTGACTTTTTCTCATAGCTTTTGCAAATTACTGTTGAAAATTGATTTTTTTAAAACCTTAATAACTTTTTGCAACAGCCTCCAACACCCATACTCCCATAGGTCAAAAGTTAGGTAATTTCATGGACTATAAGCCTACGGTATTAACTTTTTTTACGATTTTTCTAGAACAAACATTTTACAACGTTGGTTTTTGTCCTGTAGGCCTCCATAGCGGCACTTTTTGGTCTCAATTTTGACATATTTGGAATCCTCAGAAAATTTTACATTAGATTGAGGTGTAGGAATTTTGAATTTGATTGGAAAAATGCCATTAAGAATTAACTAAAATATTATTTAGCATTTTGTCTAATTATGGGTAAAACAAGTTTTCGCCTACTTGATACAGCATTTGACGTATTGATCATAGGGTAAATAAGATCTATTTCTTTTTTCAAAAATGTTTTATTTAATTATTTTTTAAATCAAAATTACAGCTCCAATACTTCTAACTTACGTGAAATTGTCCGAGGATTCCGAATATGACAAAATTGAGACCACAAAGTGCCGTCTTCTTGGCCCACAGGGCAAAAACTAACGTTGTAAAATGTTTGTTCTAGAAAAATCGTAAAACTATGAGAAAAACTGCGATTGGCCAAAAAGTTAATACCGTAGGCTTGTAGTCCATGAAATTCCCTAACTTTTGACCCATGGGAGTATGGGTGTTGGAGGCTGTTGCAATAAGTTATTTAGGTTTTAAAAAAATCCATTTTTAACAGTAATTTGCAAAAGCTATGAGAAAAAGTCAAACCAATCCTGGATGTCTATAGCACATTTTGAAGGGCTTTAAAATACCTTTCGAATGCATCTAAGAGACTTGGAATCGATGAAGTTTTACGGAAATGCGAGCAATTTTAACATTTTTCATGTTTTTTGGACCTCAAACTTCAATGCCCGTTTTACCCCCCTTCCCTTTGTCGTAGAGGGCTCATATTTGGCATGAGTTCATCTCATGTTTAGACAAACAAACCCTAAAAGTTTCATCCAAATCGGAGCACCTCGATACGACCTCTAGAACAAACCGAGCAGAATCTACAAATACTGCCTCTTAAGCTTTTTTTTTGTTTTTCTCAAAACTTGATCCTAATTTTTCAACTATTGGTTGCTCTTTCCCATAAAAATAATTTCAAAATTTCAACTTACCTCCTCGAGTGCTGCAATGGTCTGCCGGCACTGGACCATCCGGGACACGAACGTGGACGTCGTCGGCGAGTTGTAGTCCTCGCGGGTTTCCTCGAGGAACTCGCTCACCCCGATTAATCCTGGCATTTTGGCGGTTGTCTTCCTGTTTCCTTCAAAAACACCTTCTGGTCTGGTCTGGTCGACGACAGGTGGTTGCCCTGCCAGATGCTGGGGCCCTCTCCCTTCCCCTCGGTTTCTTCTTCCCTTCGTGCGCGCTCTTTTAGCGCTCGTTTTCGTGGAGTATAATTCGATTTTTTCGATAATTTTCCTTCCCTTCACACTCTCCCGTTGCTTGCGCTCCTCTCTCTCTCTCTCTCTCGAGGGTATAATTAGATTCACTTTACCTTTTGGGTGCTGCACCTTGCGACCTTCACACAGACACGCACTTCAAAATTTATCTTCTTCTCAAATATTTATGACCGCAATTTACACCATCCTCTTCGCTAGTGCTTCCACAACATTTGCTAAATTTGGTTTTCCAGCTACAATTTTGCCTCTTCTTGCCAAGGAGGGAAACCTTGCGCACACACACACACGCACGCACACTCACACACTCCCGAGGGCTTCTGCAACAACAGCAAACTGGCTCGGAATTGTCCCCATCCGGTTCCGAGCTGGAACGTCGTCGTAATTCACTTCCAGTGACATGATGTTGTCATATCTTTTGGCTTTCTTTGCTTCCTTCTTTTTTTCGAACTGTGTGACAGCTGCTAAATTCCAAGGGACTGACACAATCCGATCCAATCCAAGCAGGCAACGGGCAGGCCCTTCTCCGATGTCTTCTTTTGTTTTTTTTTTTGCGTCACTCACCACCAAGCCCTTGGCCCAGGTGATTTTCTTCTTCTCCAAAAATTCCGGAAAATTGCGTAAAAAAAAACTTTCTTCAGCGATACAAATCTGCCCGAAGTCGTCGTCGCGGTCGTGTTCTGATAAGTCTAAAAATATTTCGCACTGCAAATAAAAGGAGAAGATGGGTTTTGCGAAATTTCAATACACAGCAGCAGCAAAGTGGTGAAGAAAAATTTTGTGTCACTTTTGTGGCGTAGAGAGTGACACAGACAGAACACAGAGAGGCAGAAACGCAAGAAAACACCCACTTTTTCACTGGGCAGCTGCGGAACGTCGCGACGCGCCTCCCCGGGAACCGCGATCCGGAACCACGCACGGTGTCCGCCCAGAAAAGTCGCGAAAATTGGGCTTCCCTTTTTCCGAAAGCGCCCCTTGCTTGATTGATGTATTTTTTTTTTTTGCTTTTTTTCTCTCTCTTGCTCCCAGCGCAGTCTCGCCTCGCGCGATCTCTCGACACACACTTTGCGACCGTTTAAAATGCTTGTCAATCTGCAACTGAAGCGACGGCGACGACGGGCGACGCACACACACGGACAAACCACTGGGCCAGCCATCTGTCGCAGAGGGATCGTTCGTGCGTTGTGGTACGAATGTTGAGGTTTTGTTCGGGCGAACTCTGTGGGGCTGCGTAGCGGAGTGTTTGGATGGACGCTTCGCAAACGCGATGACGTTTTGAAATGTTTCGCATGTGTCACCTCGCTGCACAGACAAATCGACGTGAGTTTTTCATCAGGTCATTTTTTTTAAGTTCAAATAAATAGTGTAAAAGCAGACAAAAATCAAAATATGTACAAACGCAAAGCCATGGCCACTACATTTTTTCGGCGCAACAGAAGTGATGCACACGTCGGTTTGGTGCAACGCGCATAATAAACAAAAAAATCAAAAATTCAAAAATATAGATGGCATGGAAAAAAATAGAGAAAAAAAAAATTTCTTTATTCATGTAACTGAAATGAAATTTTTGAGAGGACTTTCCACATTTCGGCATGTTTAAATTGGGTCCTTAAATTTTGCTTAAATTAGTAATATTTTTGTTTACAACGATAAAGCTTATTTCGACGGTAACATTTCAAAAGACATCATGTACATTTTGACACTTTCTGGGTTCTTGCATATTCTGAAAGTACTCCTAAAAAGCTACCTCTCCACCAAAAATGAGCAAAAGTTACTTCAGTCAAGTCTGTTCAATCATGATTTTAAATAAAGTAACATAAACAAAATCTCTGCCATCAGCAGTCTCTGTTTATATAGCCCTGTCAACCTGTCAAACAAAAGACTACATGAACCTCGTGACGGAGAAAAAGCAACATGAACAAAGCGCCATGTACATTCGGCGAAGAAATCCGAATCATAACAAAGCGTCCCCCTCAATGCCAGCAGGGTGATACAAACGTTGGTGATTTCAAAAGAAGTTATGTTTGTTTTTCTCAAATAAAATTACGGAAATAATGTTTTATTGAATTTGGATGATCAAGTATCAATAAAAGCAACGTTTTTCATCGATTGTTACTTGGTTTGTTATCATTAGAACATCTTATTTTGCTTTTATATTAAAATGGGAATTGAAAATGGATGCTCAACATTCAAATGCGTTTTTCTCAAAACGCACGTTTTGTATATGATGCTTTTTGAAATGTTGGCATCGATATTTTTGTTTACAACGATAAAGCTTATTTTCTGAGTACAATGACCCTTAGAACGACCGTAAAGGATTTAAAATGGATTTTAAAATCAATTTTAACTTAGCTCCCCTTCTTGACAGAAAATTTCCTACTTGACAGCTCGTCCCAAGGGAACCACAGTTGATTAATCTTAAAAAATGTTGTCCTGTCAATTTCAAGGTCAATTTACTTGTTTGCGTTTAAATTTAAAAAGTGATCTGAAATGGTTTGTTATCGTGTTTTTTAACGTTGTACATAAAAAGTGACATATGGCTTAAGGACCCTATTCATGAGTTTATGTTTTTATTTTTTGTTTAATAATATTTTTTTTTGTGATTTTGTATTTTTTTCTTTTTTAGGATTTAAAAAAAAAATTATTTCAATAAAGATATTTTTAAACATTAGATAATTTAAGCATTTTCTAGCATTTTGTTTATAAATTGCAAAATTTCTGAATCTTGATCTCGATCTTGATATTTCCAAATCTAGAAAAAATCAGTAAAGATTCAATTTATTTTTTGAATTGTTGAATATTTGTATTTTTTTCTATTTTGGAATCTCGTTTTTTTGAGTTTTTGAATTTCTCAATTTTCGATCGTTTTAGGAGGCAGTTTTTGCTAGAGTTTTTGTATATTTTGCTTGGTTTGTTCCGGAGGTTGTATCGAAAATGATTTCTCTAAGAACAAGGTATATTCCCATTTTCCAACCGAGCATTGCAATTTTGAGGTCCAAAAACATGAAAAGTATTAAAATTGCTCGCATTTTCGTAAAACTTGATCAATTCCAATTCTATTCGATGCATTCGAAAGGTCATTCAAAGCTTTTCAAAATTTGTCATAAAAATCCAACATTGATTTGACTTTTTCTCATAGCTTTTGTATTTTACTGCTAAAAATTGATTTTTAAAAAACCTAAGCAACTTTTTGCAACAACCTCCAGCACCCTCACTCCCTTAGGTAAAAAATAAGGATTTCATGGACTATAAGCCTACGTAATTAACTTTTTGGCCAATCACAGTTATTCTCATAGATTTACGATTTTTCTATAACAAATTAATTACACTTTTGTCACTTTTGGTGTATTGGATGTTGTTGCAATCCGATTTCAATGAAACTTTGTAAACATGTTATCCTAGGCATATATAAGCCATTTTTGTGGATATGGAGTCAGTTACACTCGATAATGACATTTGAGAAGGGCGTAAGGGTTTTAAATATTTTTGTATTTCGTAATTTAAATATTGCTGTATCTCGAAGCCGTTGCATCGTATCATCAAGTGGTCAAAGACAAACTTGTAGGAAATTTGACGGGCTTCCCAAAAAAATACACTGAAAAAAAACACTCCACTTTTATGAGATTTTTTGATTTTTTAGTGTAAAAGTCAAATTTGAAGGTGAGCCCACGATTTTTTTTTTCGTTCAATTTTTTTGTGAAAATAGCCTAAGATGTTACAAAAAGACTCACGAAAAATGTAGGATGGAGCAACTCACTTAAAAAATACAAAAATCATTTACTGAAACTGTTTTTTTTGAAAAGTGCTCTAAACATCAAAATTTTCAAAAGCCAAAAAAAAATCAACGAACGTTCTTTTTAACCGAACAATTTTTTTAGTGTGTAAACGTAATCTCACCCACATTAGCATATATCATTTCTTATCCTAAAAGCAATCCACTTTAACGACCCCCTTGTGGGCTCTGTTGCAAGTTTCTGCTCATTTCTAGGCGTCCGAAGGTTATGTGTGGTGAGTCACCCAAAACCTCTTTTACGCAAATCTCGACGCAAATGGACCGACGTTTTACTTCCCCATCCGATAGAAGGCTAGGAGGATAAGGCGGGAATCGAACCCGCGCTTCATAGCAACTCAGGGATCGGCAGCCAAAGCCGCTAACCACCGCGCCACTAGGCCCTCTTCTTTTCCTATAAGGCTTTCTAGGCCCAGTGAAAAAAATATAATTTAACCCAAAAATTACGAACTTCTCGTCACAGTGTCCTGATGCAAACAATGATCGAGCTCGAGCTGTCACAGCCCTGCGAAGTATGTTGGCTGACATATCGGGCGGCCAGTAAAAAAAAAACCAGCTAGAAGTCGCCTGACAAAAAACTTTTGCTAGAAAAAGATAGGAAACCTGATGCAAACAAACGTCCAGCTGTAATGTAAACATACTTTGAATGCTCGCTCTGGACACTATTTGCCGTGGTTATAGCGCCACAACTCGCTCTGCACCATTCGTAACGCAATCTTCACTTAAAAATCTGGATAATGAAATTTATTTGGTCGAAAAATGCCGCAGTGTGCGAATTACCGAGCGTTTACTGTAGTGAAATATTTCAGTCTTCAAAATTTGCAACACGCACGCACCTTTTCCATTGCGAAACATTGAAACCCCGATTGTGTCACCACGTCAATCAAATCTGGCCACACTGCTTTGCTTGTCTGTCACTTTTCATTCGTGGATTCGTGGTCGTGGTTTTCTGTCGCAGCATTTTTTGGCCAAATCTTAAAACCTCCTTGCGTGATTTGGGCATTACTTCCTGTTTCGGGAGCGCAAATTGTCCTTTACGGTGTTCCGGATACGGGTTTTCTATTCGCGGTTTTGAGTACAAACGCAGTTTTCTGGGGCGCTTTTCCGTGAAAAAAGATTGTGTGCACATTAGGGAGCAAGGCAGGAAAGAAGACAAGAAGAAGTGTGTGTGTGAGTGCTGTGCAGTGCAGTCATGGCCAACTATCACCAGCACCATCGGGAACGCCGTGGCGGAGGTGGAGGTGGCGGCGGCGGTGGCCATCGGCACTACAGAAACAACCACTCGGGGGCCAACGGAGGTGGCCACAACCAGCAACAGCAGCAGCAGCAACAACAGCAACCGCCAAGTGCCAAACGTTCGTCTCCGTCGGAATCGTCAACGTCGGAGGCGAACGACTCGACCTGTGTGGTCTGCTTCAAGCCGATTCTGATCTACGCCATCGGCGAGTGTGACCACCTGTGCTGTTTCGAGTGTTCGGCCCGGATCCGGGTGCTGTGCCGGCAGAATGATTGTCCCATTTGCCGGCGCGATCTGGCCAAGGTCATCTTTGCCAAGACGATGGCCCCGTACCGGGAGTTGGACGTGCGGAACCGGTCCGGGTTGTACGATAAAAAGTACCGGATCTGTTTCACCGACGGGGACGTTCAGCAGGCCTTCTTCGAGCTGTTGGACAACAAGTGCCCAAGGTGAGCTAGGAGGAGGAAGAGAAAGGGGAGGTTTGGCGCATCGGAGGAATTTCGTAACGTTGGAGAAACTTGGCCAGCTCTGTGCGGCGTGGTGTGTGCGGAGTGTGTCGCGATTGTGATGTTGCGCAAAGAGGAGAAAAGTGTTGCGTACAGTGGCGCGCAACCGATTGGGAACGCTCGTTCTATTAGTAATTTTTATGATTTTGAATTTCTTGGAAATCTCTTGTAAATTCTAAAAATTGTTGCAATAATTAAAATTGTAATGTTCCATGAAACGTTTCTTAAATTGTTTGCGCACCTGTACTTGAATTCAGCACCAAATAAGTGAGGAATGCATTTCCCACCTCAGTCTGCTCGTGGAAATTCCGTCGCGCACACATCAAACGACCGAATGCACCCTCCGTTCGAGATCGTGTATTCCCTCGATTTTGGCACCGGCCAGCTTCTAACTCCACTAACGTCCACAACCCCGTTCACCCCTTCCAGATGCGACGAGAAAAACTTTCCCAAGTTCGACCAGCTGCGGGAGCACGTCCGGAAACGGCACGAGCTGTTCTACTGCGACATTTGTACCGAGCACCTGAAGATCTTCTCGTCGGAACGGCGCTGCTACAGCCGCCAGGAACTGGCCCTGCACCGGCGGGTGGGCGACCCGGACAACGTCGGCCATCGGGGCCATCCGCTGTGCGAGTACTGCGACAAGCGCTTCCTGGACAAGGACGAACTGTTCCGGCATCTGCGGAAGGAGCACTTTTTCTGCCACTTTTGCGACGCCGACGGGGCTAATCACTTTTACGGGTGAGATTTCGTTGTGGATGTGGGTGGCCCCCACATGATTAAGCAAGAATTAAACGACGAGAAAATTGGCACAGAGTCAGAGAGGTGGCAGCTTGCTCAAATTCATTGCAAATTTCACCCACAAGCAAAATTTAAATCATTTGAATGAGTTGCCACCATGAACACGAAGAAGCTCTTTAGCAATCTGCACACGACCCATTTCTCGAAAGGTGGTGAAAAATGCTCTAATTTCCCCTTCTTCCTACAGGGACTACGACACGTTGCGGGACCACTTCCGGCAGGAGCACTACCTGTGCGAGGAGGGCGAATGCGAGCAGGAACAGTTTACGGCGGTGTTCCGGTCCGAGATTGACCTGCGCGCTCATCGCGCTTCCGCCCACGGCAAGTCGATGAACAAGCTGGCGAACAAGCAGACGCGGACGCTGGAGTTGGAGTTTTCGTACGCGCCGCGACATCGGGAAGGTGCCGGTGGGCCAGGGGCAGGAAGTGGCCCCGGAGGTGGTGGCAGTGGTAGGGGACGGGGAGGGCCACGTGAGGGAGGAGGCGGAGGAGGTCGAGGTGGCCACGCGGGTGGTCACGACAACCAGCGGGAGTTTGACGCGTTTGTGGGAGATCTTGGCATGATGACCCAGCACGCCCCCAAGCGGATAGACGCCAGCAGTGAGCAGGACTTTCCGACGCTCGGTGGCACCGGAAGCAATCCGGTGTTCCGACCGAACAATGTGTCCATACGGCAGCGCGTGTTTGGAGTGGCCGGTTTGGCCAGGACTAAGGAGAACTTTCCGGCGCTCGGAGCGGAGGGTGGAGACGGTTCCGGAGCGACCAGCGTCAACGAGGGCTTTAGCAGTAAGATTACGGCCAGCTCGTTGTTAAAGCCAGGTCAACCGAGTAGTAGTAGCAGCAGCAGCGGCAACAGTCAACCCAGCACCAGTATGATGATCCACGTGTCGAACCGACCTTCAACGGCTTCCTCGTCAAAGTCTTCTGCCACGGCGAAGAAAGCGGCTGTGGCGGATTTTCCAGCGTTACCGGGTAAGTTTTTCAGGTGTAACTTAAAATCAATATTTAACATATCACACAAACTTTAAAGTGTTTTAAGAATTTGGGTTTTTCAAATTTATTATGCGATCATGTTTATTTTATAACCAGATTATTTTATAACCGATTTTTTACTTTTGGACAATTTGGTATGTATACTGCAACAATATCGAAATACGGTAAAACTAACCCAAATTCGGTAATAAGATTAAATTTTGTTCATTTTAACAGATTTATCGATTATTGAAATCAGTTCAAAATCAATTTTCAACTCTACAACAATAATAAGTTGGCAATAAAATTTGGCTTAATTATTTTTTTTTTACCAAAATCGATAAACTTAACATCACTAAACCAAATTTAACCGAAATTGGTTGTACGATGAACAACTTTATTATCGAATTTCAGTAAGTTTATACCGAATTCGGTCTACCGAACTGTTTAGCAGCTAAAAAAACAATAAATTTTACCGAGTTCTGTAAAAAAATCCAAGTTTGAGGAAGCACTTGAACAAAAAAAAAGACAATTCAAAATATCCGACATGGATTTTTGTTTTTTAATTTGTTCTTTAAATCACATTGCGAAATGCGTACACATTTCGCCGAAATTCTTTTCACCGAATTGAAATTTCACCGGAATCTTAATTTTCATGGAAAATGTATTTGGTTGCCTTTTATCACCTAAAACTGATAAAATACGCTGTTTTTTAAAATTTCAATGAATTGATCATGCTTTAATGAATTCTCATACTTTTCCTCAAAATCTGGAAACAAAAAAAATCATATGGAGAGTTTGATGCTCGATTTAAGCTCCAAAAATACTATTTAGGCTATAAACTTACCAGCAACAGCACCGTCTCGTGTAAGCACGCTAATTTATGCCATTTACTGGCCAAAAAGATCAAATTTAATGCACTTTTGATCATTATTTCTATTTTGCGAGACCATTTCTCATCATGTTGGTGGCACACACATCCACACGCAAGATCAGAGGTTAACTGCTTAACGAAAGTCGCCATCAATATCTTTTCACTTGCGCTAACAATTTTAAAGCGCTTAAGATATAAAATTGTTTCCAACTACCGGCAACATGTTCTTTTGCCCATTAGTTAGTCACTCACTTTAAAAATAATCCCGAAAAATGTAAATAATTAGCAAGCACCATAAAAAAAAACAAATAAGCTAAGTCTTCTGACGTTTGAATTTTGAATACCCATTCCAATCGAAGGCTGAAGAAAACCGAGCGAGGAGCGAAGGCAAATAAAGAACAAACACCACCAACATGCTGGTGTGCAGCGCCTGTTGGAGTGAGCAAGTGCTGCCAGGAAACTTTCGCTATAAATGCTACTTTTCGTGAGTGTTCGCTTAAAATTTCATCAATTTTGGCAGCACTAAGCAGACCCAAAAGAGCGCTGGAAGAAAAAAAAGAACTAAGCTGAAAATAGAAAATGGGAAAAATAGAAATGCACTCGACTGATAGGAATGCATTTTTGAAATATTTTTTTTTTTTAAATGCTTGTAAAAGGAATAGCATACCTTTTAATTAAAGTGAAAATAAACAGAAATGTTCACAAAAAGTTGCTCTACTCGTTGGTGTACTTGGTTTTAGTGAATTTCAAGGAACAATCCAGATTATCCACCATCATTCAAACACGACCGCAGGAAAAATATTTTCTGCTATAAATTTAAATTTTCATTGAAAATAGTGGAACAAACGATTGGAAGCTATTTAGAAAATATCGAATATTGTTTATTTTTTCAATTTTACTACAACTGACGCAACTGAGAAAAACGCGATTGAAATTTTTTGACCGATTTCCGTGTTTCTACGCACAATTCGCCCTATGTGTCCCTAATCGCCCCAGTTAGCAGGTTATCACCCTTATTTGTAGGGTTAGTGAAATTTCACGATTTCGCGGACACCGTGAAATTGTACGTTTGTGTGAAAGTGTAACGATATTTCTCAAAATAATTTATCAAACTCAAATAGGAATAAAAATAAGTTTAGTAATTACTGCAAAGTTAAGCGATTTCATTACTTAGTGGGTTAGTGATTTTTGACGATTTCGTGTACGGCTTAAACTTCGTGAAATTTATCAATTTTCTCAAATATGTTTTGTAATAACAATATAATAAATCTTTGATCCATAAAGACTATTTAAGTCAATTTTATTATTTCTCAATTGAAAAGCTTGATATGAACCATTTGAAGAATTGTTCAGTTTTTTTCAGTTTTTTAGAAACTAAATAAAATTTAGTAATATTTTCATTCGTTGTAATACACATTCTGCTGCTATTTTATTTGAAGTGTATTGTTTCAATAGAAATTCAAATAATCCAGCTTTGTTTCATTAAAAATAAAATGAAGATTTTTTTTTTCAAATAGCCTTTTAAAAACATTGATTCCCGTGAAAGAAAAAAATACACTTTTTTTATGTTTTCTGTTCTTATTTTGAATTAAAAATTTCGATTTCGTTACAAATCATATTATTTTTGCCCATTGTTTTTAAATTATTTTTTTTTATAATGAGATGAAAACTTTAAAAAATATTTTTAATGGGCTGTCGCAGAAAATTCAAATAATTTTACTCATTTTGGTTGAACAAGATTGTTTAATCTTTTTTTTTTTTTGTTGCCCAATGGGCATTGGGTTAAGTTCACTGCGACCACCTGAGAAGGCTATCTTTTGTGATGTACCCTGGTTACTGTCCATACTACAAATTACTCGTATCCATTGGATCGGAAGACGAGGGGTTATTTTGCAGACATGGTTTATCCCAATCCGGCGCAATACAGTCGATGAACTGTATGACCTTCTTGGGATGGGTGTGGTGCCATACATCGTACGGCGTAAGAAGGTGCGATCCAAAGAACCGCAGCCTTCGAGACACAAGTGCTCCGCAGAAGCAGAGTAAATGTGCCGAGCTTTCCAGCTCAGTTAAACAAAAACGACAGAGGTTGTTAGGCCACCTGCCGATTTTGTGCAGGTGATATCTGGCAGGACAATGTCCTGTTAGAAGCCCTGCGAGTATTCGTAGTTCCCTACGGTTTAAGCCAAGAAGTTTCCTGGCAATTGAAGGACTTGGAGTGATAAAAGTTTTAGCTTGTCTCAATCCTCGCATCTCGCCCCAGATTGAAGCGATTTGCAATTGTCCCCAATTAGTTATTTCTTGCTTCACGGCACATTTTGAGATTCCAAGGAACGGCTCGGGACCCACGAAGATGTTTGATGAGCCTTGTCTGGCAAGTTCATCAGCCATTTCGTTGCCTTCAATGCCGCAGTGCCCTGGGACCCAAAACAGCATCACTCTGTTATGCCGAGAAGCAAGTTCCCTTAGGGAAGCGACGCACTCCCAAACAAGTTTGGATTCGCATTTAGAGGATTTTAATGCCAATAGTGCAGCTTGGCTATCCGAGAAAATACCGATTTTTGCGTGTCTATAATTTCTCATAATACACGTCCTCGCACAGATGTGTATGGCATACACTTCTGCTTGAAAAACGGTAGGCCACTTTCCCATAGATATGGTTTCCTGGTTCGAGGACCGAAGACTCCAGCTCCAGTAGAAGTGCCCATTTTTGAACCATCCGTAAAGAAACGAATAGTTCCTTCTGGAAGTGTAGGTCCTCCATTACTCCACATTTGGCGATTTGTTTCAATCACCTCATATGGAATGTCCATGTTGGGCCTCACCTCCATGCAGTCCGAGACTGAAGTTGCAAGGGGGGAAATGTCAAAAGCCTTCACGATCCGCGAGTGACCCGTTCCATCTCCTTCCACCCAGTTGTTACACCGTTGTAGTCGTAGAGCGCCAAGCGCTGCCTCCTGCTTCACATGTAAATGTAAAGGCAGAATGCATAGCATGGCTTCCATGGCCGCGGTAGGGGTTGTTTTCATTGCACTCGTTACAGAGAGACATGCCAGTCGTTGGAGCTTGGTCAGCTTCGACTGACATGTCTTCTGTTCAGTCTTCGGCCACCAAACGGTCGACGCATAGGTTACCCTAGGTCGAGCGATGGTGGTGTAAGACCAGAATGCAAGTTTCGGTTTAAGGCCCCAGGTTTTGCCGAGCATTTTGTTGCACGCCCAGATAGCAGTAGTTGCCTTCTTTACCGCATAGTCCAGATGTGCATTCCAGTTCAGCTTTTTGTCAAGGATTACTCCTAAATATTTGACCTCAGAACTGAAGGTCATTTGGGTTCCTTTCAAGGTAGGCGGCCTAAGGTCGTGTTTCCTCCTGTTAGTAAACGGGATTATCACGGTTTTGTTGGGGTTTATTGTCAGCCCTTCCTGCTCACACCACGACATGGTGCAGTTTAGAGCTGACTGTAGACGGTCCGATAACGTTCCGTCGTACTTCCCCCGGATGATTAAGACTACGTCGTCAGCATATCCAATGACTTCGTAGCCGAGTAGTGTAAGTTTTCTTAGAAGACTATCTACCACCAGCAGCCAAAGCAAAGGAGAGAGTACTCCCCCTTGCGGACAGCCTTTGGCTGCTGTTATTGTGATAGATGTGTCTCCTAGCGATGCTGAAATCTCTCTGCTCATAAGCATAGCATGAATCCAGCTCGCAGTTGTTCCATCGACGTTCCTCGACCGGAGCGCTTCATTGATGGCTGTGTACGAAGTGTTATCGAAGGCACCCTGAATATCAAGAAAAGCACAAAGTGCAGATTCTTTATATTTCAGTGCGTTCTCGATACGTGACACTAGCGTGTGTAGGGCAGTTTCGGTCGATTTGCCCGCTTGGTATGCATATTGGTGTTTATGCAAAGGGAAGTCCTTCAAGAACTCCGCCTGGATGTGGTTATCCGTGATTTTCTCCATAAGCTTGAGCAGCGTCACTGTCAGACTTATGGGTCTGAAGGCTTTTGGCATCGTGGGGTCACTTCTGCCGGCCTTAGGTATGAAGATCACCTTAACTTTACGCCAGCTTCGAGGGATGTAGCCCAGGGTGAAGCTGGCTCGAAGTAAGTTGATCAACTCAGCCATTATGGTGTCGGCTGCTTTTGGAGAAAGATTGGAAGGATGCCGTCGGGTCCTGCAGCCTTCAGTGGTTCAAATGTGCCGAGGGCCCATCTGATTGAAGACTGGTTGAACATTCGACGGGCTAGGTGGACTGACTCTCTTGATGGTTGACACCATACGCCATCTGCAGTCCGGGTACTAGCTGCATCCTCCTCTCTTTCAGTTGATTCTGGAAAGTGCGTACTCATGAGTACTTGCAGTGTTTCCTTGTTTGTGACAGTGAGAGTGCCTTGCTCGTCTCTCACCTGTCCTAGACCGTTGGAATGGTCTTTTGACAACGCCTTTTGGAGTCGGGTTGCTTCAGACATCGAGCTTATGTCCTCACAGAAATTTAATGTTTAATCTTGCTTTGATATGAAATTTAATAAAATGCAAATCAACGAAAACTTTTTATCTTTACTAGTCGAATATAAAAAAAAGCACTTCAGTAAATGAGAGAATAAATACCCTACCTTTTGTTTCAAAAAAAAAAAAAAAAACTCATCCATAATCAGGTGGAATCTTTTTTGAAAATTAGGAGAATTTTGTTTTTGTGTCACGTTCAAATTAAGTGATTTTTTTTAGTTTACTGCCACAGCAACTTTCTTTCACTGAATTTCAGTAAAAATTTACTGAAATCTGCACTACTGAATCTTCAGCAAGTTTTTCAGTAAATAGTAAATTACTGAAACTTCAGTTTCCTGAAACCAATCAGGATGACAGATGGTAAACTGGATTTTCAGTAATTTTGAAAATGTCAAAATGACGTAAGAAATGCTGAATTTTCAGCAATCGAAGATCTGTCAAACTGAACTGAAATTTCAGTAAATAAAGACTTGTCAAATAAAACTGAATTTTCAGTAATTGATAAGCTGTCAAATTGAACTGAATTTTCAGTAAGCCCGAATTGTCAGACAATACTGAATTTTCAGTAATTCTTAACTGTCAATCTGAACTGTGTCTTCAGTTAATCCGTATAGAGCTTTATGACGTTTCGCGTACACACACTAGCGCACCATTTGATTTTGCTGTCCGGACAAAATTTAACCTCAATCTTTTTCGTGTACGTACACGCAATACATGCGCACGTAGATAACTCTATAGGCCTGGGTTAACTGGAATCACTAAAATAGCCATAACTCAACGAAAACTCAACCAATTTGCATACTTCTTTATTAGTTCGACTTGTTAGAATGTCTATTTTCCGAAAATAACTCGCAGAACTCGGAATGTTCCGGTTCCGGTGGCCGGAGATTTTCCGGTGAGTCACTGGGTCAAACAAGGTTAAAAATGACCTTTTTTGGGTCCCGCATAATTTTGTTAGCAGAAATCTAGGGAAAAATAAAAAAAAAATCAGATTACGATTTTTATTCTACCCACAGACAATGCTGATCGTGGATTTTGAACCACCGGGGATGTTCCGGATTGAACGGGCATGTTCCCTATCCCGGGGGAACCGGCCAAGGGATGGTCTCCGATGGACTCCGGTGAATCCCGGATAATGGAATTATTTCTCATCCATGATCCCCAAAACTACTTGAGTTCAGCAGGCCATCACGTCGGAGCAAGTCCAGCTTTTTTCGCTGGCTGCTTTTTCGTTTTCGCGAGGAAAAAGAAGTGGGAAAGTGAAAAAAAGATAAATGGTCTGCCAGTTCTGCAAAAGATCGCGTTGCAGAATGTCCTAAGAACAATAAAAATGCCTTTATGTATCACTATATACGATTGCCAAAGACAAAAAACAACAGGAATCCACTTCCGGCCGCAGCGAAACTGAGAACCGATTTGTTCGGACAAGGATAAAAACTCGACTTCCAACGGCACGCTTCGAGAACAAACTAAAATGGCGACCAAATAGACTGGTAGAGAAAATGTCAGAAACATAAATAGACTGGCAGAAATGTTACTGATTTTCAGTAAACTTGATACGGTTTACTGATTTTCAGTAATTTCAAAAGTCGAATGCTGAATTTCAGTAAAAATAGGATTACTGAAAGTTTTCAGTAAACTTATTTACTGAAAACGAACATCAAAATTTGGTGTGTGCCGTTCTACGCATAATTGTCCCATGTCATTTTTGGACGATTTTGACTTTTTGACATTTTTATGTTTAGTTTGTCGTAGAAGAATACATAAAATCTAGTACTTTGTTCGGAAACTCATCAAAAACAGTACCAAGTCTGTTTGTCCCATCGTTAACCTTCTACGCATAATTGTCCCACCATGTATTTTCTCTCATAGAGTGATCAGTTTAACGAAGCATTATGACTTGTTTATCTATTGTATAGCAAGAGGATCGTATTTAAGAGTGATAAACTATTAACTGGGGCGATTAGGGACACATAGGACGGATAGGAACCCACGGAACAATTATGCGTAGAAACACAGAAATCGGTCGAAAAATTTCAAAAGCGTTTTTCTCAATTGCACTTTTTTGAACATGGGACGATTATGCGTAGAACGGCAGTTTATTGAAGAATAATATATAATGAAGCATAACAATTAATCAATTAAGTAGTTTCTGTGATTTAAACATAAGATTTTAAGAGTCATTTTAACATTTTTCACGTTCCGCGAAATTTGCGTGAAATTTGGTGTTTTTTTTTTTTGAAAAATCACTAAGCCTTCTTATTTGTGATTATCTTGCTTTTCAACAGGTAAACAAGACATAATGCTCAGTAAAACTAATGATTCCGTGTAAGAAAATACTTGGTGGGACAATTATGCCTAGAAGTTTAACGATGGGACAAACAGACTTGTTGTTGTTTTTAATGAGTTTCCGAACAATCCCTCCCCTTGACCAATAGTCAAAATGTTTAAACAAAAAAAAAATCCATTTATTAAGATTTGTTTTAAACTAAATAAACCTATTACAAAACGCTTAATTTAAATAATGTTATGCGAATTCTGATGATAATGTTGTCCAAATCTATCAGTTTTGTTAATAGCTAAAAATCAATAATAATAATTTCCTGATGAGTCAAAAAGCTTGAAAATCGGACATCTTAAGTTTTGAGCTTACAAGTGAATTTATATTTTCAAATATGCACTGGATTAAGTACAGTTTTCGTTAATTACACAATTCCTCTCCATCTTCAGGAACAAAGAGTAAAAAATCGGACCTGTACGCGGACATGGAAGGCAGCACCAACGGAATGGTCAACCTGAACGCGATGGCGGCCAAGCACCGCGCCATGGCCGACGATTACGTGTCCGTTTCGAGTGTGGTCTCCAAGGTGGCCACCGTCCAGGCAAAGGACACCGCCAAGAAAACCGTGCCCCAGAACGTCGTCCCGAGTGTCAACTCGACCAAGGCGTTCCCCACGCTCGGCGATCCAAAGCCCAGCGGTGCCAAACCTGCCCAGTGGCTGGTGGCCAACAAGGTCAACTCGACGTCCTTCCCCGCGTCCTCGTCGTCAGCCGCTTCGGCTACTAAGAAAAAACCCGCTCCGGCACCGAATTTAAAAGAGGAAAGTAACTTTGTCAACCTGAACGCGTTGACGGGCAAAAAATCGTCTGGGGTGGAAAGTTTCGTAGTCGCTGCTGCGTCGTCAAAGGACAAGAACGCCAGTGACAAGCGGAACAACAACAACAACAACAACGAGCAAGCTCAGTCTAAGGTGGGCAAGGCCAAGGACAAGAGTAAAACGGGTAGCAACGGCAGCGGAGACTCGCGAAATAATAAGGAGAATGAAACGCTTCCCGGGGATAACTTCCCCGCTCTCGGTGGCGGTCAGGTCGCGGATTTCGCGTTGGCCAATCTGGGTGGGGGAAGCAGCGCCGGGTCGGCAAGTTCCAAGCGGGGACCGCCCGGCTTTGAGAATGTCAATTTAAACAATAACAACAATGGGGCGCGGAAGGTGCCGGGACCGCCGCCCGGGTTCAGCAACGTGACGGTGAATTCGGTGGCGCGAAACGCGAACAATTTGACCTTTACGAGCTCTAGTGGGGAGAGCTACGACATTCTGCCTGGGACGTACAGTTACGTGGCGCCGTCCAACTCGAGCAAGCGGAATCAGGTGAGAGGAAATTGAAATTTTCAAAAATGTTTAAAATAACGAAACAAATCCTTTCCGTAGAATCTTGTGACCCAGTTCCAACGCTCGCTGAAAAAGGACGACGCGCTGACCGAGTTCCGCACCATCTCGCAGATGTTCCGCGATGGTTCGTACAACCCGGGACCGTACTACGAGCACTGCAGGGTCGCTTTGGGAGACCGATTCCATGAAATCTTCCCGGAATTGCTGGTCCTGTTGCCTAACATCACCAAACAGCAGGTTGGAACCGCTGAGGGGTGAACTTCAAGAAAATTGTGTTGACCTTTCTTTTTTGTTCCAGGAACTGTACCTGGTGTACTGTCAGGATCCGGCCAACAAGCATAAGATCGGAACGAAAAGCACCAGCAAGTTCGCGCTCGAGGTGTGTCACGTGTGCAAGCAGGTTCTGGTGCGGGACGACCTGACCGAGCACTTCCAGTCGCACTACATGGAGAACAACTTCCCCAAGCTGGACAAGGGCCCGGGCCTGGGGGACGGCAAGCTGGCGTCGTCGTCCGCCTGGCGGAAATAACACCGTCGAAAGTGTAACTAAGGTAGATGACCATAATTTTGGATGTGCTTTTTCTTTTAAAGCTTAAACAAAATCAACACGGGGCTCCATTCAGAGGTAAAAATGTTTTTCTTGATTACAATCTAAGTTGAATAGTCGGTAGAAATTATCGTTCGAACAAGAGTTTATATTTTTTTTTTCGTTTTCGAGACCAAAAGTTTTCTTTTTTTTTTTTTAACATCAAAAGTAGTTGAAGCGTGTGTGTGCGTGAGCTCTAGGTTTTTTTTTGTAATCGAAGAAGGTCGAAAAAAGGTTGCGTTTGTTTGCCCCCGCGCGCAAGCTAGAACGTTAAACGCGAACCAATTCGTGAACCCGCGCGAATGACTCAACCGTGTATGTTCTTTTGTTTTATTAGATTATTTTTATTTTTTAAAAGTGCGCAATAACAATAACAGAGGAATTATACGCGTATTTTGCTCTTTCTTTACCTTTAATGTTAATATATAAATAACCTGTACAAAACAGAAAAAATAAATAAATAAAGCAGTGCAACGCAACAGGCTTCAAACAATGTAAAGTAAATAAAAATAATATAAATATGTAATCCCAAGCAAATACCCGACAGAAAGAAACCTAATCTTCACGTTTGCCCATCCAGCAATTTTCTCTTTAATGTAAATAAAGGATTTCAGTTTCAGTAAGAATTGCTACCCACTATATCAAAATATTATAAAAATAGAGAAAACAGAAAACAGTGGTTGTATAAGCGCTTTGATTAAACTTCGGAGTTTGTTCTGCTTATATCACATGGCCCAAATGTATGAAAAGTGAAGAACTGACACATGTTGTGGTAGGTATAGAGCAACTCTCCCAGACATCAGCCTTAAATTTTGTGGGTGCCTACTAGAGTGGTCCAAATTTGGGCTTTCTCGGGGTTACCTCCTGAAATCAAAGTTTGACCCATCACTAGGCTAAATTTCAAATTTGAGCTCATTCTGACCACGGGAACCTCCCCCTCTAAGCCCTTGAAGTTTGTATGGCGAAAATCGCCAAAGTGTATGGAGAAAAGCAACAGTTTCTGGTTTATACCTGAGCCGTTCTCTATGGAATCGGTCTTTTTTCTTTAATTTTAATTTTTGTTTTTTTTAATCCGGCTGAAACTTTTTTGGTGCCTTCGGTATGCCCAAAGAAGCCATTTTGCATCATTAGTTTGTCCACATAATTTTCCATACAAATTTGGCAGCTGTCCATACAAAAATGATATGTGAAAATTCAAAAATCTGTATTTTTTGAAGGAATTTTTTGATCGATTTGGTGTCTTCGGCAAAGTTGTAGGTTTGGATATGGACTACACTGAAAAAAAAATGAAACAAGGTAAAAAAATTTTTGGTGATTTTTTATTTAACCTTTTGTCAATAAAACTTGATTTGCAAAAAAACACTATTTTATTTTTTTTTATTTTTTGATATGTTTTAGAGGACATCAAATGCCAACTTTTCAGAAATTTTCAGAATGGGCAAAAAACCTTTGACCGAGTTATAAATTTTTGAATTAATACAGATTTTTTCAAAAAATCGAAATATTGGTCGCAACATTTTTTTAACTTCATTTTTTGATTTAAAATCGAATTTGCAATCAAAAAGTGCTTTAGTGAATTTTTGATAAAGTGCACCGTTTTCATGTTATAACCATTTTTAGGTAACATTTTTGAAAATAGTTGCAGTTTTTCATTTTTTAAATTAGTGCCCATGTTTGCCCACCTTTGAAATTTTTTTTTTTGAAAAGCTGACAAAATTTTCTATATCTTGCTTTTTCGGACTTTGTTGATACGACCCTTAGTTGCTGAGATATTGCCATGCAAAGGTTTAAAAACAAGAAAATAGTTGTTTTCTAAGTCTGATCCAAACAACCCATCAGTTTCTAATGTCGATATCTCAGCAACTAATGGTCCGATTTACAATGTTAAAATATAAAACATACGTGAAATTTTCCGATCTTTTCGAAAAAAATATTTTCAAATTTTTTTTACCGTGTATAATTTTTTTTTCAGTGTAGTCCATATCCATACCTACAACTTTGCCGAAGACACCAAATCGATAAAAAAATCCTTCAAAAGATACAGATTTTTTGAATTTTCACATATCATTTTAGTATGGACAGCTGCCAAATTTGTATGGAAAATTATATGGACAAACTAATGATGCAAAGTGGCTTCTTTGGGCATACCCAAGGCACCAAAAAAGTTTCAGCCGGATTAAAAAATACAGAAAAAATCGAATGACCGAAATCTCAGAGAATTGCTCACCTGTAGAAGGCGAAATAACTATACAACTCTTGCCAATTTTTGGAACTAAGATCTTCAATAAATACCAAAGACTACCATACTTTTTTATGATTTTTTGTTAAAAAGTTATACGTGGTGATTATTGCATTCGATCGTAATATTACGATCGTAATTTTTCGACTCACGATCGAGATTTCTCGATAGTAAGATTACGACTTACCATCGACAAATCTCGACCTACCATCGACAAATTACAACTTACCATCGAGAAATTACGATCGTAATTTGTAATACAATTTTTTTGATATTTTTTTTTATTTAAACGGGATCTTTAAAAAAAATCTAAGTTCATTTTTTTAATGCACGGTTGTTACGGTCGGCGCAGATCGCGCGGATTTGCTGATTAATTTTGCTCTCAGGCGCAGATGCAAGTTATTAAGAAAAATATGATCAAATTACGAGAGTTTGTTTTTTTTCCATTGAGTGCAATTTCAATTTCTTATTAATAGATTTTTTTTGAAAATGTTTGTTTGTATTTTTTTAATACGAACCGTCGAAAAATAAAGATGAAGATTATGTACAGATTATTTTTTAAAAGTATGGTTGAGAATTTCTTAAATACAATTATTACTATACTTAATTCATTTCTTAATATATCCAGCTCTGAATATGTAATTTCTTTTGAGTTTTGAGTAATGTTTTTTTTAACCTTATTTATAGTGGATATATTCAATTTGCTTTTGAATATTAGATGGGATTTACTCGTAGAAATATTTTTCCAAATTTAAACATTCTTGACGAAAAATAAAAAGATCTGAACATTCAAAAATTAATGCTCCATCATTCAAAATTCAAATTTCAAAAATTCGAAACTTTTTTTTATATTTTAATAGTTTTTTAATCAAAATTTTTAAAATTCAGATTTAAAAAAATTAGAATTTCTAAAATCGTAATTAACAAAATCAGAAATTTCTAAATTCAGAATTTTAAAAATCTAAAATTCAAAACTCTTAAAAACTAAAAAATCAAAAATTCAATATTAAAAGCAAAATTCAAAATTAAAAATAATTAAAATTTAAAAAAATCAAAATTGAAAAACTAAAAAATATTAAATTCAAAACAATGTTGAAAACAAAAAAACGGAAATCTCAAAAATTTGGTTTTTAAATTCTTAAATTCTTAAATTCTTAAATTCTTAAATTCTTAAATTCTTAAATTCTTAAATTCTTAAATTCTTAAATTCTTAAATTCTTAAATTCTTAAATTCTTAAATTCTTAAATTCTTAAATTCTTAAATTCTTAAATTCTTGAGATTTCCAAAAATGTGTCCACGTTGTTTGTGGATGGTCCCTTGAGGTATTTACAAGTCCTCGAACACGAAATCAGAACGTCTGCATTAGATACTTCACGTTATACAAGTGGATTACTTCCTCTTTTTTGTTCGCTCTCCAACCAGGTGGGTTGATCATCCCATCTGATCAAAGCGCGCCTAATAATTTCTACCTGATGTGGGAGTCCTTTCTCCACGATCTGCCCAACCAAGCAGCAGCAGCAGTAGGCGGTGGTGGTGGTGGCGAGAAGGAACCACGAGGTCCTCTAGTAGGCATATGTTGCTATTCTTCATTCTTTTTTTTGGGCTCTTCGTCCACACTGCACAGCACCTTTCGAGCCTAGAACCGGTGTTTTTTGTGTCCTTTTTCTCAACTGGTAGGGTAAAGGAATTTAGTTTGGGGTTACTTTTGCGGAATGTGATACAAGAGTGGGTGAGGACGAATTTATGGGGCGAGACCTTAGAATAAGCGCCTGAGTGAGGATAACCTTCGCCATGCGAGAGTTTATTTCCTGTCCTCTGGATGAGTTCTCGTTCTGTTTGCGAAGCGTGCCGTTGTCCAATTGCTTCTTTTGGTGCGTTTTCCTTAATGCTTTTGTTGTAACACATGGGGTGCTTTGGAAATTGTTGAACATTTTTAAAATAATGCTGATTGATAATGGTTTTTGAATTATTGTTTGTTCTATCAAAAAAAAAAGTTCAACAATTGCCAAATTACTCGCTACCCTCAGAGAAAACGAACTAACTGTAGCATGTCCTGCACACAAACACACCCGATTACAAACGGCCGTTGCCATGGGTGCAGCAATACGCCCGGCCTGCTGCGAGCTCCTTGCGCGACCAGCAAGGACCTCAGTCTAGTGTGGCCTGCGGCGCCGAAAACTCTTCTATCTACCGTTCGCCTACTTCGATCTATCCTCAATAATGCCGATCTACAAAAAGGCCAATCGGCGCAAGGCCGCCAGTTACGAGGTGCTCAACAATAACGTGGACTACGGAACGCGCCACATTGATCACCTTCCGGGACCGTATTCGCCGGGGCTGGCCTCGCCGTACGCGGATCGGACGGATTTCAGTGAGCGAACCAGGCGGGCATGCCAGACCGCGTCGACTTCGTTCTACTTGTGCGCGTGCAAGGCCGTCTTCGTTGGGGATGTCGGCACTGGGAAGAGCTCGTTGGTGAATCGATTCTGCCACGAGATCTTCGACGGGTCGTACCGGGGGACAGTTGGGGTGGATTTTGAGGTGGAGAAGTTTCACGTGCTGGACCATGCGTTCAGCTTACAGATGTAAGTATTATTTATATTTTTTTTTGAATTTTGGGCAATTTAGTTATTTTATGGATTTTGATAAATGATCAAATTATTGTTGTATTCAAGAATTTGAAAATATTGAATTAAAATTCTTTTCAAACTTTGCATACAGTTGGGACACAGCAGGCCACGATCGGTTCAAGTGCGTTGCCAACTACTACCGGAACACCAACGTGATCGCAGTCGTATTTGACATGACCAGAGCTGAATCGTTGATGAATGCTCGCCGATGGATGGACGAGGTCATGCGACACAATCATCCGGGGACGTTAAAATTCCTGGTGGGAACCAAAAAGGATCTTTTGGTAGGAAATTTAAAGAATATTTGAAAGATTTCAAAATTAACGAGATTGCTTCACAGGAATTCGACAATCATCAAGAAATTGAAAGCGAAGCGATCAAAATGGCACAGGTGCTGCAGGCCGAGTACTGGTCCGTGTCGGCACAAACGGGCGAAAACGTGACCCGATTCTTCCGGCGAGTTACGGCCTTGGCCTTTGACGGAGCTGTGCAGCGAATGATGGAGCCCAACAATCCCGTAGTACACCCCAGTGGCAATAGTCTTCTTAGTAAGTTTTCTAAAGTGAGATTAACATTAATTTAATACTAATTTATTGTTCTCTTCGACAGATCTTTACTTCCTCAAAAAGGACGAAAAGGATAAAAAGTTGAAAAAGTGTTCCTTTTGTAGAATAAACTAATTTATTTATTGATCAAGTTAGCATTGACTCTATCAATCCGAATGACATTCCTTCAAACAAGCCAAAATGGACGAAGCGAACCAGAGAAAATCCGTCACATTCCAACCGAAAGCGGCCCCAAAAGCAACCAAACTATCCGAATTCGCCTCAAACTTGAAACAGTCGCTCACGGCCCGAGAAAGCCAGGAAGTAAATTGATCACACAACCCTATTGATTCGAGACACGCCCACGCGTTTGTTTGGCCGGCTGGTCAACGCAGCTGTTACGCCGGTCGTCAGCGGAAACCGACCGGCCGGCACACATTTCCCCCTTTTTGTTTACTTTCATCCTTTTTAACTCGTTTCCCTTGTAACGCCGCCGTCGCAGATTGTTGTCGATGAAATCGATTATACACCCCGGCGGTTGGCACCGCCACAGTACGGCGAGGAGCGGTTCGAGTGGGACCAGTTCCAGCAGACGTACCCTGGGGAGCAGTTGGGTGAGACAGAGGACGCCGCGTTTAAGGGAAACTCCGTTGTTAGCTTTCAGTTGGGCGAGGAAGTGATCCCGGAAATGGAGGAAACGGCTCAGGTATTCTGTAACAATGTAACAAATTGAGGAAATGGGATTACCATGTGGTTTCCCAACAGGCACCGGATAAACCAGAAGCGTTCGATCTGGACCAGGAGCCGGACTTTAGCGGTGTCATCGATCGGCGCAGTCCGTCGCTGGAGAAGGACATCAAGACGTATCATGTGAAAATCCTGATAACGGAAACCGACGACATAATTCTGTTTGAGAATGCCAGCCATACCGTTTTGAAGGATTCGGACGAAGCGGCCGCGGTCGAGGAGCAAAACGTGCACTACGAGACGAAGAAACGAAGCCGCCGGACGGCCGTGGCCAACGCCGAAGCCCAGACGCCGGAACTGCTGCACAAGTCACGTGGCGTCAATACGGAGCGGATCATGAAGCAGGAAGTGGCTTCGTTTGTCTCGAATTACGACATGTACGACACGTACAACGACTTGGAGCGGCACACGAAGGAGATTGATCTGGCGGAAGCTTCCTCGTCCAAGATCGAGATTACGACGTACTCGCGGGAAGGGATGGAAGACATCGACGAGATGCTGAACAAGAGTGACAACTTCCATCTGTCGTCGATGATTCTGCAGAGATTGCTGGCGGGGAATGTGTACCGCGAGAAGCAGAAACGCTTCCGGAACATGTACCTTCCGGATCCGTTGAACACCGACGCGCGATATCTGTACCGGTTGGACACACTGTGGACTTATAAGACTAGAGAAACCATGGGTAAGGCCGTTGCAAGTGCCAGCTGGTGTCAATCGGATGGAGACATCGTTGCGATCGCGTACGGAATTTACGGATTCACGGCGTTCGATGATCGTAGCACCGGGTACGTGTGCGTCTGGAGCATCAAGAATCCGGTGAATCCCGAGCGGCGTTACATCTTTCCCGTTCCAGTGACTTCGGTAGCATTCTCAAAGCGAACTCCGCAACTGCTCGCGATCGGGCTGTACGATGGATCGGTACAGATCAGGGACATAACAGATAACTCTCAAGTTCCGGTAGGTGTTTCCGAAAGAAGGACATCTCCCGGATTTGAACCCATCTGGGATATCGAGTGGATTGAGTCGGAGGATGACAAAGATGAGATATTGACAGCTGCTCAAGACGGAACGATCATGAAGTACACCCTTAACATTGGTCAGTTCTTGATCGGTTATCAACAGCTCCGATTAGATCGCGTCGAGGGTGAAATTGAGGGCATCAAGGTGGACAAGAAACGTGACTTTCTCGAAGCGGACCGCCACCCGCAAGCCCTAAGCCTCAAAATCCACCCGACGAAGAAAGACATCTACTTTGTCGGAACGGACGAGGGTTGCGTTCACCGTTGTTCTATCAACTACCCATACCAGCACTCGGGTGTAACGCAGATGCACAGCGGCGGTGTCTTCTCCATCGAGTACTCACCCTGGAGTCCGAAAATTTTCCTAACCTGCGGCGGAGACTGGTGCATCCGTATTTGGATCGAGGAGATCATGGAACCCATCGTAACACTAACCACCGGATTCGGCCCAATCCAGAATGCCTTCTGGTCGCCAGTCAATTCGACGATCATCGTGAGCATCACACAGAGTTCGGTTCAGCTGTGGGACCTGAAGAGGCGCATGCTGAAGCCGGCTTCGAGCACGAGTTTCGGCGATTCCACGACCTCGCTGACCGTGGTCAAGTTTACCAACTGTGGCCGAAGTCTGCTCGTCGGGGACAGCGAAGGGCGAACGTACATTTGCGCGCTCGAGGACATGCCCTTTCCGCCGCACTTCCAGTACGATGAGCTGCAGGCGGCGCTGTACAAGAGTTTGATCTGCAAGCCCGAGCTGCTGAAGCAGGTTAAGCGGTTTGGCTATTTGGGTTATTGAGTTTGTTTTAGTGTTTCAATAATTTTAGAAATAAACATTTGTGAGTGGTAATTGGTTTTGTCACATGTTTCTGATGAGTCTTCAAATCATCATAACGTTTGTACATAGACATAGAATTCTGGAGCAACATTTGAAATTTTGATCGCTGGAACTATTTTGCAAATTCCGAGACAATTGGTAACTTTGAGCATGAGCATGAGCATGGTTGACTGCCAATGAGCTGCTACTCCGTTATTGACAGATCAGCTGAAGTTAAACAATGAATCAAAAATGATCACTGGGAGCCAAATTGTCAGTGCGTCTTTCGTTCATTATATAGAAATGGCTTTTTCACCGCAAAAAAAATTAAACCTTATTCGAAAAATTTTAACACAATCCACCCGACGCCGTGCTTTCCGATCAACGATGATATAGGAAGGGTTTTGAAAATCACAAAAGAAATCACTTTTCACTCCGAATATTTTTTACGACCACGCGCTCCTTTTGTCAATTATGCACTCTTCCGAGACAATTGGTAACTTTTTAACAAAACTCGAAGTGTTACACAATAGCGGGTCTCCTCAACTGCCTTTCAATACTTTTGAACCCGGTTGGTAGAGATTTCAAGCTTAACAGTTCCAAAGAATCACTTTACCATAAAAAGGGATGACATTGTTTTGACAGCTAAGTGGTTCTCTTGGATTTTTTGGGATTATAATTTAGAGATTTCCAAAAAAAGTGTCCAATTGGCTCATAGATGCGCAGCGTCGTATAAAAATTTTCGCAAAAGAGTCCAGACTCGATTATCCGAAGTTCTCGGGAAAAAAATCACTTCGATCAAATTACAAAAAATAATAGTTGTTGTCTTGTTTTGGGTTGTTTAAGTCAAATAATTTATATTTAATATAACCCAAAAAGTGCTCCGAAGTGAAAATTTGAAATTTAAGATGGTGCCCGAAATCTTTATTTACAATTAACCACGTGAATTGGACTCAAATGGGATTGCAAAACTTGAACAATGTTTAAAGTGAGGAAATAAAAACTACAAAAAATAATGTATGTGTCCATCATTCGATTACCGGAAGCAACTTGCATCAGTTGATTTTGTACGTTTTTGAGCAGAAAAGACACGAGTACGACAAAAACTATCCTTCTTCTTTTAACAAAAAAATGTATTTTAATTTGGTATCGGTGTGTGTGGTCCAACTGATCTCCAACATTTGCATCATATCCGAATTAACCACCGGAGATGATTCTCGGGTCCACCATAAAACCATTCCGGTGGCGATCGTGTTTAGATTTAAATTTTACTACCCACAAAAGCTACTCCACTTTCTGTTCAGCCAAATGTTTAATCGTTGATAATCACGCGCGATGCATCTGAAAGGAGGACAAAACATCAAATGAACCATAAAAATCCCACACTTCCCGACCTCCGGGAACCGACCCAACCTGGTACGAGACTAAGCCGCCAGGAGTGAAATTTCTTCCCGCCCCAATAATCGTTTTATTAACTTGATCGGATTGGTCGCACTCTTAAAAGAAAAGAACGCCAGACAAGAATCAAGCATTTATGCATAAATTAATAAATAATTAGGTTCGGCGGTTTTCTTCATATTTCAGGTTCGTCGCTTTGACGATCCCCGCCGGTCAAGTCTCCTCAACGTGCGTGTCCCCCCAGGCTCACACATACACACACACAAGGTGACATTTTTAGGAATAATGCTCCTGGCCCAAAACTTCGTCGTCTTCATTGACGCCCGCGGGAGAGGTCCCCACAGATGAAACAAGAGTGAGTTTTATAGCTTTTTAATGACTTTCAAATTATCGACTTTCGGCGTGACAACCCCGCGCGACGACCGGCCGTTTTTCGAAAATATATTTCAGCGAAAAGAAGGGCAATAAAAGCTAAGCCTAATTACGACAAATTAATATCTGTTCGCAGAATGGCCATTTTGGCAGCTTCGTGGCCATGTGTGTGGCACATTGTGGAAGAAAAGAGGGGGAACTCCTTTTTATTCGGTGCAGAAATATTTGCGGGCCGGTTTGTTTTAAACGGTTTTAATTCGTAAAATTGCTGTGCAAAAAGCGGGTGGTCTCAGAATGGTCCCTTCATTTGAGTGAGATATTTTAGTTGAATATGTGGTGGCGTGTAAGTACTTCAGGTTACACCTCAAATTATAACTTTTTAACGTTGTTGCTTTGTTTTGATTTAAAATTTAACTTTATTTTACTTTTCATGGTCAATAAGATTTCCTTTAAACAATGTTTTTATGGTTTAGAATGTTAGTATATAAAACTTATATTATTTTTAAATTTATTTATTTACAATTAATGTGGGTCTCGTGGCGCAGGGGTAGCGGCTTCGGCTGCCGATCCCGATGATGCTATGAGACGCGGGTTCGATTCCCGCCTTATCCACTGAGCTTCTATCGGATGGTGAAGTAAAACGTCGGTCCCGGTTTCTCCTGTCTCGTCAGAGGCGCTGGAGCAGAAATCCCACGTTAGAGGAAGGCCATGCCCCGGGGGGCGTAGTGCCAATAGTTTCGTTTCGTGTTTTTTAAAACATTAGTATAGAATATGACGTTTTTCAAGTATTTATGTCAGGGGTGACCAAAGTATGGCCCGCGGGCCAAACGTGGCCCACGAAGTGATTTTTTGTGGCCCGAGAAACCATTTTAAATAATCATATAAAATGGCCCGTTGATCATATATAGAGTGATTTAATATTTCTCTAACTGAAAGTTTGTTTTAAACTATTTTATGTTCATCTTTTCTATTTTTTGTTAATATAAAACTGATGATTTATCAATGTTTTGATTCCCATTTTACGACATGAAAACATTGTTTCTAATTTAAACAATTCCAATTAAATAAGTAAACATCAAAATTTTCATCAAATATTTTTGGAAGTGTTTATGAAACTTTCAAATTTGGCGTAGTTAGAAAACTGTAATAAAAGCAAAAATTTAAATATTACTTATTAATTAAAAAGTCATAATGATCCTTTCCATGAACTGTGCCTCAAACCTTCTTTGCACTTGGAAATCATCCACCTCGGGATTCAAACTCATGACAGTTGGATAACGAATCTGATTGACTACCATCTCATTCGGACAGACAAAACTTCCAAATTTCAATTGACAATTAAGTGCAGTCAGCTTAAATTAATTTGAAATGCATTTCTCTGCGTTTAGAATCACTTTGAGCATGTATGGATTTGGAAAAAAATAGCGAATTTTCAATGAATTCAATAATTTTAGCGAATTCTCAATGAATATAGTACCGCAAAAAGTATTTTTACGTTAAAATGTTAATTTTCGTCGAATCTTAGATTTTTTGAAAATAATGATTGCAAGTGTACATTTTCTATTTACTTTTGCGTTAAAAATTTGAAATTCTTGTTTGGAATTTCAAATTTTATATTTTTTTACCCTTCTCTCTCCATGACCTGAGTCAAGGGACAACAATTTTTTTTATTTGCGTCGACATAATTGTTGGAAAACAATCTCGCAACGATTTTTCATTTGTTGCTCTTAATTTCAAGATAAATTTACGCCCGTACATAAATTGTTTAGATTTCATTTTTTTAAATTTCATTTCATTTTTCATTTTTTTAAAAACCTTTTTACAAACACCTTAAAAAATTAAATCAACAAAAATGATGGAAAACTTTCATTTTCTACAAGAAGAATTTTTAGATGACGAAAATGTTAAAAAAATAACAGACATTTAAAAAGTAATAGATATATTGTTCAGTATTTTAAATAAAAATTATTTTTTTTTCAAATAACTTAAATAACCAAAAACTTTGAGCACCCCTGATTTATGTAATCAGACATTTTCACCACAAGATTTTTTTATATTGAGAATCAGATTAACATTAGTTCAAATGTGGTAATAAAACACATTTGTTTCTGCTCCTTTTACTTTTAGGTGCTATTACTAAGTAATCAGAGGTCTAATAATTGATTCTTTTAAGAATAACTTTAAGGAGTTTTATTATTGTATTTTGCATTAGTTTTTTGTTGTTGATAAAATAAAACATTAAGCACATTTTTCTCGAAAACTGTTCACTTTATCAAAGTATCTGTTTAGTATTTTTCGATTCCACATCAAATTTTAACATCACATCTATCTAGATAGGAATCCCAGCAAGCTTAGTACAAAACAGCACACCGGCACCGATCTGAAAATTGGATTAACAAAATTACGACTATATTTTCAAAATAAAAATAAATTTTGTCATGAAATTAGCAGCATTTCCAAATAACTTTTGCCATTACTGAGTCATAAGGGAACCATTACACTACGGCAAACACACAAACAAATTCCCACTTTTTGATAGTTTGTCAGTTTGCCTGCTTTGTTTGTTTGCCTGGATATATCCGTATATATGTTTGTACAAACGTCAGCCTGCATAAATTTTGCCTTGTTTACGATTACGGCAAACTGTCAAACACGAAAAAGTGCGAGTTTGTTTGTTTGCAGTAGCGTGATAGGCTCCTTAACTCAACCGACGACGCTCAATTAAAATATTTTTTTATTCAAAAATTTTGTTTGTGTCAGAAAATCAAAAAAATGTTTTTCTAAGGCTGTTTCAATTTTTGTTTTTGGAAGTTCAAAAACGTCAAAAATCTTTAAAATGCTGTAATTTAAGCAAAACTCAATTTAATTTCAAAATTCTAAATTCATCTGAAATGGCTTGAAAAATGCAACAAACTGCAGGGCAGAGCATCCCAATTGGTTAAATTTTAAGGGAGTTATTGGCATTTTAGTAAAAAAATAGCATAATTTTCAAGCTCAAATAAAAAAGTGTTCCATTCAGATATCAACTCGGTTCGACCTGCAGCTTGTAGGGGACATTTGGGGCTACCATCTGAGACCGAGAACGCTTTGGATAAGGCAGTTTTGCATATTAATTGACACTTTTTCTTTTAGTGATGTTTTTAGTTGTAAATTTTTGCTCGGGAGACCCCTTAAATCAAATTTTCCGGTGATAATTTTATCATTTTCGTATTTCTGACACAATTTCACAGTAGAAACATTCATAAAAAAAAGTTTATTTTCATCCATTTCAACCCTTTGAAAATTTAAGTTAAAAAAATTAAGAAGAAGGACGAACTTGGTTTTCAATAAATGTGATTTAAAGATTTTTTTAACTTTAATTTTTTAATGGATGAAAATAAACATCTTTATGCATGTTTCTATTGTAAAATTGTCTCAGGAACACGAAAATTTGATTTAAAGGGTCTACCGTGGAAAAAAATTACAACTAAAAAAATCACTTCAAGAAAAATTGACTACATAATATGTTAAACTACCTTACCCAAATCGTTCTCAGTCTCAGATGGTAGTCCCAGATGTCCTCACAAGCTGCAGGTCGAAACGAGTTGATATCTGGATGGAACACTTTTTTATTTGAGCTTGAAAATTATGCTATTTTTTCACTAAAATGCCTTAAAATTTAACCAATGGAGCACCCGCAGTCGAGCAGTTTTTGACTGTTCGCTCCATAAGAAATACATTGTAGAAAAAAGCAAAAACTGCTCGAATGGAAATGCTCCATTGGGATGCTCTACCCTGCATTTTGTTGCATTTTTAAGATTTTTGACGTTTTTGTACCATCCGATTTGCCCATCTTCCCGTTGACCTAGAGTGCTCATATTTTGGCCAGATGCTAGTTTTATACATTTTTTTTTTATATTTAACATGTTTTAACTAGGGACCCTAAATAGAGAGACTGGTCGAAGTGAGTCTGGCGTATCCAAACGAGCATTTGCCTTTGCGCCCAGCAAAACTTGACAGTCTCTAAACATACATTGGCAGATCGAAGCAATGTCTGGCCGAAAAGGGTATTAGATTGCTTAGATAGCTTGTGAAGAATACACATTTAAATATGTGTTTTTCCTGAGTGTTTTGTAAATATTTAACCCTCATTTAAATATCAATCGATCAATCAATATTCTGGAAACAATTGAACCGATTTTCAAAATATGAAACTCTGTATAATTTAAACGTTGGCAAATGATTTTTTTAAAGATCAATAGTTTATGAATTTATTTTTATTTTTTGTAATATCTTCCTTCAATACCAATTCATTAAATGCAGCTAAAAAGAGTCTAATCTGAATGCTTGCTCAAACGAATTGATTCTCTTTAGATTTGAAAACAGGTTTCGTTATCGGTTCCGTAACCCATCACCAGGAATCAGACCCATGTCAGGATAGAGAGAGACCACGCAAAAATCTCTTATACGGCCTGCATCTTGCAGTAACGACTTCCACTTCCATCCCAAGGTTTCCCATTCATTATCAATTCCATATTTTATATTCTACGAGTGCATATTTTTATATATTTGTAAGCCAAGTTTTCTGTAGGTTCTCAGATCATCATCCGGACCTGTTGCTGAACGAGTCAATCGACAACCTTTTTCTTTATTTATAGAAAAAAAAACTGTTGCACTCAGTTTTCCCTGACTCTTGAACGGTTCTCATTAAGGTCCGACGTCGCTGAGTCTTACTATACAGTGTGTGAACTCGTCGCTCAAGCTGAAGGTTTAATCTTATTTGACGGATGCGGCGTCATATATTAGTTGAACATACAAAAGTGTGACAGTTTTTCTTGAGACTATTCAAGTGCGCAAATACAGATCGTTAGCCAGGCCGGGACGAAGATGAAGCAATCCAACGGCATTTCGCACGTGATTTGCATCTTAATCCGTATTTGAGCGTTCTAAAGAATTCGATGCATGTGTCGCGAAAAGAATTCAAAAGTTCTAACCCCTTTTCAAACATTAGTCAACGCCGTATTCATACTCACAAATCCCCTATAAAATCGAGTGCAAAATGCAAAAAAACACGCCTCGCCCTGAAGGGCCTCAGAGTGTGATGAATCACTGCCAACCAGTGCCATTCTTCATTGAACAAGTTGCGCAGAATAAACACCGACCGTCAAAAGAGAGTGTCAACCGCAAGTGACATCAACGCTCGCGCGCCCGCTTAACGGAAGACATCACAGACGACGAACCCCGGATGAATAATGTCGCCAACGCCGATCGTATTGAAAAAAAAAAAAAAAATGAGAGGGATATTAACCTGTGACTAAGTCAATGTAGCAAATCGTTTTTTGTTTGTTTTATTACATGTGTGTGTGTGTGTGTGTGTGAAATTTGGTTGAAAGGAGATCCAATCGTTGGCCAATCATCGAAGCCAGTAGTGAAGGGAAGAGTCTTTTTTTTTGTGTGTGAAACTGATGGCCATCAGCAGCAGCTGCTGCTGCTGAAAGTCGTTTTTTTTGGCGGGACACTTTCGCACGTGATTTGAGGTTTGAGTAAACTGATATTTGCGAAGGAGGTGAAATGTGATACAGCGTTTGGTTAAACTGGGACAGGTGAAGAAGTCGTTGAACTTCAACTTACTTTTGGGTTTTATTTCTTACAAGTATCAACAAACAAAACTTTCAAATTAGTTTGGCTTAACTTTATTAAAAACACATAAAATATCACGCACCATATCAGAGGACCCCCCAGGAAAGGTTCCTTGCTTCGCCTAACTTAAGCCTCCCCGGAATCACCCCAATAAGTGTAGTAAACTAGCATTGTTTATTGCGTAAACGACGGTTCCGTCCTGCCGGGGGAGCCTCACGTTTCTCAGCATACAAATTCTCCACTTAACTAGAAATTGTCATCATTATGCTTAGCTTAGATGGCTGGTCGCTGGACTCTATATGATGAACTATTAAAGAAATGCTGCTGCTGACTTTCGGGGACTTACCGCCCCGCGAGAGGCCATCTCTGAAGGCAAAACACTTTTTTTTACGACTTTCTGATGGCTCCGAGTGAGCATATTAGTTTTGAATATTATTTCTCCGTGTGTGTCGCTCGGATCTTCTGAAGAAGCGCCCGAAGCTCGAATTCCTGGGCGGTGGTTTTTAAGAAATTAATAATTTTATAGCATTTTTATTACCGGTGAAATTGAATAAAAATTAAAGATTAGAGTGGACAGCGTCGAATTTTTAACAGAGTGCTGGCCGTAGGTTCGACTAGGTCGTGGCCAAATTTTGCCTAGAAACGTTGTGGCGTTTCGGGCAATCGCTTTTTAATCCCCGGAGTCTAGTTGGATGGATCAAAACGGTATCCGTTAGACCTCATGCTGAGTTGCGTTATTTTTGTGAATTGTAGACGTCGGATGAGTGTTAAATTGATTAACTTAGATTTTTGTACACATTGGCCACTTCCAATATTTTATGAAAGTTTGTTGGATTTGTTGGTAACATTTCATGAATAAGCTTCTGTATTTTAGTATTTTGTGTTTTTGTTTTTTTTTTCTCTCAAATGTATCGGTCAAGATTGAAAAATGAGAGAAAATGAATACGGGACCATCCATTCGGTGTGACAATCGTCCACGAGGGGGTTTAGATTCCCAAAAAAGGGTCCCTTGTTGTTTATGGATGGTCCCTACAAAACAAAAGTAGTTTTAAAAAAATCTTTGAGAAACATTTGAGTAGATGCATGATTTTTAACCCGTACAAGCTAAACGTCTGAATGGAAGAATCGAAAAATCTTTAAAACTGCCGTATTTTTGACCTGTTTGACCAAATCCTTGACATCCGGTAGTCAAAAGAACGGGAAAGATCTCTAGTTTTCGATTCCGGGGAGAAATCCGAGTTTGGACCATTTTCACCGGAGTTATTCCGGATCGTAGTGGGGTACCTTTTGACTGGCCGGCCGCATCCATACAGAAAATTAATTAAAATTGACAAAACTTACTGTAAATAAACAGAACATGCCCCAAAACATATTTGGATCAATGTTGGACCATCCTAGCAAGTGTGGCAACCGGTTCCGGTTCTGGCCACCCTCGGAACCGGTTCCACGAGTGGGTAAGACTATAACACATTACAAGTCACATTTTGCCTTCGTTGTGTTCGTAAAAATATACAAAAAAAAAATATATATATATATTCAGATACAGATCCCAAATAATAAACAGGCCTTGTATGGCCACTATGGCTTGACCCCCGGAACATCCGGAACACGGTTCCAGAGGACCATTTATACGAAACTTGCACATATAGCTTGCGACATGTCAAAAATCATGGTTTTGTATCGTAAAAGTCAACCAACCCACTGAAATAAAGTTTGGACACAATGTGGCCACTATGGCTTGACCCCGGAACATCCGGAACACGGTTCCAGTGGACCATTTTTTGTAAACTGGCACATATAACTTGCGACATGTCAAAAATCATGGTTTTGCATCGCCAAATTCAACCAACCCACTGAAATAAAGTTTGGACACAATGTGGCCACTATGGCTTGACTCCCGGAACATCCGGAACACGGTTCCAGAGGACCATTTTTTGTAAACTGGCACATATAACTTGCGACATGTCAAAAATAGTGGCCACATTGTGTCCAAACTTTATTTGAGTGTGTTGATTGAATTTGGCGATGCAAAACCATGATTTTTGACATGTCGCAAGCTATGTGTGCAAGTTTCGTATAAATGGTTCTCTGGAACCGTGTTCCGGATGTTCCGGGGGTCAAGCCATAGTGGCCACATTGTGTCCAAACTTTATTTCAGTGGGTTGGTTGACTTTTACGATACAAAACCATGATTTTTGACATGTCGCAAGCTATATGTGCAAGTTTCGTATAAATGGTCCTCTGGAACCGTGTTCCGGATGTTCCGGGGGTCAAGCCATAGTGGCCATACAAAAAACGAAACTATTGGCACTACGCCCCCCGGGGCATGGCCTTCCTCTAACGTGGGATTTCTGCTCCAGCGCCTCTGACGAGACAGGAGAAACCGGGACCGACGTTTTACTTCACCATCCGATAGAAGCTCAGTGGATAAGGCGGGAATCGAACCCGCGTCTCATAGCATCATCGGGATCGGCAGCCGAAGCCGCTACCCCTGCGCCACGAGACCCACCGCCATACAAGGCCTGTTTATTATTTGGGATCTGTATCTGATGATGATGATGGCCCTCCACTTACCCCCGCCCATGGGAATAGCAGAGTGTCTGATTTATCTTGTTAGATATTTTGTTTAGTTAATTCACTTCTTGTTTGCATTGTTATGTTGCTATTATTATTTATTTTTTTTAAGCCCATGCGCGTCCATCAACCTTATTTTATTTATCTATTTTTTTTTGCTAATTTTATCATCATACAAAGATATTCACACAATTAATACATTTAAAAAAAAGTCACTTAATCTACACTCAACTAATACTCAAATCATATACCAACATTTTCTTTTACAAAACCTAATGTCTTCCTTTTGAACACCGCAAAGTTCTTTTCATTTTTAAAGTCTCTAGGCAATGTATTGTATAGTTTTATACCTTTATAAAATAATGAATTTTGTGTGCTTGTTAAAAGAAACGATGCTGCTCTTATTTCTGAAGCCATACGAGTGTTGTGCTGATGAATGTCTGAACCACGAATCAATATTTTTTGAAGATATTCAGGTGCCATTCCGTTTGCTATTTTATAAATTAAAACAACTGTTAGAAATGTTACACGCTGCCTCACCGATAACCATTGCAGTGCATTTAACATAGATTGCCTTGGAGTTCGCCTATTACACTTTAAAATTAAACGCATGATTTTATTTTGTATTTTTTGTAACCTATTCATTTGCTGTTCGTTAGCTAGAAATATTATGGATGGGCAGAAATCAAAGTGTGGTGAAATAAGTGCTTTGTACATATAAATTAAACTCCACTGGGTTAAATCATTGCGTAAACGACACAGTACACCAAATTTTTTGCAATCTTTTTAATACTATAATCTATGTGTTTTTTAAAGTCCAGTTTATCGTCAATGATTACTCCCAAATATTTAATTTCGGTAACGCATTCTAATCTTTCGCCATTAATACTGACTATCAAAATTGGCAGACTTGCTTTGTTATTAGCAATTATCATATACTTTGTTTTCGATACATTTAGTTTGAGTTTTTTGAATTTTAGCCAACGAGAGAGGTTTTCCAAATCAAAATTTAATTTTTCAATAGCTGCAACTGCATTGTCTGAGGCAATAAAGAGCACAGTATCATCCGCAAACAAGTTAATATCACAATGTTTAAGAACTCTCTTCATGTCGTTTATATATAAAATAAATAAAAGGGGACCTAAAACACTTCCCTGAGGTACTCCAACTAACGTTTCTATGGGAACTGATATCACAGAGTTAAACTTAGTTCGTTGACTTCGATTGACTAGGTAAGAAGAAAACCAATTAATCACATTTCCTGTAATTCCGTATTGTTTAAGGACTGCAATCAATTTTTCTCTTGAAATAGTCTCAAAAGCTCTCTTTAAGTCTAGAAAAACCGCGAATATTTTTTTCCTGCTTTCCAATTGTTTTTTCCATTTTGAAATCACCAAGTTAAGAGCTGTCTCACACGAATGGTTTTTACGGTACCCAGATTGCTCTGCCGCTAGGAGTTTGTTAACATTTAAATAATTTAGAAGTTGCTCTTTAACTGTCAGTTCTAAAACTTTTTCATAGAGAGGAAGCATGTTTATTGGTCGAAACTCTGATGCATTCATTGTTCCCTGGACTTTTTCTATGGGAATGACCACTGACTCTTTCCAACTGTCAGGCACCACTCCAGATATTAATGACTGATTAATCACATTCAATAGATCTTGTCCTATAACTTCGAAAGCGTCGCGCAAAACAGAAGCACTGATATTGTCAGATCCAGACTTTGATTCTAAAGACCATATCACAGATTTTAGTTTTTCTAATGTTATTGTTTCAAAAAACGACATATTTGTTGCAGAAAATTGACACTCAAGCTCAGGTGGTGCATTCACTTCCTCAATAGAATTGCTTATTTCTTCCACACTCTTTACGAAATACTCATTAAATTTTCTAGGAATTTCAACTCTATTTTTTTCATTGACATTATCAAAGCAGATAGTATTAGCCGGTGCACTTTCAGGTTTTATCATTTTCTTTAATATTTTCCATAACTCTTTACTGTTATTTTTATTTTCTTCGATTGACTTTTGAATATACTCTTTCCGTTTTCTTCTTAAAGTGCTAGAGTATTCATTTCTGAATGCTTTATAAATTGCCCATGAATTAGCTCCTCCTTCTGTTACATGTTTCAAATAGGCCTGGTCCTGCCTTTGCTTCATTTGTAATAGCTCCACTGAGAACCACTTGCAGCATTTATCAACAGAGACTAGTTTTTCAGTTATTAACGTTTGAACACATTTTTTTAAATTACTTATTAAGTTGATTGCATTTTCATGAATATTCTCAAAATTAAATGTTAAATTTCTGTTTTGTCTCAAAAGATTTACTAGAGCAGATTTAGAATAATTTTTCCAACAAGTGATCTTTTTCATTGATTTACTAGCAACAGTACACTCATTCACATTATACCAACACAAAGTTTCATGGTCAGATATTTTCATTTCACTCACAGTAAGCACACCAATATCACAGTTAGAAAAGACTAGATCAATCATTGTTTTGGTCAACCTCGTTATGCGTGTATAATCTTGGACATTTTGTTTTAAACCTAATGAATCACAGATTTGTTTCAAATTAGATGCATCACTTGTTTCTCTTGACCAGTCAATATTGAAGTCACCAACCACCACTATAAATTTTGACAAGTCTACGAATTGCTCAAGCCAATTTTCTTCTAAAATTTTTAAAAATGTTGCATGCGGCTCATTTGGGGAATGATACAACGTTGCATATCTTCCAATCTTCATACCCCTAGTTACATCGATTGACAAGAACCAATTTCGTCCGATTTGGCTTTTGCAAAGCACATTGTATTCAATGTTTGATTGTGAATAAATCATTACACCTCCTGTGTGTCTTGAGTCTGAAAAACAACTCACATGGTTGTACCCATCGATTCCCAAATGTTCATCTCCCAACTGCTCTGTTATATGAGTTTCTGTTACTAACACTAATCTTGGTTTATATGTTTGGACTAATAATTTAAATTCTTCAAAGTTTGTAGACAGTCCGCCACAGTTTAAGCTAATCACTGACCATTTTTGTTTATTGTTCTTGTTTTTCGTTGATTGCTATCGAGTGTAATCAATTTGATGGCGTTTGCGGGCTACTTGTCTTTTATAGACAGGACATTCACGACTAAATGCAACATGATCTGTGCTTAATTTTAAACCTCTCATTCTATTCATTGTCGAACAATTAGCACAACATTCTATTTCAGATTTACATTCATTTGTTCTGTGGTTTTCTGCGCAAATGGAGCAAACCTCCCTATCGCTCTTACATTCATTACTTTTATGGCCATAACAACAACACTTAAAACATCGAATAATGCCAAAGCATTCCACTATTTTACATCTTTCCCATCCTATGTTCACCTTCTCTAATTCAAGCAAAAATTCATGAGAAGAAGAATCAACTTCAATGATGTAGGTCCACACACAGTATTCATCAAGACCATTCTTAAAACTTGTCACTAATCGCAGTTCTATATCATCAGATACGTCGTTTTGTTCAATGAGGGCCTCTCTTAACTCTTTTTCATTAAGCTCTTCAGCCACTTTTACTATTTTCAGTCTTGGTTTTTTTGGTTTTGGAACGGTCACATTGAAGAGTTCTCCACATTTTTCCTGGACTGATTTAGCTACACTTTCCACGTTATCCAAGACACCCAGTATAACAGTTCCATTTCTGCCCTCTCTCACATTTAGAATGTGGTTTTCAGTGCGGTTTAATTTTTCTTTCAACTGTTGCTTGGTCTTTTTTGCCGATTGGTCCCCTTCCTTAGGTTTAATTATAATCACAGTCTCTTTTTCTTTAGGGATTTCCCTATTTTGATCAATTTCACTTTCCTTTCTACCGTTTATTAGAACCTCAGCATAGTTCTGCGTCACGCTACCCGTCTCACCAGCCTTTGCCGTTTTTTGTTTACTTTGAGAGCGAGTGTTTCCACTTGGGCCAGAGAGCGATGTTTCTTCTTTCCTATTTCTCCCACTAGTGTTGGTTTTGGCAGACAATTTATCTTCCAGTTTTTTATTCTCACTCATAATATAATCTTTTAGCAATACAAATCCTTTTTCGTTCGCCTCGTTTGCTGTTTTAGTATATTCCCTTATTTGTTCCGTAATTTCTTTTTTCATCATCTTTTCAGTTTCGTTGACCTTTGTCAAAATACTATTACAAATTCCCAGCACATTATTGTAATCACATTGAGAGTTTCTGCAATCATGACAAAAATATTTCAGGCCTCTGTTTGTTTGCATTGCCTTGATTCCATCCATATTTATTTCACCACAGCATTTTGGGTGCATTATCTTTCCACACGGTCCAAAACAATAAATTTTTTCGTTCCCTTCTTTGATAGCTGCGGAACAAACACTACACTGCACGCTCGTAGACATGGTGCAGATTTATAGCTGGCCCTTCGGCCACACTATTACAAGCACACCAAACACTTTGCCTGGCTTCTTGTTTCTCCGTTTGTTTCGCAATTTTTCTTATCACTTTTTTCCGATTAATCATGCGTTTCGCGAACCACTAACTACACCGGTCGCGAGAATCAATCACGATTCACACCTGAGTCCAAAAACTAAGCTTGAAAGCCACCTTTTACATCAATTTTTAGACAATTTTTGTTTACACAATAAAAGTGCGTCTACACTGTACTACTGTACTACTTGAAGCTGAATATATATATATTTTTTTTTGTATATTTTTACGAACACAACGAAGGCAAAATGTGACTTGTAATGTGTTATAGTCTTACCCACTCGTGGAACCGGTTCCGAGGGTGGCCAGAACCGGAACCGGTTGCCACACTTGCTAGGATGGTCCAACATTGATCCAAATATGTTTTGGGGCATGTTCTGTTTATTTACAGTAAGTTTTGTCAATTTTAATTAATTTTCTGTATGGATGCGGCCGGCCAGTCAAAAAGTACCCCACTACGATCCGGAATAACTCCGGTGAAAATGGTCCAAACTCGGATTTCTCCCCGGAATCGAAAACTAGAGATCTTTCCCGTTCTTTTGACTACCGGATGTCAAGGATTTGGTCAAACAGGTCAAAAATACGGCAGTTTTAAAGATTTTTCGATTCTTCCATTCAGACGTTTAGCTTGTACGGGTTAAGATCAGGAACTCAGATCTTATTTTTCTAAAATAAAAATTAATTGTATTCTTTCAAACAACATACATTTTTTTAAATTTATTTCTATGAGCATTGTCATCTCAAACATGAATAGGGACCAGAGGCGCCGACTAGTCCAAAATGTTGGGGGGGCACGGTTGTTTTCCAAAATCGTTAGGTGAGAGTGGCGATTTGATGTTTAAGTTTATTGTATATCACGAATTTTACCAATTTGAATATTACGATGTGATAACAGTTTTTTTCATCCGGAATCCATTTTTTGCCTTCCTCACTGAGGTAAGGCTATAATCCTGCTCTAAAAATGAACTTTCTATTAAAAGCTCCTAGACCCACCTTCATGAATACATATCGACTCAGAATCGAAAACTGAACAAATGTCTGTGTGTGTGTATGTGTGTGTGTATGTGTGTGTGTATGTGTGTGTGTATGTATGTATGTGACCAAAATTCTCACTGAGTTTTCTCAGCACTGGCTGAACCGATTTTGATCGAACCAGTTGCATTCGACTTGGTTTAGGGTCCCATACATCGCTATTGAATTGTTTGAAGTTTCGATAAGTAGTTCAAAAGTTATGTATAAAAATGTGTTTTCACAAATACCCGGATCTCACTTAAATGTATGTAAACTATGTCCGGATCCATCATCCGACCCATCGTTGGTTAGATAATTGAAAGGCCTTTCCAATGAGTCCAAGACATTGAAGATCTGGCAACCCTGTCTCGAGTTATGACCACTTAAGTGATATTTATGTACTTTTTTGATGCCGGATCTCACTTAAATGTATGTAAACTATGTCCGGATCCATCATCCAACCCATCGTTGATTAGGTAATTGAAAGGCCTTTCCAATGAGTCCAAGACATTGAAGATCTGGCAACCCTGTCTCGAGTTATGACCACTTAAGTGATATTTATGTACTTTTTTGAAGCCGGATCTCACTTAAATGTATGTAAACTATGTCCGGATCCATCATCCGATCCATCGTTGGTTAGGTAATTGAAAGGCCTTTCCAATGAGTCCAAAACATTGAAGATCTGGCAACCCTGTCTCGAGTTATGACCACTTAAGTGATATTTATGTACTTTTTTGATGCCGGATCTCACTTAAATGTATGTAAACTATGTCCGGATCCATCATCCAACCCATCGTTGGTTAGGTAATTGAAAGGCCTTTCCAATGAGTCCAAGACATTGAAGATCTGGCAACCCTGTCTCGAGTTATGACCACTTAAGTGATATTTATGTACTTTTTTGATGCCGGATCTCACTTAAATGTATGTAAACTATGTCCGGATCCATCATCCGATCCATCGTTGGTTAGGTAATTGAAAGGCCTATCCAATGAGTCCAAAACATTGAAGATCTGGCAACCCAGTCTCGAGTTATGACCACTTAAGTGGTATTCATGTACATTTTTGAAGCCGGATCTCACTTAAATGTATGTAAACTATGACCGGAGCCATTATCCGACCCATCGTTGGTTAGGTAATTGAAAGGACTTTCCAATGAGTCCAAAGCATTGAAGAACTGACAATTTTGTATCGAGTTATCACCACATAAGTTATACATTGTGTTTTTTTTTCTGGATCTAAAAAAATGATGAAACCACTCATATACCCATTTTTGGTAAAAGTGAGGAAGGCATCAACCACATAGGTGGATTAAGTTAGTTTTTTTTTTGAAAAAGATAATTTATTAAAACGTGATTGGGAATGTTTATTGGGGGAATTTTTTATATATTTGGAAGGCGAATTCATTCTAATTGGCATATTCTCACTTATTTTCCAGAAGTAACAGTCAATAATAAAAATGATCAGGTATTTAAAATTCAACAACACAAATATTCTAAAAATGAAAACAAAAGTAAAAAGCAAAAATTTAGAACTTTAGAAATCGGAAAATACACATTAAAAAACAATTTTTTTTCAAATCTGCAATTTAGAAAAAAAAATAACAGAAAAAAAATATTCCAAAATTTAAAAAAAAGTTTAAAAACCCTACGGTACTCATGGCTTAAAAATGTTAAGAAATCAAAAGTTGAAATTCAGAAATTTAAAAAAAAGAAATTTGGAAATTACAAAAAAAAATCAATGTTTTAAAAAAGGGAAAATTAAACATCAGTTTATTTGTTAAGAATTTAAGAATTTAAGAATTTAAGAATTTAAGAATTTAAGAATTTAAGAATTTAAGAATTTAAGAATTTAAGAATTTAAGAATTTAAGAATTTAAGAATTTAAGAATTTAAGAATTTAAGAATTTAAGAATTTAAGAATTTAAGAATTTAAGAATTTAAGAATTTAAGAATTTAAGAATTTAAAAATTTAAGAATTTAAGAATTTAAGAATTTAAGAATTTAAGAATTTAAGAATTTAAGAATTTAAGAATTTAAGAATTTAAGAATTTAAGAATTTAAGAATTTAAGAATTTAAGAATTTAAGAATTTAAGAATTTAAGAATTTAAGAATTTAAGAATTTAAGAATTTAAAAATTAAAAAATTTAAGAATTTAAGAATTTAAGAATTTAAGAATTTAAGAATTTAAGAATTTAAGAATTTAAGAATTTTAGAATTTTAGAATTTTAGAATTTTAGAATTTTAGAATTTTAGAATTTTAGAATTTTAGAATTTTAGAATTTTAGAATTTTAGAATTTTAGAATTTTAGAATTTTAGAATTTTAGAATTTTAGAATTTTAGAATTTTAGAATTTTAGAATTTTAGAATTTAAGAATTTAAGAATTTTAGAATTTTGGAATTTTAGAATTTTAGAATAACCAAAAAGATACACAAACGGTTTTTAATAAAATCAAAAAAAGCATTATGACAATTTGATACGACCAAAAATTTGCAATTTTTTAAAATGAAATCATGAAAAAATTTACCTAAAATTACTCAAAAAATATCGAATTTATCAGCATTTTTTTAAATGTAAAGTTGTCATCAAATGACCATTTTGAAAAGTGTTTCAGTTCATTTTCGCTAAATCCTGATCTACAATGGCAAATCGCAGAATGTTGCGTCTGAAAACTTGATGATTGTTTTGGCAAGAGTTTGCGTAAGTTTGCTCTTGTATACTAAGCTTGCTGGTTTGCCTACCTAGTTAGCATAAGAGAGCGCAGTAGTATAGATGAAACGTTGTCGATTTAGAAAACAACAAATGTTTTTGAACTATTTTACAGATTCGCTTACAAGAATTCTATCTAATTCCAATTCAGTTTTAAATATTATTTTCAATTATTTCTGTGATTTTTTTTTTGTAATATTTAAAATAAGAATATTTTTCTTCCAAAATTTCTGGGGGGGCACAATGTATGGGCTGCCCCCCCTGCCCAATTTTAAGGGGGGCAAAAAGTACCGTGCCCCCCCAGAGTCGGCGCCCCTGATAGGGACCATACCTATATGTTTTGTACACTGATATAAAAACGTTATTTGATCCACCTTTAGGTGGTTGGTGCCTTCCTCTCATTTATAGAGTGATTCCAACCCCCATAAAGTGTCCACATGGTTTATGGATCTCCCCTAACGTGATCACAGCAAAAAAAAAAACAGACTACCTACAGACTTTTTGTCGACATTACACAGACACCGCCTTTGAGGAAAATGGCATCCCTCTAGACGGCTTTTTCATGGCGATCAGACCCGACCATTTGAGGTTATGTCAATTAAGATAATTTTTTTAACTGCTTGTAATTATAGATATGTACGTCAGATCAGGAAAATTCTTTAACCGCAAGAAAGGTAATTTCAGAACCTTTCTGAAAATATATAATATGTTAGGTTTTCATGCAAAAACCACATTTTTTTTGCAAATTGTTAGGTTTATATGCAGCAGTTTTTTAAGCATAACTTTTGATTTGCTTCACTAAATCTTATAAATTTCAATAGGGATTTATGGGACCCCAAGACGAATCGAATGAGGCAAATACTTTCAAAATCGGCTAGGTCAGTGACGAGATATTCCAGTGACATTGATTCGGTACACATGTACACAGCTAAACACACAGACATTTGCTCAGCTGGTGATTCTGAGTCGATATGTTCAAAATTTAATGAAGGTAGGTCTAGGAGGTCTAATTAAAAAGTCCATTTTTCGAGTGATAAGCCTTCCCTCATTAATATGAGGAAGGAAAAATGAACCAAATTTCTTTATTTTAGGAATTTTGTAATTTTTTTTCTCTTTTCGTAGTTGGGTTTTTCAAATTATTAAATATAAAAAGGAGGTAAAATTTCTACAATACAGGAATTTTGTGCTTTTTTTATTTCAAGGTATAATTTTATGTTATCTTGAATCTACAAATAAACTGAAGTTAAGCTCATTTTATGTGTTCTTTTTTTAGTTAGGATTGAGAAAGGCACCAACCAAGCAGGTGGATTAAGTTAGTTTCAAAATCAAGTCTGACATTCGAAAAGAGCGTTATTAAATTTGCATAATATTTTTAAGAAAAGAAAGATAGTGCTCAAGAGTTAATTGAAAATAGGAGTAATTTTTTAATAGTGCAACAATTTTTTTTTCAGAAAAGTCACAACCAATACCCTCAAGTTTTGCAAAAAAAAAAAACTGTTACTGACAAAGAGTGATTTTAAAAATCAAGGAAAAAGGAAAACAATCCGCGTATGATTTTCCATAAAATTTTGCCAATATGAAATCTATAAAAAAAAACTTTCAAAAGATACAGATTTTTGAATTGTTACATACCATTTTTGTATGGGCAGCTGCAAAATTTGTATAGATATATTTCAGTCAGATTTAAAAGTACAATACAATAATGTAAAAAAAAGTTCGGGTCTCCTACGAAAGGCCGAATCTCAGAATGTCGAATCCCGAAAGGCCGAATTACTCGAAAGGCAGAATTCTCATAAGGCCGAATCCCAAAAGGCCGAATGCTCAAAAGGTCGAATCTCATAAAAGACGGAAACGCAATCAAAACGTTTCCGCCTTTTCGGGCGCGGTTTGCCATAGTTATGTATTAAAAATTGGTTTTATAAATATAGAAGGCACAACTTTCTAGAATTGCTGTTAGCTAAATTTTGAAAAAAAAAATCTATTTATTTGCCGCAAAATATCAATGGCAATAATTTGAATTCATTTAAGTACTTGATGGCGAATGATCAAATTTCGGTTATCGTCACCATAATTCAATAAACAACAAGATTGAAACACTTTTGAATGGTTTAATTCATTCTACTCTACTCACTTGTATGCATGGTAACAATATGATCGGTAAAGATAAACAGATTGTACTCATTATTTCGCCTAAAATTACAAAAAAGAACACAGTTTGTTAGTGTTGTGATACAAACGAGGTGAATTAATCACAACAAAACTATTAAAAACTTTATTAAAACTTGCTTCCAAAAAATGTAGAGAAAAACGTGGCCTGTTCGGGTAGTGGTCTCAAAGGAAGTGGTGATCGACGATGACTTGCTCCTCTCTCGATCCACGTCAGCATCGACGAGCATGACAGCTGTCACGCAGTGAGCCATCGCAGACGATTCGTGGCATCGTCAGGGTGGTCCTCCAACAGTTAGTTTACTGTATCTTGGAACATCATAATCAATGAAAATCGTGCAAATATGAACAATACTCTGAAATCCATAATCATTCTGCCTTTCGAGACATTTGGCCTTTTGATTCGTTTTGCCTTCTGAGCAAAAGACAAAATTCGGCCTTTTGAATTTCTGCCTTCCGAGATTCTGTCTTTTGGGTTTCGGCCTTTTGAGGCAATTCCAAAAGTTCATTTTATAGAAAATTGCTCATAATTCTCTTGAATACTTGAAAATTTGCAAAAATGTAGCAAAGAAAGGAAAATGACAAATTTGAGGCATGATTACAGTTATGCGTCATTTGTTCTGTGGGTTCTTTTTGATCTATTAGACCAAATTTAAAAAAAATAGTTGCATATTGTTGCATATTGAAACATGAAAATAAAGTTACTACTTAGTGCCCAAAACAAAGTGTTAATTTTGTACGACGATATTAACACACGAAATGACAATCAACCATTTGGCAAGTACATGCTTCTGTTCTACTTGGCTAATCTCCATTAAAACTGTCATGCTTGTTGTGTAAATTAGTCCTCAATTCAACATTTCTTTCTTCAACATGTGTGTATGCGATGGGTGGGGTGGGACAACACAATTGGAACACACATTTAAGTTGAGTGCGCGATCTCAAAAATCAGCAAATCGGAACGACACGCAACTATGAACAGGTACCGCACCGTCAATCTCTGCTTTTTTTTTTTTGCTTAGTAGGTCCTCCCATGTACATAGTCCGTCTCTTGGTTGTAGTTGTAGGTTGCATCCAAAGCGGAGCAACTGAAATTGTCGGCCTATGAGAAATTGCCTGGACGACTCGCTCGGAATCTAACCGAGTCCGGGAGAAGAAAGGTTGCTGTTGGGGTAATCATCGGCATCAACCTGGCAAGTTGGCAGCAGCAGCAGCAGCAATTTCAATGTACCGGTTGGTAATTTATGCTCCAAAGACATGTTATAACAACCATTTGGGTGCTGCCGGTACAAATGGGACAGATGGGGGACAGGGGATTGCTGAAACGAAAACGAACAACACAAAAAACGAGCATAGCAATCATCGTGAGGGAGTTATGAGGGGTTTTGATCCATAAATTGAAGTCATTTGAGTCCAGCATCGGAGCTGTAGGATATGTCGATGGAGGGAAAGAATGCAATTCATATTGGAGCTGGATTTTTGCTACCTGTTACACATTTGAAGATTTGAAAGCTGTTTAGATAAATTTGATTTGATTTATAGAGCAGAAACAATTTCAAATAATTTTAGGAAACAATAGAAAACCTTATTGTTAGGGATACTTTTTAAAACATCTCAATGAAATCCCAACTGACTAACAACTATGTCTCTCTTGACTCATCCGTAATGCAATGTCCAACTCATCTTGACGGACAACCTCGAATATCTCTTTCGTTCCGTAGAATTTAACGCTCGGCTGATTTGAATGGTGGCCGCTTCTTTGCTTAATTCTGCTGCGATCGTCAGGAGAAAGCACATCAACCCGACACCACCTTCAACATTCAGAAAAGCAAAAACCAAAAATCAGTTCAAATGAGGAGCTCTAAAACTCACGAACCGTCACATTGTGCTGATTGCGATCGTGGCCAGACAATGAAATTATACCTATATGGGGGGGAAATAATTTAAAGCCAAATCCAGCAAACTTTAATTGCCGACCCTCCCAGCTTTGGGTGCTTTATGGGTTATGATTCTTGCTTTTGGCGAGTTGTTTTGTTTCGCCAGATTTAACGACCATCGGGTCATTTAGCTTGATTTTTTTTTGTTGACGTAGGAGGCGTTGACATAAAAGTATTTTTTAAGCCACATTTTTTTCATACTTAAAAAAATCAAGAAATTGTTTTTCAGTATTCTTGAACAAAAAAATACGCTTCCTTCACACCATCATTGGTTAGGAATTTTCGAAATCGAAAACTTTCCAAGTCCGACTTTCCTTTGAAGATTGCGCCCAACCCAATCACTGTACGAATCTAGTACAGATGTTATGCTGTTGGCAGCTCAGTATGTACAACAAACTCACTCGAGCTATGCCTGCCTACTATAATTTCTCCAGCAATAGTTGGTTGGTATTCCGTGGAGCATATTGTTCCACATCGTTAGTGGACGCTACGACGCGATCGACTTGGATAGTAAACAGTCAATGTTTTGTGTTCTTGTTTCTTTTCACTAGAGCCATTTCGCTGTACGGTAAACATTAGGGTGTCTCAAAGAGTTTTTGTTTCACAAATTGTAAAACTAACCAAAAAATCCAGAATTTTTGAGTGGTTAAAAAAATAAACTTATGACTTTTTCTAACAGACTTTTGTAAAATCTCAAATCACCCTAATACAAATACGATTTTTTTTACTAGTTAGTGTGAATGTTCGTGCCTGTGTTGGGCAGTTTTTGACTCCCATGTGTGTGTGTGTGTTTGTGTGTAATTTTTATGCGCTTCCGCCCGTCCGACTTCCCCTTTTTAAATTGGTAATGAATGGACTGTACAGGTGGGTGGGTGAGTTTCCAGCAGCTGGAGGAGGAAGAGGAGGAAAAAATAAGGTATGGCACATTACCATTTTACCTGGCCCTCTCGCGTTGCGGCTCCACGGCTGGCTGGACCTCTCGGCGCACCGTCAAATGGCTTATTGTTTTTGATGGGATGCATGTGTGAGTGGGCGAGTGTGTGTTTGTATGTGCACAATGTATGTACTACCGGGCACAATCTGCACACATACATATATGAGCAGACATGCATCGGCACTATGAGCTCTTTTTAACGGCACTCAGCTTGTTCTAGATGGCATTTTCGTTTAAAGCAATGTTATGCTTGTTGCTAGGTAAAAATCTCTTGTTTTTGGCTTGAATAATGTGTACAAAACATTGGTTCATTGGAAAATCCGATTTTAGCTATATTTACATGTAAATGTTCTCTTAAGCTCTCAAGAAGAACTTCTTAAAAGCTCTTTGAGTGCAATTAAGAGTTCTTAACCTATATCTCGGTTGGGTTTCAAAATAATCTCTCAGGGTCTTCGGGAGCCTAAAAGACAAGCGTAATTAGCGTATTCTAATCACTGGCACAACATGCTGGGTATCTTCTACGTGAAATGCCAAACAAGTTCTTCTAAAAGAGGAGTTAGAGCGGATGCATGTCTGTATATGAGTCGGTACATACACGTGTTCGAGCACGTTGGTAAAACTTGAAAAGTATACGGGAATCTTTTGTACAAATTTTTTAAGACTTATTCATAAAGAGAATTGCTGTTTTTTTTAAATAATAAAAAATAGATGCTTCTGTTACCAAAATAATTTAATTTGAGGAATTCCTATTTTTTTTAAAAACCTTTCGTAAATCGTGACCAATTTTGGCTTTGCAACAATTTATAATGTCTAAATTAATACGATGGAAAAATGTTTAAAAAAAATTAGTGCGGCAAAATAGGCCAGATTTGATTGAGTTTAAGGTTAGACCGGGGCCAACATTTACTTCCCCATCCGACGGACGGCGTGGTCAGACAAATCTCGTCTAGAAGAATGTCACCGAGACCGTCTGGAATCGAAGCCAAGCCGACTGGGTGAGAGGCAATCACGCTTACCCCTACACCACGGTTCACATAAAAAATGTATGTCGGCCCTCAATTTTTTTTTCAAAGCAAATTATGAGAGGTTGGTGAATTTTCAAGATTTCGCGGAACGTGTGAAATCCGTGAAATTTTAGAATTCTCGTGAAAACCCATAAATGTTAACATTTTTCTGTATACAGTACACTAAATTTATCATATTTTTCAAATATTTTTCTATCCAAATTTCAAATTGTAGGCCAGAATGGCAAAATAATGGTGCATACAGTGTCAACCATGTGTAAGATATAATTTGTGTCATATTTCGACAAATTCCATTTTATCAACGAATGCATGATAATGTTTTTACAGCAAATATAGTAAATATTTATGATGTCAAAAACTGTAGCTATTTGACTGATTGTTAAAATGTTGATACTGGTTTTGATAGCTCCTTGATTCTGTTTGAAGAAAATTTCGAAAAGGACACTTTTTAAAAATTGAAGATCTTGAAAATTCAAGTTGTGTTGTGAACAATTGTGTTTTGGCAAGAGTATTGAAAATGGTTTTGATTGCTATTTTTTTAGAAATTTATTAAGTTAATATTTCAATTCTAGATGTTGGGAGCAGCCTGTGTTAACTAACATTCCCGTCCCCTCGAGATCTACAAACTGACATGGTGGGCGCCGTTGGTGGCCAACAACTGTTTTCTATTCGCACCGGCTCTAGTTTTGATGATCGTGATGATATATCTTTTCAGCGCATTCATGCAAGCTTCATCATTTGATCGTTGAAGCGTATGACCGGTTGTGCTGATAGGATATTACATGCTTATGCTTAATTCTAGATGTTGTTTGAATGTCCAATAAGGCCGATGCAAATATTTTTCAAAGTTGTTGGCCCAGGTAAATTGAGAGGGAAGACAAAATATATATATATATATATAATAATTGAAATTACGAGCCAGAATTTCAACATTTCATTAAACTAATAATGGGAAAATGCATTATGATCCCGTACAGCTATGCAATCATTAAGTCTTTAAAAAATGTAAGATTTTACGCAAAGCATTTAAAAAAAATCTGGGGTTTTCTACATCGAAAAATCACTAAATTCAAAAGATTTTTGAACCAACCCAAAATTACTCTGAACACAAGGGAATACATTTTAAATCAATTTCAGTTGATTGCAATGGAATTTCATTGATAATTTGAACTATTCTGAATTGTTTTTGTTGCCCCCTGATTTTTATGACCGATTATCAAGAGGTGGGGCGACAAAAATTTTTAAAAAAATTGTAAAACTTTTTTTTTGTTTTTGGGTGTTTTTGCAACCGACTTAAGTCACCCAAACAGCAAAAATTTATGTTTATCTTGTTATTAACGTAATGATTCGAAATCCGGACACTTAGTAGCATATCATTTTTGTTATAGCTGGCAAAAATCATGTAATAAGTTGGAAATGTAGAAATATCATTAGGAAAATTGTAATAAAATATTAATTTTATTAATATTATTATCAATATTATTAGTCAGTTTCAAGAAAAAGCATGCAAAATATGTATTTTCTAACAATTTTTCATCAGAATTTTAAAATATTAATAAATTAATAAAATATTAATTTTATTAATATTATTATCAATATTATTAGTCAGTTTCAAGAAAAAGCATGCAAAATATGTATTTTCTAACAATTTTTCATCAGAATTTTAAATTAAAATGACTTGTTGTGCTTCGAATCCCGGACACTGATAAAAGCTGATTCGAAATCCGGACACTTTTGCTTCGAATTCCGGACACTCGATTTTACTTATGAATCGCACAAATTTGGACTGAAATGTTAGTGAATGTCATTCTTTAGGTCTCAAATAAGCTGTTAACATCAAAACAAATCGATAGTTTATATAAAAATTTGCTAGAATTTAAGAAAATCGAAACCATAAATTTCTGCTTTGCCTTGCCGATGCTTCGAACGCCTATGAAATATTTCAGTTGAAATGTTTCGCATTTTTGATAACTTATAATTTTATTGTATTTAATTGTTTTGGCGTTTGTTACAGCGTTAAATGAAAGTTAATGTTTGAATTCATCAAATAACACAGTTTTGACATTCATAATGTGAACTTATATCCAAATAATTCATGAAACAACCCACTCAGCGCGTTCCGTTTGAATTCCGTTTAGAATTCCGCTTGAGCGAAAAAAGTTCGATTCGAATTCTAAACAGTGTTCGTTTTAGATTCTAAAACGCATTCCGTTTCAAACGCAACAACCGGTTCCGTTTGAGTTTTCGCCGCAAATCGGTTCAAGTGGAATTCAAACGGAATCGAAACGGAATGGACGGGTTAGTTTTGACAGCCGCTTCTTCTTCTTTTTTTTTCTAGGTGTTTTTCTTTTTTGTTTTGGTTGAATCCAAATTATTGGAATTCAACCAGAAAGGTTGATTTATCTTGATTTTCTTACTTTAAA